>NC_069660.1:120128923-120450060 GCF_027244095.1 Hemicordylus capensis | reverse complement strand
GTCAAGTCATTTCCCACTGTGCCATTAGGTGGCCAAAGCTAAACATACTACAAATTAAAACTGAGGGTTTAAATTAGAGTTTGGGGAAGAAAACCTCAGGTTACTTTTCCAACAGGGCAGAGGTTCCATGCATTCAGACATACAATAAAGCCAACCTCTGCTCCATTTAACTCTGGTTTCCCATTACGTGTGAATGGGGCCAATATGTCTGCTGAGAGTTTGTGGTGTGGTACCTTGATTGCAGAACACTCTCCTTTGTCCATTTATTCAACACTTGCCTTGATGGCATGTTGTTACAGCTAATAACACTGCCATTTATTCAAGTTTGGAATTGAATCTAGAATCTTGTATGTATTTCTACCTGGGTCTGATACATTTAAGCTATATATTTGGTATTTTGCTGCTGCTTTTGTGTTTTTATTTTTTCTGTTTCATTTTTAGTGTTATGTTAGATTTATTGGTTTTTGTCCTCTTTTAGGCCACACTGGATCTCTACACAGAACTTGGACAGCTTTGAGGGGAAAAGGGTCAAGACCTTTGCCAGCTTACCTAGGAACACACAAGAGCTAGGTATGGTCACCTAAGAGAATGTTGCTCCAAAGGTCCCTTGCAGGAGATTGCTATTATTTATGGCTGCTACCCAGACAGAGAGAACAGGGAGTTGCTAAAAGGAGCTTTGCCCAGTTTTCTAAACAGTGGTTCCAGCAGCAGTGGAGGACTGTTACTAGGGATATTTGGTCATCAGGGAGTTATTCACACATGGCTTCATGCGGCGGTGTAAATGTTGAGCGAGGCCACTTGGAATCACACTCGCGGCATTGAGGGAAGCAGCCCCTCCCCTCTGCTCTCAGGTTTGCTTTTGATGCAAGTTCACATGTTTTCCTCCATGTTTTCCTCCTGTCCAAGGGTTGGGGGAGAGAGCACTAAAGAGCTACATCTGCATTTGTAAAGAGAGTATCCTCTCCCTATTTTTTCTGGCATTTTCAGAATACGTAGCTTAAAACCAGCTTTTTAAAAACCCAGAAATACCTTGAGATAAACTAGAATTCACAAAACAAAGCCCAATTTGTGTTTGGAGTGGGTCCAAGGAACCCAAAGGGACTTGGGGGTAAGTTTGGTTGGTGTGTGAATGCACAATCTCTCTTCTGAAGGAGATTCAGGGTAGAAGCCTCCAGGAGACTCTGAGTTAAAAGGATGAAGGCAGGGCTGTGTCCTCAGTAGGGATGTATAAACGGGCTCAGTATCAAACCTGTTTGACATCGAACAGGGCTATTTCAGTGGTTCAATACCAAACCTCTCCCGAACTGAACCTGCCCCTGTTCGGCCTGATCATGGACTGACTAACCCCAGTTCAGGTTCGGGGGTTTGTTATTATTTGTTAAAAATAAACATTTAAAAAAGAAATATAACTCACTGCTGCCACTTCAAGGGCTTGTCCATGGCCACGGGGGAGTCTCCAGAGGTCCCCCCCTTCCCTTCTGGCCTCCATTAAGTTCCAAATACCATGGTTTGAGTGGTCTTCAGCCTGTTCCAAGCCTTCACGCCATGGTGGTAGTCATTTTGGCGGCTGGCACACATGCCCAATAGGCCTCTGCGTGACCTGGTTCATAACCCAGCCACACAGAGGCCCATTGGGCATGTGCGGCAGCCTCCAAAATGGCCACCAGCATGGAGGTGAAGCCCAGAATGGGCCAAAGACCACCCAAATTGGGCTATTTGGAACTTAATGGAGGCCGGCAGGTGGGAGGGACCTCTGGAGACCCCGCCGCAGACAAGCCCCTGGAGCAGTGGTGGTGTGTTATATTTCTTTTTTTTTTTTAAAGTAGATCGGAAAAAATTAATCACGAACCCCTGAAACAAACAAGGGGGCAGTGCACAAAACTGAACATGCCTGGTCCAGTTTGAATCTGGTCTGGACTCAAACCAAACAGGGCAACCTGGTTTTGTGCGCACCCCTAGTCCTCCTCAGGTCATGATGAGGATGCTAGCTCCAGCCTAGGCGGTATGGTCAGTGGGGTGGCAAATTGTTCCATGCCTCAGACATTGGCTTTCAATGGCTTGTACTGCCTACTTCCTGACTGTCCATGTGACCATTGCCAGAATATGGTCAACTCTTCAGCAACTAGTATTCAAAGATATACTGCCTTTGAACATGGAATTTCTATTTAGGTATTGTAGCTGATAGAAGAGGTTCCATGGATGGAGCTTTGGAGGTAGGAGGAGTTATGAGTGGATGGTAGCTTGGTAGGACTTAGCAGGGACTTGTGGCAATTCCACCTTTTGGAGGCACCATTACGACAGCAATGAATGCACCACTGAGGGACCTTAAAGGCCAAGTTAAAGACAGATAATCCTGGAGAGAATCTATCTATGTGGTCGCTAAGAGTCGACACTGACTTGACGGCACTTAATCAATCAATCAATCAATCAATCAATGAACTGCCTCCATGTGGCATTGTAAGACTTTGATACCCCTGCTAACTGGGCGAAGAGGCACCTTTTACCATGGCGAGTCTCTTTATTTAGCAGGGGGAGAGTAACTGGCCCTATCCACCCCCAGCACAGTACTTCCAGCGACTGTTGCTGGTGTGTGTCTTATGTTTCTTTTTAGAATGTGAGCCCTTTGGGGACAGGGAGCCATCTTATTGTTTGTTATTTCTTTTTGTAAACTGCCCTGAGCCATTTTTGAAAGGGTGGTATATAAATAGAATAAATAAATATAATAATAATAATAATAATAATAATAATAATAATAATAATAATATACAAACAGACAAACATCTGCCACACAATACACCAGATATCACTGTAGTCGAGAAGAAAGAAAAACAAGTCAAAATAATCGACATAGCAATACCAGGGGATAGCAGAATAGAAGGAAAAGAAATAGAAAAAATCACCAAATACAAAGATCTACAAATTGAAATTGAAAGGCTGTGGCAGAAAAAGACCAAAATAATCCCAATGGTAATTGGTGCCCTGGGTGCAGTTCCAAAAGACCTTGAAGAGCACCTCAACACCATAGGGGCCACAGAAATCACCATCAGCCAATTACAAAAAGCAGCTTTACTGGGAACAGCCTATATTCTGCGACGATATCTATAACAATTGACAATAAAATTCTGGCATCCCAGGTCCTTGGGAAGGACTCGATGTCTGGATAAAACAAACCAGTCAATAACACCTGTCTGACTGTGTAAACAAGAAATAATAATATTCTGCTTGCTTATTTACCTGTCATGTCTGCCAGTATATCCAGTTCTGGTGCAGCACTTGGCCCCAAGGCGATGGCGTGAATTTTTGAGCCACTTTTCTCAACTTCATCAAAACAAGACCTCACTGAATTGTCTTCTCCATCCGTCAAGAGCACAATTTCAGTGCCTTCAGTGCTGGGATACTTCTGTAAAAAGACCTGAATGGAAAAGAACAATTTAAAAAACAGCAGCCCTAGAACAAATAACATAGAAGTCACAGGATGCTTAAAATGTTGGATAAATTTTACAAAGTTCCACATGTTCGGGCTTTGTGATTATTGAGCAAAGCACCAAGGAAGCTACCACTCCAGTTACAGAGTGCAGAGTTTAGTTGTTGCAGCTATTTAAGTAACACACATGGAGATCTCTGTGGAGTCTAAGTTACTTAACTAGTTTATTGGTGAAATACATCTGGGATAGAAAAGACCTATCCTATCTATCAGCTACATAATGAATAGGTACTAGGAAGGGAGAAAGAGTTGTCTCCATCTTCACACTAGGAGGAAAAGAAGAGGACTGACTCAGTACAGGAAGTGCCTGGGGAGTCAAAGCAGGGGTCATAGAGTAGAGGAAAGCAGGAACAGGTAAAGGAGACCCTTACTAGCTACCTCTACTCCCAGTGCCCCTAGTGGTCATTAGGATAGTTGGTGCAAAAGGTCAATGCACTGGAACTCCATCTCCAACCCATTCATGCTTTTTATTTTGGCATGAACTTTACAAGAGCTAACATTTCTATCTGTAAAAGAAGGAGCATTTGGGTGAGATGGACACAATGGCTAACATGATGCACAGTCAAACTGAGATGTAAGACTCTGTGCAGGGCTGCAGTGAAATCATAAGACAAGCTACAACACTTTCAAAACCTGGTGGCTGCAGAATAAGAATGGGGATCAATACAGTAACACTGCTTCAGTAGATATTAGACTGTGTATTGTGTTAGCCAATATCTTTTACGATTGTTAAAAAAATTTGCAATGTCTGTGACTCTTTTTTTAATATGAGCACTTCATCAATAATGGTTACAGTGTGGGCAAGGCTGCCTTGCAAATCAGTCTTTGCAGGGTAGTTGCTCTGCTCCTCTCTCTGGCATCTCCTTTACTACTAAATTGTTTCCTAATTAGCAGCCATGGGGATAAGGGGGAATCAAATTTGGGACTCTGATGCCAATGGGAGCTTCACTCCTGGGGCAACTAGCAGTCTTGGGGTCCCCAATCCAAATCAGAACCATAGTAGAAGCAAAAGCCCTAATCCTGATTGGCCCCCTTCCACAGCTCACAATGATGTCAGCCCCCTTTCAGTATCTATTTCTTCAAAAGAAAAATGTTACTTTTGTAAACTGATCTGATAATAATATTGATTTTTAATAGCAGAATCTAAACAGAAATGTTCATGACTGGAAAATAAAATGTATAAGCAGAAACACAGAGATAAAGGTTAAATTTTCTCCTTTACCTGAAATCCTGAGCGGACGCCTGAACAAATGCTGGTTCCTCCAGCAGCTGAGGTAGGCAGATAGGTTGCAAGAGAATGACGCACAGTGTCACTGGTTATCTGTTGCAAACCAGTCTTAATGGTAGCAGAATTACTGAATGTGACGATTCCAACCCAGGAATCCTTTTCAATTATTTGTAAGACAAATAGTTCCGCAGCTTGCCTCAGTCGATTAATGCGATCATACTGCATACGAAGAAAAATAATTCACAGAATAGTCAATGCCATCCAGGAGAGGCAAAAAGAAAAAAGAAAAAACCTGAGAAGGTTCTGTTCTTAAACTGTTGTACTTTGGAAATAAATATATATGAATACAATATTTATGAATGCATACTATTTGAGTTTCCTGAATAATCTTATCTGTATTACTATTTAGGTTATAACAACAAGCCCAGTTGAAATGAAAAGACATGTGCAAGAACACTGTTCATTTTGATAGTCTGCTCCATAGATTGTGCTCTTGGACAATACTCATCCTAACCTCTGTGTATTGTTCTTTTACAAATATCTATTTTATCCACTTTGCAAATACAGTAATTCCAGAATCTGAGTCAAGCATCTGATATAATCCTAGAGTTGTTGTTTAATATTGTATGTGCTTTTTCACATATTGTTCTCAAAGAAGCTATGCTTTGAATACTATATCGTAAGGTTGTGCAGTTGTGTCAGCCTGATAAGCATGTTGGATACAATATGCCCTCTGTTGGCCATTATGAGATGGAGTTTGGAACCAACACGTGACCATTGGAACCTGAACTCCAACTCAGTTCCCCACTTTTGGGGCAGAACCCTGTTGGAGTTCTAACATGCCTGTTGGGCTTCAAAGGATCTGCGCTTCCCCACCATCTTCCCATCCCCTTCCCTCATCAAAGACTGCATCCTACTGAACACTAGAGACACCTGCCTTAGTGTTTGCCTTTTGCTGCAGCTTCTGATTGAAAATGTCTCTCCCCAACTCCCCAGCCCTACAAAGCTCAGGTTCACTATGCGACTTTGAAAAATGAGTTTATGCAGGTCTTCAAACAAAGCACACATTCAGAAATACAACAACAGAATGTGGAAGAACCATGGATTTTGACATTATTCATGAACATAAGAACAGCTCTGCTGGATCAGACCCAAGGCCCATCTAGACCAGCATCCTGTTTCACACAGTGGCCCACCAGATGCTGCTGGGAAGTTCACAGGCAGGAGCTGAGGGCATGCCCTCCCTCCTGCTGTTACTCCCCTGCAACTGGTACTCAGAGGCATCCTGCCTTTGAGGCTGGAAGTGGCCTACAGCCCTCTGACTAGTAAACATTTCCAGTGAAATGGAGGCCCAGAATAAAGATAATTTGAATATGTCATAATCATCCCTATATTTTATATAAATACTCTCCCAAAAAAATACCCTGAATTCTTAAAGTTTTATGTTTCTGGCTGCTGTGCAATTTTCAAGCCAAGTCTGTTGGCAGCTTCAGTGTATCCAAAGTGGAGTGCACTGTACGTAAATGTAGTAGAGTGCACTGTAAAGGAGAAGGGAGGTAGTCATTTACAAAGATTATCTGATGAGTAAACAAACTTGGGGATAGAAAGCCATTTGTAAACAGAAGTCATGTGTGAATAATATCCCCATGAAGGCCACCCTGACAGCACCACAGATTTCCTCTTGTCCCTGTGTCCTCTGTGAGGCTTTAATCTCTCACAAAAACTAGACTGTGAACATTAAAGCTGCCTTGTTCCCTAGCAGTCAGTCAGAGGCTTCACCAAGACAGTAGGCTTCACCAAGACCATCTTCACCAAGATGGGTCGATGATGGGTTGATGTCACTAGAGATTCTCTCCTGTATGAATCTATTACAGTAATTTGGTAAATATCAAGACCAATATAGCTAATAAAGAAGAGCAAAAATAGCAACAAATTACAGAGATACTCTCTCAGAATTACTGACATTTATTCTATCATAATGAAATGTCCAATTGTTTGTAAACAGGTGGAAAAGAACTAAGACTTACTGAACTCATACTTCCGGAAACATCGAGTACTAGGCACAAAACTCTGTCTTGTGTCTGCAGTAGGAAGACAGTAGGGGTGGCTGGGGGAGCACTTAGTGGAGATGAACTGGCAAAGTCAGTAGAGTTCCTGATTACTTCCCATGTGCTCCGATAGTTGCACAGTTTGTTCTGCATATTTGTTGCCTTGACATTATGGTTACTCTCATTACAGAACTGAGTAACCTTAAAAAAGAAAGAAAGAAAGAACAGGTTAGAAGGACAGCACGGGGTTAGAAATAAATTCCATAGGCTCCCAATTGACATTGGAAATACCTACTGAGGAGAGGCTTTGCATGAACATTATAGAGGCTGGAGTACTTTGCTGTTTTTCAGGCACAAACTGGCATCCAGCTTCATACAGCCCGGTTCGGCATTCAACTTTGCATGCTCTGATTGGTCCTTTGCTAGGTTGGAATATATATTTACCTTTGACATCAGCTGAGCATCTAAACAAAATAATGGAATGAGGCATAGTTAGCAAGTTAGAAAGCCAGATAGATAGATAGATAGATAGATAGATAGATAGATAGATAGATAGATACACACACACTCTAGCATGAATGGTGCCATATTGTTCTGAATAAAACCTATTTTAGCCAAAGATGGGAAGATTTGTTACTAACAGAAGGCTGGTCCTGTTAATAATACACATCAGCCATCGCACTACAAAAATATGAAGTGTGCCACTACTGCTGACGTGCTATCCAATGCCAGGCACAAAAAGTTAGCCCTAACATTCTCAGGAGGACAGATCATAGACCTGGACTGTTAGTAACAGATGGAGGGAAAGAAAAGTTTGAAGAAACTAAAGGCTTTAGATAAAGCTTAATCTCCTTCAGGAAACAGCCACAGAGATGTGTTTTTTTCCTATTAGCAATCAAATAGAAAATTTAAATTAGCAGATCCTCCATTCCTCAGGCTTTTACAAGAATTATCAACAATGTCAGTCACTACAGTAATTACTTCACATGATTCAGACAGCAATAACTTAATTATTAGTTGTCAATTAAAACTAGATTGGGAATACAAGTTCATGTCACAGTGATGGGCACTCAGTGGCTGTAGACTGTAACTAGGCTTGATCACAATTGATTAAATTCAGATCTGTGCCATAAGTGAAAAGCAAAACAATCCATTCCACTTTCAAACTACTGCTTAGTGCTCTGTACAACCATTCACACTACCCCAAACTAAGAAACCCAAGTGAAAAATCATCCATGGAATAATAATGAGATAAATTGAGGTTACACTTTTAGGAGGGTACCTTGTTGCTTCAGCCTTCATTATCCCAGTTGCATAGAAAGGGGCATCATTGTTATATTCATCAAAGACACCCCACCGGAGATGAGCCCACTCATGGACAAAGACTCTACCTGTGGAATACCAGGAAGAAAGCTAACTGTAAGTAACACTATAGTTTATCCTTAATAAATACTTTCCTTAGCTACGTTAGGTCCATGGTTAATAGTTTCCAGTAAAGGTGTGGTATGGAAACAAAGATGCACTACATTGAAGGATTCCTCTTTCATGAAGGCATACATGATACAATAACCTTACTGAAACTAAACATGGTCAGGTGAGAATACTTAGAGCCTGCATTAGGAGACCTCCTGGAAAAATCCTAATATGGCACATGCATTGATGACTCCATAAATGTTAAAGCCTATCGTGTAGAACATGCCTTTATGGTTTGAAGATCTACTCTTGAATCTAATATGAACATATTTGCGATTTCCTTGGCTAAACTTCATGTGTTTTTAGAGAGGGATAATTAAAACATAGTTCCTAATGGTTTCTCAGGACTTCAAACCTTGGGTTTTCATCATTCCAAACCCTGTCTTTATAATAATTAAATAATAAAAGCAGGATATTTAATTTTGAATCAGCTGGTACTACCTCGTGATCCATAAACATCATGCAAACTGTCATTTGTCAGGAAGGTTGATGTGAAATGAATGTATCGTCCTTGTTCCCCACATCCTCCAAACTGCAAAGTGTAGGGATCATCTCCATACTTCAGAAAAGGTTCTGCCACTATGACATCGGCCTATAATAAAACACCAGCTGGTTTAAACATCACCAAGAACAGGAATAACAGGTGCCCTTGGACATTAACTTCCTGTGGCAAAATTTGCTGATGCAAAATTATCCTAGATTTTTATTTTGCACAAGTTTTTAATCTACATTTTAACAAAACTGTTTTCATCTGATAGAGAAGTCTCTGTAAGCAGTTGAGCCCCCATCCTTGTTTTGAGTGAACACTTATGCATTGATAGGAACATAGGAAGCTGCCTTCTACTGATGGACCATTGGAACATCTAGCTCAGTATTGTCTACACAGACTGGCAGCAGCTTCTCCCAGGTTGCAGTCAGGAATCTCTCTCAGCCCTATCTTGGAGATGGCAGGGAGGGAACATGAAACCTGCAGATGCTCTACGCCCCATCCCCTGAGGGGAATATCTTAGAGTGCTCATACATGTCTCCCATTTGAATGCAAACCAGAGTGGACCCTGCTTAGCAAAAGAGACAATCCATGCTTGCTACCACAATGTTTGTCTCATTTATTTATTTTTCAAGTTTTATACAGCTTTCATGATGCATCTCAAGGCAGTTTACAAAAGTTCAAATACAATAAAATTCCATAAAAGTTATATTTTAAACCGTGAAATCAATGGAACATTAAAACCATAAAATGCCAAGGAACGTTTAGAAGCAAAAGCAAGAAAGCTAAGAGACCTGGGGCCTCTTGGAAATAAAAGCCAGAATAAATAACATAGTCTTTAGTTGTTTTTTAAAAGCAGCCACAGTTGTCACAGAGCAAAAGTTTACTGCGAGAGCATTCCAGAGTCTGGGGGCAACAACAGAGAAGGCCCTGTCCCATGTGCACGGCAATCTAACCTCTGTCAACGTTGGCGCACGCAGAGCAAAGGCCCGCCTGATGATCTTGTGGGGCAGGCAGAAACCCTTGGTAGCACTCGGCCCTTCAGGTATCCAGGGCCCAACCCATTGGGTATTATAGAATCAGACGTCCTATCCGGAATATAGGGAGGAAAGGTGCTATCCTGAACATGAAATGTCCAAGAATTTTGGTGGGAAGATTGCTTTAATTTTACCCAATTTTCCAGTGCTTCTGTCCAGAAATTGTAGCTACATGGCATCAATGTTTAAAAGCCTTGTATCCTTACCCTTTCTCTGGCACCAATGCTGCCAACTGGCTAGGATGACTCTCCATATATGGTTCAGTAAATCCTTCCCCCCTCCTTTTTGGATCAAGTCTAGAGTTAGTGAGGGTGGTAGCTGGCTTTAGCTGTGAAATATATGGGCATTGTATGGGTCCCCAACAATGCTCTTTTCTCTAGTGGCTTTGTTGGGTTCCTCTTCTCCCTAGAACTTTCATTGCCTGATGCAATCTTCTAAGGGTCCCTCTTAGCTAACAGTATCTCCTCTGTGGAGTAGCAGGAGGCTTTTCATAGAGGGCTTTTATTGTGAATCCACTCCTGATTGGAGTGTGCCAGTCCACATATTAGCTAGATTTACCCCGACATCCCTGAGGCTATCAGCCCAGTATCTAGGGGTAGGGCAGGCAGGGCACGTGCCCCGGGCGCCACTTGAAGGGGGGCGCCATTTTGTAAAATTAATTTTTTTTAAAAAAATGGCTGCCAAAAACAAAGTGGCCACCGTGTATGCTCAAATGGCCTCTGTGAGGCTCTAGGTCATGCCAGGCTTTGCAGAGGCCATTTGAGCATGCACAGTGGCCATTTTGTTCTCAGTGGCCTTTAAAAAAAAAGATTATTTTTAAAAATGGCCACTGCACATGCTCAAATGGTCCCTGCGAGGCCTAGAGGCCAGCGGGGTGAGGGGGAATCTTTGCAACCCCCCCCCCAGCCTTTAGGAAGCCCCCCAAAGGGATTATGGGTAAAAATAATAATAATAAAAATATAATATAAGACACTGTACACATATTCAGATTGGCACTATGTACAGAGAATCAGGACTTGTGAATACTGAGCTGACGCTTAAGAGCTAGGATTGTATTCATTTGCTCTTACTTTGCTCACATTTTTTTTTTGCTCACATCACATTTAAGTGAGTTAAATGTGATGTCTTGCTAATATGGCTATTAATGGTGAGTTTGTCTTTGAATCAGTGTGAAACCCTTAATATTAAGGCCCACTGGGAGTTTCTTGCTCTCTTTCTCTCATTTTAACTGTCTTTCTGAAAGACTAGAATATATTCCAAGCAGTGATACAGTTTACTCTGCATATCCTTTAATTATTTACAGAGTATCTGGGATAAGTCAAATTCTCCATTGATTTTAAAAACTTATGTAATGGTGATGCTACAATGCATAGTAGAGAATTAGACAGGCATTTCTGTTTAGTTTTCTAAGTACATCTCCACATAGTATTTGGGTATTTCATGAGCCCCCACATACTGAAATTTGTAGTTTTCCAGCATTTTTTGGTCTGGCTAAGTCCACTGCTAAATAGTTTTTGAAATATTAAAAGATTAACGAGCTTGACTTGTATTTTTCAGCTGATATTATGGTAAAGTTATCTGAAAGATGGGTGTCAGATGCTTGGACAGGGGGCACAATTTCAGTGCTTGCCCTAGGCGCTATTTTCCCTAGATACGCCTCTGGCTATCAGGGACCAGGACAGACAGGACTTTGATATTCCCCAAATGGAGGCTGCAAATTCTGGCTTAGCCCGAAGCATGTCTGGTTTTTTGGGGTGTGTGTGTGTGTTTTTAACCCTCTAGTTTCAGAGGCTTTTGAAAAATAACCCAGGGCTTCTGTTATGCCCCACAGTTTTCTGTTATGTTTGTGTTGTCCGTGCCAGTAAATCTGTGTTTTTCACAACTCAACAAAGGGGAGTTTGATAGCTGTTTGGGGTATGGTCTGCTCTAAGTGATTTGCAACTGCCAGTGCTTGCCGTGGGGGGGTGTTGGTAGAAATCAGGAGAGGGATGGGGGTGGGTGGGGCATGGCCACCTAGGAGTGGTTGTTTTTTTTTTTTTAAACCTTCAAAGTTGCGTCTGAGCAGCGGCACTGGAGTGGGATGGCGGCGGGAGCAGCTCTCCTGCCTCCTGAACGATGAAGGGAAGCTGCTCTGGGGCAGGGGCAGGGCTGGCTGGGGCGGGCAGCGCGCTGACGAGTGGCACGACAGGGCAGCAGCGGACTGACTCAGAGTCTCTAGAGCACTATCTGCCACGGCTGCCAGCCATTGACCATCTGGGAGGGAGGAGCTGGGAGGGAGAGAGGGAGGGCGAAGAACTCCCAATCTTGGCCCTGTCTGCCTCCAAATGAGGCAGACAGGTCGATTTCAGGTTTCTGTGAATGTGGAGGCAGACAGGGCCGAGGAAGGGACTCTTCGCCCACCCTCCCTCTCGGGTCCTCCCTCCCAGGCAGTCAGTGGCCAGCAGGGGTGAGTGCTCTAGAAACTCCTATGAGTCAATCCCTCTGCCACTGCCCTGTCACACCACTCGCCAGCACATCGCCCGCCCCAGCCAGCCCTGGCCTCTGGCCCTGCCCCAAAGCAGCTTCCCTTCATCGTTCAGGAGGTGGGAGAGCTGGTCTTGCCCTCATCCCGCTCTGCCGCTGCCGCTCAATGGCAGCTTTAAAAGTATTTTTAAAATTGTTTTAAAGTGTTAAAAAACAGTACAAATAGAGTCCTTTAGGGGTATGGATATGTGGAAACATTATGTGATGAAGGCAGTCACTCACAAAGGCAAGCATTAAGCGTCCTGCTGTTTGATCCTGCTGTTTTGCAACTCTTTATGCTGGTCTTGCATTCTTAGCTGTCAAACTATTTTAAAAAGGCTCTCTCCCCTCTTCCTCTGTGCTGTGATTTGTGATTTGTTGGAGGGAAAACCTGGACCAGGTAGGGTTGTGCGGGTTTTTTCCTGGTGGTTTTTTTTGGGGGGGGGGGGCCGAATCCGAAACACCCCAATTTTGTTCTTTGTTCAAAATTGCAAAATCTGAATCCAAAACATTTTGGATTAAAAAAATGGCCCTGGGGCAAAACTAGTGGGTGGGGGTGGTAGTGCCCAATGGGTGGAAGCTACCACCTAAATTTCTGAGGAACTGGGAAAGGGGTTGATTTTTGGTGAATTTTTGAAGTTTAAGATTTTCCCCATAGGGAATAATGGAGGTTTCAGTAAAAGTATAACTTCACATCGGGGGGAAAGGGGTGGCCCAGAGCAGAGTAGGGTGGGTGGTAGTGCCCAGTGGGGGCAAGGGAGCTGCCAGAATTATTTCAAAGGAATTGGGCAGAGGGCTGATTTTTAACGATTTAATGGAGTTTACTCGTCTTTCCCATAGGGAATGATGGAGGTTTTAGCATTCTTCCCCATAGGGAATGATGGAGGTTTAAGCAGCCCCATAACTGCACTTGGAAGGCACCGGGGTGGCCCAGAGCAAGTGGTGATGTACAGCATACAGGGTGCCAACCACCCCCATGGGGTACTGGGTACCCCATGGGGTACTGGGTTCTGTTGTTTCTGAGATGTTTAGAGTGTAGATTCTCTGGTAGCATATGAGAGTGGATTCATGGTTTGTCATTGAAAGTCTCATATGCTACCAGAGAATCTACACTTGAACACCTCAGAAACAACAGAACCCAGCACTCCATGGGTTAGCAACCCATGGGGGTGTTCGGCACCCTATGTGCACTACCCCACCACTCGCTCCCAGGCCCCCCAGGTGGAGTTATGGGTCTGCTGAAACCTCAATTATTCCCTGGGGGGGAAACCTTAATGATGCATAAACTCCAACAATTCCTAAGAAATCAGCCCTTTGCCCTATTCCTTTGGAATCTGGGTTGTGGCAGGCACCCCTTGGGGCACTGCACCCAACCCACTGTTTTGCCCCTCAGGTCCCCTTTCTGCCCCAAAGACATGTGGGCAAAGACAATCTGCCCCAAAGAAATTCTTTAAAAATCAGCCCTTTCCCCAATTCCTTTGGAATCTGGGTAGCAGCAGGTACCTATTGGGGCACTACCACCTGACCCACTCTTCTGCCCCCAAAGCCCACTTTCTATCCATAATCCACCCCAAATAACATCAACATCACACATCATCAACAACAGCAGAGCTTTGCAAAGAACCAGGCAGATTTCCAAAGGTCATGCACATCCACATCTCCCCCACCAAATGCACACACACAACAGTGTGAAGCAACAGCAATGAAATGCACACTGCCCCATGCAGTGTGCACACTGCCCCACTGGCCAATGAGGGTAAATTTTACCCTTTAATTTCTTTAAAAGGAATAAGGGAGCAATTGCCAGCAGATCAGCCCATGCTTTCGCTGAATTGCTGGCCAGTCTGCAGGCTAGAAGGGCTGGAAATTCAAGCAGATGTCAAAACTCAAAATGAAGACCGAAGGAGAAAGACTTTTCGTGATTCCAAAATGGAGTTCCAAAACAGCCAAAACAATGAAACATTTTGTATCCGAAACAGGGATGTTTTGTTTCAGCTACAAAATTTTCTGTTTTGAGCATTGGGTGTTTTGTTTAGTCTACAAAATAGCCAAAATGGTCTGTTTTGGGCACAAAACGTTTTGTATCCGAAACGAAATGCAAACCCCCATGCACAGGAAAAAGATCTGTCAGGGAGTGCTGAGAGAAGCCGACAGCTATGAGGACTGTCATTTGAACCCCACAAAGCAAACATCTTGCAAATCTGTTGCGAAGCAGATTTGTGCTTTAGATAGCCCAAGGCATAAAACCATGTGTGAAAAACCTCCAGGAGGAAATGCAAGGAGCAACAGGCCTTAAAACACAACCATCCTTTATTGTTATTATCACAATGAAGGATGAAGCTCTGCAGAAGCTCCACTCTCAGCTACTGTTCCCAAAACTATAATGAGCTCCTAACCCTCTCCAGTGCAAAGAACATTATATTTTAAAAAAGGTGTGAAACAGCAACCAAGCTCCACGGCCAAGCACTCTTTTTAATCTTGGGCAAAAGAGTAGGCTTTGAAAACATGTGCGTTGTGTCTAGGAAGTCTCTCCAAGAAACGTAGCACCCCTAGATTACCTCCAAATAAATACACTTACATAATTGCAGCCTTATTGTCATTAAATAAACATATAGTCACTATGTAACAAACAAAGAGCCTTAAAGGATCCAAGTAGTCCAACGTTCTATGCTATTCCATCACTAGCCAGCAAGAAGCCACCTGGAAGCTTGAGAATCGGTATCGAACCTTCATTGCCCGATAATAGCAACTGGTATTCAGAAGTGCATTTTCTCTGGATCCTACATTCAGCTGTTATGGGTAATAGGCAATTAAACCTTTCTTCTGTAGATCTAATCTGCCTTTAGAGCCATCTAATCCAATAGTCATCACAACAGCCATAAGAACATTCAGTTATGTACAGCCCTATCTTATGTGTGTTTATTCAGAAATCTCCCACTAACTGCAATCAAATTAGTTCCAGGGTTCCAGCTTCAGTTTGTAGTGTCCCCCACACCCTTTAAAAAAAAAAAAAAGGCAACACTTACCTTTTCATAGGACTCTATGGTTAGTCTTTTATATTCAGGTTTATTTCCCCATGTCAAAGGAATGACAACTTTTACAGTTTTAAAATAAAATCTTTGCTGTGTGGCGTTGAAGAGATAAGCAGATGCCTCTTCAACCATGTGCTGACAAGGAAAGAGAAGACTTTGTAAATATATATGTTAAGATAAATATGTAGATATAAACATTTACAACGACTGACATAAATAAATAGCATCTACTAGCTGAGAATTTCGCACACAGGTAGCCCCAGGAATCAGAGTGCCGTAGGCTACTGGTTCATCAAATTCTAGTTTAGTAGTTGGTATGTAAGTATGTATTTTAAAGACCATGTAAATGGAATATTTTTTACATCTAATATGCAAAACTGGATTGACCTCAAAACAGAAGTCTGCCCTCCAGCACAGAGTTCATTCATACACCTGAGTAAATCTGGGGTGGGGGTGGGGTGGGTGGAGGAGGGCAGGATTTCCAGTTACAGTCCAGAACATACATCCAAGCTGCATTTACTTGTATATAATTATTTGGCAAGTTTCTGATGACTGTTGCTAATTGAACACACTCACAAACATTGAGCTGTCTTACCTTTATGTTGTCAACAATTCTGTGGTCTTCAGGTAGCGCAGGGTTAATTGCAATAACAACGTCTTCAAATCCACCATTGTTGAGCTTTACCAAAGTCCCTCTTCCTCCCTCTAGTAACATCAGTAAAAGAAGCCACCTATTAAACCCCATCTCTGCTCCAGCCACTTACACCAGTCTCGTTTAGAAAAGTAAGGGCACAGGAGGGAAAGTGCTTATATAAGGCACCAAAAACCCTGATATTTTATGATAGGCTTTGTTCTGTCAAGGAAATTCAGCTATATGTTATGTGCATTTCCTTGTTCTGCACTCACAATGGATCATTACAATAGGCTCTCTAAAAAGTTGAAACTAAAGTTAATCTCAACAGCAGTTTAGGGCGTCTGAATTGACTTAGAACTTTGTCATGGATATTGAAATGAAAACACCCCTTCTTTCCCGATTTCATCTCTGACCGAAAAAACGTATTTATTAACTACAACCTCTCCACCTGATCCTTCATACTTCTGTCTCAGAACGTTTGCAGATTTTGTAATCCATTTGTCTTAAAGTTTGCTCTTGCTTCTTAGAGGTAAGGATTAGTGAAGGTATGTTAAACATAAATGAAAGAACTTAATCATAGAGTAATAACAGATCTAAGAAGAAAAAGCAAGCAAACTGTATGTGACAACTAGGTTCTGTTAATGGAACGGCTCGGGAGTGATTGGCGAACATCCTTAAATGTGTTTGGGTATCCTCGGCCGGAAGTGGTCGGAAGTACCGGGCGCGTGTGAGCCTGTTGCGTGTGTACGAGTGCACATCGGACAGGCGGACGCACGCACGCAACAGGTGCACGTGCAACTGGTACTTCTGGCCACTTCCGGCCAAGGAGGGCAATGGGGCGGCAGGGAGGTATGCTGCCGCCCCGAAGGTTTTTACAAAAAAATGACGCCGGTGGGGGAAAAGCGGCGGGAGGGGTATGTTCATCCTCCCCCCTGCCCTTAAAGCGTCACCTCCCAGGGCCTTCAAACTTCGAACCAGCCCTGTGTTTGAACCTGTTTGGAGGCCCATAAAAGGGCCTCCGAACAGGTTCGTGCACATCCCTAAAAGTCAGTACAGTACCATTAAAATGGTGGTGTGTGGCTGCTATTTGCCCAGGGCTTTATCTGTTGGGCTGTTTTTGATTGCTAACTGATATTCAGTGGTGCCCTTTGGACCAAACAGTCCTCCACCACCCGGGGGAGGGGGGCAAATATCCTGGTGGTGGCTGCACTGTCGGCCTGTGATGTGCCACTGCTGCTGTGTGCCCCACAGCAGCCCACCTGCCTGCCAACCATGAGGGCCTGGTGTGGCTGGGCCTGAGCTGCCTGCCCACGCCTGCTCAGTCAGTGGAGCCACACGGGCCACATGAGGCAGCACAAGCAGAGGCTGCTGTGAAGGAGCTCCTCTGACTCTGAGCAGCAGCACTAGCACCAGCTTCTGAGAGAGAGAAACAGAGAGAGAGAGAGAGAGAGAGAGAGAGAGAGAGAGAGAGAGAGTCCCCACCCACCACCCCGCCACTAAGTGCTGACCACAGTCGTGAGTAGAGAGGGAGAGCCAAGCAGTAGCTCCAGGCAAGCGCTTGTAGAGAGCCAGCCAGCTCACGCCTCCCTTGCTTGCCACCATGCGCGCACACATTGAGACCAACAAAGAACCACCACCAGACCAGTCCAGTCCAATCCAGAGACTGTTACTCAGGTAACAGTGAGTAAGTGAGTGAATGGTGGGGTGAGAAGAGCATTCAGCTAATTGAAGTGGCAGGATTGTCCGTGCAAAATGTGGTAATTACAGGTCAGTGGGAAGTATCCTACTCAGAATTTCTTCAAAAAATACAACAAAATAAAAGTTTCCCGCTTTCTCTGAGCATGTTCTGGGGCAAAATATAGTGCATTGCAGCTTATCTTGTGGCAGTGGCAGGTGGGTGGGTGAGGGCACAACAAAAAACAAACCCTATATGGATCCAACTAAACATCAGTTTGTCCAAGAAAGAATCCAAATATATGTGTATATATTTGTAACAGTGAGTAAGTGGGTGAGGCACGGTGTGAGAGTAAAAATGGGTGGGGTGAGAGGCAACAGGCCTTTAGAAGAGCTGGTCTTGTGTTAGCAAGCATGACTTGTTAGCAAGCATGACTTGCAACCTCCTACTTCCTTTAGTGGCAGTTGGACCCTCGTAGCTCAGGCACAACTGAAAGATCTCTTTCCTCAGGGATCAAACAAGGCAGCGGAGAACCGAAAGCAGCTTCGGGGTTAGGCAGCAAGGGTAAATCTAAAAGGTGTCTGTTTCTGTGCAGCCAGCATATCATAGCAGTGAGGTGGGCTGAATAGATCAGGCCAGCGAAGAAGGCCGATCTGGAGGCTGGCTGGAAGCGTGAATGGCACAATGAGTAAGACATGGCCTGGTGTAATTGCCCAAACAGTGGGTGACTCCATGGTGTAGCAATTAAATGAAGCACACTGGTTCATGAAACCAGGGCCAGTTATATAGCCCAAAATGGACCCTGAGGAGAAATACTGGCCATTCCTTCTTCCTGAGGAGAGAAATTCCAGTGGATCTCAAAAGGATCCATTGACTTTGTTTGCTGTGCTTGAGTAAAACACAATGGCATGAAATGTCAAGAACAACCTGTATGTAAATTGATGTGCAAGGACGGTATCTGTTCGGTCGGAAGAACTAATTACTGATTGGTTTATGGGAATAAACCAATCAGTAATTTTAATGAGAGCACCTCTGAGATGCTATTGCCCACTTAGCTCTTTTGTGATGGGGAATGGAGTTGCATTCACAGTGCCCTACCTGACTTTTCCTGCTGAGGTGATTCATGTTAGGTGAACCTGAGATGAATCACCTGAGGTGAATCTGACTTTTCTTGCTGAGGTGATTCATGTTAGGTGAACCTGAGATTAATCATCTGAGGTGAATCTGACTTTTCCTTCTGAGGTGATTCCTTTTAGCTGAGGCAACTGCAGAGGAGGAGAAGTAAAGGGTCACTCTTTGGACAGAGAGACTCTGAGAGTGGAGGTAACTAGAAAGCCAACTGGAGTCTACTTAAACATTCCCTAATATAGGGGAAAGTGCAAGGCTAATCCCCTTTCAATTTGCTTGGCAGCTGGTGAATCTGGGGGCAACTGTCCCACTGCCTGATAAGTGACCTGTCCCCGAAATGCCAACGAATGGCCAACAAATGGCTCACAATCCCTTGAGGCTCTCGAGCATGTTAAGAGTGGAAACGACAAGCTGGCTTTCTTATCGGCTACTAGTTGGAGGGCTAAAGGCCACCTCCAGCCTCAAAGGCAGGATGCCTCTGAGTACCAGTTGCAGGGGAGTAACAGCAGGAGAGAGGGCATGCCCTCAACTCCTGCCTGTGGCTTCCAGCGGCATCTGGTGGGCCATTGTGCTGGAATAGATGTGCCTTGGGCCTGATCCAGCAGGGCTGTTCTTATGTTCTAAGCCTGTAGTCCCAGACATAAGCAGAGAGGCTTCTGGGAGCCTTAAGAATAGCAGTGCTGGCAACAGTTCCCATTAAGAGGACAAGTATGAGGAGAGCTGAGGACAAGGGAGAGGAGAGCTGGTCTTGTGGTAGAAAGCATGACTTATTCCCTTAGCTAAGCATGGTCCACCCTGGTTGCATATGAATGGGAGACTTCTTGTGTGAGCACTGTAAGATATTCCCCTTAGCGGATGGAGCTGTTCTGGGAAGAGCAGAAGGTAGGGATGTGCGGACCGGTCCGGCGGTCCAGTCTGGCGGTCTGGGGGTTCGGGGTTGAACCGAACCACCCGCCCGGTTCTGTTGGACTAGAACCGGACCACTGGGTCCGGTCCGGCCGGTCGACAATTTTTTTTTTTAAAAAAGATTAAAATAGATTTTACGTACCTTTAGCCCCTTCAGGGGGCTTGCTGAAGCCGCGCGGGTGTGTGTGTGTCTGCGTGGGTTCCTTCTCCTCCCGCCTGCCTTCCTCATCACCGCCACGGCCCACCGCAGCCAGGTAACTGAGCATTTTCAGCCCTTTCGGGCCTCTGTACGAGCGCGCAACTGCCATTTTGGAGAAAATTCTCAGTTACCTGGCCACGGCGGGCCGCGGCGTTGATGAGGAAGGCCAGGAGGGGATAGGGAACCCACGCGGACCCCCTCCCAAGGCTTCAGCAAGCCCCCCCGAAGGGGCTAAAGGTACTTAAAATCTACTTTGATTTAAAACAAAAAACAAAAAAATTTGCAGACCAGTCTGGGACTGGATCATACCATACCGTACCGGGGGGGTGGGGGTGTTCAATGGGGGGCCAGACCGAACTGGTCCGGTTCCATTCGAGGCCGGTCTGGCCTTGAACTGAACCGGGCCAGGCAATTCCATGCACACCTCTAGCCAGACGCGTAACTACAGGGCGGGGGCAGGCAGGGCACGTGCCCTAGGCGTCACTCGAGGAGGGGTGCCAAAATTGCCACTGCCCCGCCCCCTCCCCCATAAAATTCTAGTTTCAGCAGACCTCGGGTGCTGTCTCTGCTCTGGCTAGGCGCCCGCCTGGCTGCTGCGCTGCCTGCACCCTGCTGCCATTGGCTGGAGGGACCTCCCTCCCCCCACTCGCGCTTGCGCATCATGTGATGTGCTCGCGTTCACTGCACGCAGCACAGTCTCGAGGGGAGGTTGCTGGCTAGAGCGCGTCTGGTGGTTTGCTACTGCGCTGCCTGCTTTGCTCTGCTTCGAGCTGCGGAGGTCGGGAGGATCATCAAGCCAAGAGGATCAATGGAGCGGCGGCGCAAGCCCAGCCTTGCTTCTCTCACTGTTGCTTCTCACTCACAAGAGAAGACAAGCCTAAAGAAGCAATTCCAAGGTGTGCGTCTTCTCTCTTAAAATTCCCTTTTTACCCACCACGTGCTCGCTCCAAGCTGCGGGAGGGCGGGCGCCAAAGCACAACCACTCTCAAAATGGATGTTTTCCATCCTGAGAGTGAGACGGGCTGAGTGGTCAGGGGGCGGGTAGGCAGCTTAGTAAAAAGTAAACACTGTTGGTGTGGAGGGAGTCTTATGTGGACTTGCTTAATACTGTATGACTAAGTGTTTGGCGTTTGTTTCTTTCCTTTAAAAACTGGTTGGTGTTATGCATATTTGCCCATCGTCACTAGTACACAAATTGCTCCCCTAACATTGCACATACTTCCTTGGTCACTTGCAAATCCCACCGATGGCAATGATTCCCTCCCCCGCCACCAGCCACACACCCTTTGCACTTCTCGGCACTTCACTTAACTCTGCATTGTAAAGATGCAAAGAGGCGGCGGCGGCAGAGAACCTGCCTTTCTTTTCTTCCCCCTAGCCTGAGCGCGGGTCCCCAGCTGGCGCGCTGCCCTGGCAAGAGAAAGGTGACTCGCTCGCCTTGCCTCGACACGCCAGAAAAGCCGAAGCCCACCCCCGGCAAGGCTGGTAGGATGCGCTCACACGGAGACCTCGCTCTCTGAGTGGGAGGGGCATCAGATTTCCGGGCCGGGGCGTGCAGCGTGCGGAGGAAGCTCCATCCCCTCTCAGCCCCCATTGTTAAGTTAGCTGCCCAAGTCTGAGCTGCTGCTGTGCCGTCCCCGAGCTGATTGCCGAGGGAGAGGGCGTAAATGCTCGCCTGTTGCTTGGCTCAGGGAGGAAGTTCCCAGCCCAGCAGCACAGGCAAGCATATTTGGCCCCCTCCCTCAGCAAAGGGAGCCTTTGGGTCGTGTGGTGGAGAGGAGCTGTGAGTTACTGTGTGTTGTTGTCGACTTGAAGAAACGGTTGGGGCTTCTCGGTCTCTTCTTGGGCTCTCAAGCCAAGGTGTCTCTCGTCCAGGGGGAGGGGGGTGGCGTTGTGGTGGGGGCGGGTGATCTCCCCCCTCCCCGACAGCTGGAAGAGGCGGGGGGTGCAGCTCGGTAGCAGAGTCAGAGCTTTTCCTAGAGGCGAGCATTTCATTTACACAAACACAATTTTTAAAGCTGGATCTGCAGAATATGTGCTCCCATTTCCTTGCATCAAAATCTGCCCACAATGAGCAAACTTTGTGGGCGTTTCAGGTTGTCTTCGCATTTAAGCCTAGCGAGGGCATGGTGGCTCTGCTTTAATAGCTTCAAACAAATAGATTAAACTGCAGGGATTCAATGCCAAGTGAATGTCAGTTTCATCAAGTAATGAATGCTACATTTTCTGTTGATATTCTGACGCCCGCTAAATATCATTAAAAAAAAATAATCCTTGCAGCTGATTAAAAGTGTGTGTGTGTAGCAAAGAGGGAGTGATAAATAACTGAATGTCCAGTCTTTGAGGAATCAAGTTTTGATTAAAGCAAACAAAAATCAGACAGCTGATGTAGTCCACATTAGGGACAATGTTGACCATGATTATACCATTCCCTTTGTGATCTCCTACAAAATGGTGACTTTTATTGTTTATTGTTTTATTGTTAAATTTATATACCACCTTTCATTAAAAGCAATACCAAAGCAGTTTGTTTTTAGTCATCGATTTTAGTTTTAATTGTTCTCTTTGTTGATGTGATTTTATTGTGATGAAGATTAGTTGAATATGAGTGGTCTTAGGCAACCAATGTTGCATCTGAAATGCTATTTCATTTTTTATAAATAATCTCCTACCAATTTAAATAGCAAAGCTGTATATTATCGCTGTATTCATTTGCAGGGAATCTAAAAAAAAAAACCAGGATTTGCAACTTAGGCAGTGCATAGCTTCTCTAAAATGGCCCTTTTATAGTTTTTCTAACTTTGAAATCATAACATAAAACAAAGCATAAATGCATGAACAAAACAAAAAATAAGCATCATGACTCAATATATATGTATGCTTGCAATCAGAAGTAAAACAATGATGTACCAGAACAAGTGGGGAGAGAATATTGGTGGTTTCAGTTGTTAAAATCAGACCTAGCCAATTAAGAATCTATGCTGCAGACCTTCCACTATTTCACAAAGAGCCAGCGTGGTATAGTGGTTAGAGTGCTGGACTAGGACCAGGGAGACCTGAGTTCAAATCCCCATTTAGCCATGAGACTTGCTGGGTGACTCTGGGCCAGTCACTTCTCTCTCAGACTAACCTACTTCACAGGGTTGTTGTGAGGAGAAAGTGAAGTATGTAGTACAGCTCTCTGGGCTCCTTGGAGGAAGAGCGGGATATTAAATGTAAAAATAAATTTAAAAAATAAAAATGCTTGTAGTGAGACGTGCTTGTAACACTCTATTCTGCAAAAGCCCAGCCTTCCACCGATTTAAAAGCCAAGAGGGTGTTTGCTCTTTTGCTTAAACATATATTCAGTTAATATAATTGTATGATGATCTGCTATACCAGTAAAATATAACTCTGGCTGCATCTTCACAACTGCAGGGATCCTGGTTAAATAGTCAGTTGGGATTAGTGAGCTCTGTGGAGCTGATTGTGAGAATCAATCCTAGTCCCACATATTTATTTCCCCACTCCTCCCTCTGTCTCTAAATCACCCAGCACAGTTCACAATTGCACTTGGACACCCGGCACCTCATGAGCCAGCGCCATGGTGTGGCAACTACACCACCCAGGACACACTTAAGAAAATTTGGGGGTCCCCAGGCGATGTGAAAGCCTGGGACTTTGGCCCTGAAGTCTAGGGATAAGAGTGTCTCTGCTCTGCCCCCAGTCTTGGTAGGCCCACATAGGAACATTGGAAGCTGCCATATAGTGGGTCAGACCATAGGTTCATCTAGCTCAGTATTAAAGCTCAGTATCGAGCTCAGATGACAACATTAGCGGGGGGGGGGCAATTTCAGTGTTTGCCCTAGGCGCTATTTCCCCTAGTACGCCTCTGCCTCTAGCAGAAGGTTCCAAGTTCCCTTCCTGGCATCTCCATGATAGGGCTGAGAGAGATTCCTGCCTCAACCTTGGAGAAGCCGCTGCCTATCTGTGTAGCAATACTGAGCTAGATAGACCAATGGTTTGACTAAGGCAGCTTCCTATGATCCTATGTTCACCTTTTTAGAGGCATTTGGAGCATTACACAATCAAGCCCCTATCCCCCTATTAGAACACTTTAGTAGCACCGCCACTACTCTGTTCCAGAGAGAGAACCTTAGTTCTAGAGTCCCTTATCCTCTCATTGGCTGATCCCGTCTGTCTCCACAGAGCAGGAAGGCAGTTAAATAGGAGCAAGTAGCTCCTTGAGCACCGGGAAGTTCTCCACATAGCAGGCTTTATCATAAGTTTCTACTTCTGCATGTTCCTGGGCTGTGGTCACTTCTGAGCTGTGGAATGCACTCCCTATAGACATTTCTGGTTTAACATCTTTACCAGCCTTCAAAAGAGCCCTTAAGACACATTTTTTAGCCAGGCTTTTAGTAATCTCTGAGTGTTTTAAAAAAATTAATTCATGTTTTAACAGTTTGTTTTGTTTTGTTTTTATTGTGTTTATTTTTGTGAACAGCCCTCCTTCTGTTCCCATTCCCATCTATATTCAGCCTTTCAGCATATTTTTCTTTCTTTCTTTTTTTTAAACTCTTGTGTCTTGGGTCAATGCTTATTCTGTTTATTTCCTTGTCATTTAAGCTTACATGTTGTTTAAGATTACAAGAGCATTACTCTTATTAAGGGCATCCAAAGGCAGGAGTCTTCTTCCAGAGCAAGGAGCCCATCATCTAGAGGAAGAAAACCTCAGGTCATGACCCAGAAGAAAGGGCACCAATAATTCTTTGTCATAATTTTATTTCCTTGAAGCTAATCATTTTAAAGGCTAGAAAAGAATGTCACTTAAATGACCTGCCATTGTACAAGGAGGCACACCCTTGTGGGACTTTGAATTCATACCAAGGGCCAAACTAGACATGAAGGTGTCAGATCCACATGTTTAATCTTGGATTTGTCCATTTCATATCCATAATTTATCAGCTGTGCAGCTGTTGATTTGGACATACTACCATAATTGGGTATAATTGCATTGAATTGCAGTTTCATTGTTCTATTATTTAGTCTTGGCTATCTCAGAAACCAAGAAGAGCAGTGTATAAATACTGGCCACTCGACAGTGGTGACAAATTGGTCACAAGATAAAACATACATAATGGCACCGTCCCGCCATGTCTGTGGTGGTGAGGATCTCGGGATGCCATGTTACCTGGTCGCTTGAGTTGCCCTGTGGAGATTGGAAAAGGGCATGGCATCCCTCCTCTGAGGCTTTCGTTCCCTTTGGGGGGCAGTGGGGATGAGAAGGGACTGGTCAGATCCCAGTGGGGTTTGAGAAAGCAAGACAGGGAGAGCTGCAGGAAAGAGTTCTATGGACACAGCTAGATGTGGCAGGAAACAAGGTTAGGAAGGGAGAGAGGATGGAAGTAGGCTTTAAGCTCTGTCAGCTGCACTGGAGAATTTAAAGACAAAGCAGCTGATGATGAGGAGCTGCGTCTGAGTATGGGAGCCAGGAGTTCTCCAGGAGAGGAGGACTCAGGTGACAAGCTAACCTCCTCCCCTGGCTGTTCCTGAGGCTGACCTTTTTGGGGTGGCTCCAGTCATTCTAGACTTGAAGAATGGCTAGGAGCCCACCTCGTCCCCTGGGAGTCTGACAGAGGATTTGTGTGGGGTGCACGGGAGCTGGAGTGTGGGTAGGTTCTGCCTCAGATGGGTTTTCACAGCAGCCAGGAGGGCATATATAGCACAGCTCATGCTGACCACCTGGTTGCTGTAGCGTGGTGCTGCTTACACAAAGTTGCACATGCCTAATTATGATGGAAGAGGTCTTTGAGCAAAAGGAACCAGTGTGGAATGCGCAGAGGGCAGCAGAAGGACTATCCCTCAGGTTTGCAGTGTTTGGTTCCATGACAGTGACTGGTATGAGAGCACCGGTACTAGAGGGGACTAGTACATGCCCACTGAGGATCACACTCCAGTCCAGGGGCATTTCCAGATGGGGCTTTTAGTTTGCTTCTCCTCCAGAATGGATGGTGTGCATTCACATATCAGCCAGATTTACTCCAAAGTCCCTGCGAGCTCTCAGGGAGCACTTCACATATGATTTCGGTTTTTCATTGTGTGTAGCCCAATTTATATCTGGGCTATAAAAGTTTCATTTTCTGCATCGAGTTTTTTTTTGGGGAAATTCGAACTTGCAGTAAAGCCTTGCAGTAAACCCATGGTAAAGCCTGCTTCCTGAACAGAAGAGCTTTGTTGGGGTAAAAAAAAATCCTCTATTTGCGGAGGCTTTAAAAAAAAAATCTGAGCTTTCTGGTATGCCCCGGAGCTTCTCCCTTGATGTGTGGAGGGGTCATTGCCAGTAATTCGGCTTTTTTCAAAACTCACACTGGTCACCATAGGAACATAGATTTCACATATACAGATGTTGTTGGATGATTCCTGGAAGCGGATGTAACCTGAGCCCTTTGTATATGAGGCTGCATTTTCCTTCATCACAGGGAGAAAGCAATGATTTCTTCTTTAAACTTCCATTAGAGGTGTGCACTGTGCACGGAACCACAGAGCTGCAGTCCGGCACTGGGGTGGGGGTTCCTTTAAGGGTGGGGAGGGTTTACTTACCCCTCTCGCCGCTTTCCCCCCTCCTGTGCAGGTATTTCCATCAGTAATTGGGGCAGCAGGATACCTCCCTGCCGCCCCTTCCCCAGCTTGGCTGCAAAAGGCTTCAAGAAGCCTTTTGCGCATGCACGCGCATGCGACCACACACGCACATGCGTGCGTGGCCACACACACATGTTGCAGAGACATGAAGCGTGTGTGTGACGTGCACATGCACAGCCAAGCAGGGGAAGGGGCAGAAGGGAGGTATCCTGCCGCCCCAATTACTGACGGAAATACCTGCACAGGAGGGGGGAAGCGGGCGGAGGGGTAAGTAAACCTTACCACACCCTTAAAGGAACCCCCACCCCAATCCATCTGAACCCCGAACCGCTCATGTCCGGACCGGTCCGGAGGCCTGTAGAATGGCCTCCGGACCGGTCCGGGCACATCACTAACTTCCATGGCCTCTTAAATGGTCTGGGGTGGGGTGGGGGAACATGAGGTGATGACGGCAGTCACAAAAGCAAGTTCATTATAAAAATCAGCCAAGATTTGGGTTAGATTTGGCAGGTTCGGGTTAAGCGTTCTGTTGTTTGATCCAGCTGCTTGGCAATTTGTCTTGCTGGTCTTCTGTAACCAACTCTCAAACTAACAACAACAAAAAGGTCTCTCACCTCCTCTTCTGGGATGATTGGTTGGAGAAAAATCCCACATCAAGCTGTGGGAATGCACACAGGAAAATATCTGCAGGGACTGAGGAGAGGAGCCGACCCTATGTGAATAGTCCATTTAGCCCCCCAAATTAAACATCTGTGAATCCGCTGCAAAGCAGATTTGCTCTTCAGATACCCCACGGCATGAAGCCATGTCTGAATAACTTCCTGGGTGGTTGATAGAGCGGTTGGAGGTCTCACTGCTTTGCCCTTCGTTAGGTCTTGGAGCTAACTCTCATTCTGGTGGGGTTAGTGGCCAGTTTAAGTGATCCAGCAGAAGGGAAGAGGGATTGAAGCAAGCTCCCTTCTTTTCAGAGAAAATGGCTCTTCTGATTAAGCCATCAGTTTTCCTTCTTAACAAGTTCAATTGATTGCTTAGTTGTTCCCCTCTTGCCCTTGCTGACTGATTGTTCCTGCCCTGTGCGGTTTTCTATTTTCTTCTTCTTTGTATCCTCCCCACTCTAGCTACCCCACCCCCCACCCTTTTCCATTCTATTTCCCAGTGGGACCTCCCTCTTCTCTTTTTGCATTCCTCCCCCACTCTAGCTACAATTTCCCCTTCCATTCTGTTGGGTCCCCCCCCCCCTTTTTTCCTGCATCCTCCCAATCTACCCCTTTCCCCCTCCTCTCACCCAGTGGGGTTTTCTTCTTTGCTTCTTTCATCACCCACCTCCCAGCCACTCCCTTTTTCTTCTTTTGCCCACTAGAGTTTGTTTGTTTGCTTGCTTGCTTCCTCACCTCTTTTCCTCTCTCTTGACTGGCTGGTAATATTTCTGTGTGGAGATTTTGCTGTGTGCTTGCTATAAGAAACACTCAGAGACTTAGGCTTGCCAGTCTGTCCAGCTGCGAGCAGTTGTGCAGGCCAGCCTGCTGTGGAAAAGTGTTTGCCCTGGCGCCGAATGGGGTACTTATGTTCCTAGAAAGTGAGGGGGAAGCCCCAAGGGATTAATACCTGGAATGTACTAAAATGAATGACAAGAATTTGAAAACAGCAAGTGCTTCTTGAAGGTCCACTGGAAATACTGGGAGCCATGGATACCAAGTGACATGCCTGGCCTCTAAAGGAATAAATGCATTGATTTTTAGAATATCCTTTCATAACAATAAGATATGATGATAGCAAAGTAAGAGCCTTTGCTTAACAAAGATTATGACTGGTTTCTCAGAAGAGAAACTGGTTTCTCAGAAACCAGTCATAATCTTTGTTATGCAGTAGTTGCTGTCTCTCTTTTATGCCACACTTGATTTTTATTATTTTATGTACCTTACTTTGCTCTCCTGTCCTTTGCCCTGCCCAGCCCCACCCCCGCCCCTCCAGTGACCAGCAGCTGCCACTGATCTGAAATGAGGCCCGTTTAACATTTCTCTTCAGAGGGCCAAGAAATGTGCTCCGGAACAGTAGAGCTATTCCCAACACTAGATAGGAAGCTAAGATTTGGTGCACAAGTGGTTGAAGGTATCATGACTGCTTGACAAGTTTGAAAATGGGATGTTTGTACATTACCTCATCATGACCGTCCAAAAATATTTAACTGACTTCTGTATCACCTATTAACTTGAAACGTGGGATAGCTCAGGACATTCTGAGCCTTTCCGCATGATTTGTGAGAAATGGCTACAGGGTGAGTGGGGTGGAAGCCTTGAAATGCTTACCTACCTCCCCACAGATGATCCTGGCTACTGGTCTGGGTGCAGAGATTGCATGCCCAGATGTGAAGCTGCCCCCTCGGTTAGGTACCAAGGCTTGTTGCCCCACTACCCCAGAACCCCTTTAATGCACTTAATGCATTGAGTGAGCGGTGCGTTATGGGCATCCCCCAGACACAAATACAATTAGTTTATATAGATTTCCCATCCCCTCTTAATTTTTCATTCAGACTTAGTAGTTAGGACAGGTGAATATCAGTCACAACCATCAGCTGGATTTTACTGGAAGGGAATAAGACACCATTGTGAAATTTATGAATTCGGTCTTCTACAAATGTGATATAAGAAAATCTATTTAATAGTTCTTTATTGTATTCTAGACCTCCTTTTGCAATTTAATTATTTATTTTAGTCCACAACTATATACAGGTGGCCCTTGTTATCCATGGACTCGCAGATCATGGTTTTGTGTATCCATGGTTGGGTTTTAGAGACCCAGTTTCTTTATCCGTGGTTAGAAAAGTAGGTGTAATTTGCCAATCTATGGTTTTGAGTGGCCAGAAATGACTCGGAAATTATTTACAATGTCATTTCCAGCTACCATATTACAACAGCCAGCCATTTTGTGGTTTTTTGTTTTTTTTAAAAGGGTGAATATTCAGCAGCTTTTGGGATTGGGGGAGGGGCATTGTTGGAGAGCTGGAGACCTGAAGAATAAGTTACAGTGTTTTTCTCTTATTTCTGCCTCCCCCGCCTTTTTTGTCCCATTTTTCCTTAGGAACCTAACCCTTGATTTCCATAGGTGTGAAGTATTGTTATTCATGGTTTCTGTATTCACACCTATAGACAGTTTATATAGAAAAATAAAAATAAAGATGGTTTCCTGTCCCCAAAGGGCTTACAACTTAGTTTGGGTTTCTCATCCAATGCACAAAAGGTAAAACAGATCCCTTTGCGTACGTAGGACGTTTGCAAATCCAGGGTATATGGAATTTCCTACATAGAAGAAAGACCCATGTAAGGAATTAGTCATGTATGAAGGTACAATTATTGCTTAATGTTTCTGGCATTCATTACCATTTTGGTTCTGAACATGCTTAGTATCTGGGCCACTCCAAATAGTATCATGATAGCAGAAACAGTTGCTAGCAAGAAATATGGGTGTTCGGTGTGTGTGTGGATAGCATCAAGCCTGCCTAACACTTTTCATAGCATTTACTCCACTCCCAGAACTTCCGATGTCCCACTTTTTGCACGATTTGCACTTTATGTATTGTATATTGTGTGACCAAATGCTGTTCCTTGACTGAGAAATAAAAAAGTTGAATAAAAGGTCAAAGCGGGATGAGCGAAAAACTGTTTTCCATAGAAATCTGTAGTGGGTTTTTGTGTATGTGCTTGTCAGGGCTGTTCCTAGGGGAGTATTCCTAGGGGCTAGGGACAAATCAGCATATGCGGGGCCTCCTTAACATTTCATATGATTACAGAATCATACTGACTGATGACAAACTGTGTAAATAGTGTGAGTGAGTGGATTTTGACATGTCCAACGAGCTTGGATATATAGTGCATTTGTAAGGAAACAAGTTAAAAGCACAACACTTTTAACTCTTGCTTCACAATTCTCACTCAGGCCTTCTGGATTGCAAGCCAACTTAGATTGCAAGCCTAGATAGATAGATAGATAGATAGAGAGAGAGAGAGAGAGAGAGAGATCCGGGTCTCACGATCAGTGAGACCCAGTTTGGTGAGCTGAGCGCGGAGAGCGGGCTAAGCCGATCACAGACGACCACAGCACAAGCCCTGAGCGGCTGGATCAGCCGCCCACACGATTGCCGGCTCCATGATGGGGTCTACTCATGAGTAGCCGCGGCGCGGAGCTGTGCCACGACTACTCATGATTGGGAGGCCGGGTTTACAGAGTGCTTGCTCCACAAACCCGGGCTTGAGGGAGGGCTACAAAAGCAGGCTAGCCGCTTGTAAGCCACCGGGCTCACCTGCGAGCCCGGTGGTTTACACGAGCAGCGAAAATCGGGCTAGGCTCTCCTAGCCTGATTTTCGCTGCTCTTGAGAATAGCCCTATAGTTTTTTTTATTTGATGGTTTACAGTTAGCTTCACTTTCACTAGATGTTAAGTATTCTGTTGATAGAGAGAACTCTTTCTGGCAGCTTTACTGCAATAAAGGGAAATCATTAAAAATCCCATGCTCCTGCAGGGCCCCGCACCTGCCTGCCCTGCAGCCGGCATGCGCTGAGATGCCTCCTCTGTGTTCTGCACGCTGGCAGCATGGGGCTGGCCAGGATCAGGAGCTTGCCTGCTATTATTGAAAGGCTCCCTCACAGACTGTTACAGCACCTCCATTCCAGAGGAACGCCCCTTGTGAAAAACCTCCTAGAATCAAACTTTACTGAATTTGTTCAGAATTCTGAGAAAACATACATTCTGAGAAATTCTGAGAAAACATACATAGGCTCACCCTGCATGGTTGAAAGTCTCCTTTGCTAATCTTCAGCGAGGGGCCCATTTTAATAATTAGTGTTTCTAGTGTGTTCTAGGTATTAAAAGTAGCACAAATTTATAGTATTCAATGTATATCACTATATATCTGGAGCTTGCCTGCTATTGAAAGGCTGTTACAACTCCCTCTCCATCACCTGGTTATCAGTTATTTGGTGCCTCTCTGGGCCTCTCTACCAATGCCAGCTAACCCTAACCCTGTTCTGTACTGCAGCTACTCGTGAGCAGACCCCCCCTCACACATGACATGCTGGGACTTCCCGCCATCCCTGACAGCTCTACCAGCTCCGTGACGGAGCTGGTAATCGTGTGGGTGGCTGATCTGGACACCCAGGGACAGCAGACTGCTCGTGTGCACAGAGAATGGGTCAAGCCTGCTCTCCCCGCACAAGCCCTGCAGGCTCTCCACACCACTCGTGTGGAGTGCCTCAGTATCTCAGAGTGGTGTACATCCCAAAACAGACTTGGTGAAAGCTATTTGGGAAGCACAGGGACCACACAACAGTAATTTACTTTGATCATTTTTATGACTCTGAGAATATTACTCTAAAGTTGTTAGGCAATTTGTCTCAAAAGTTGTTCCATTACATCTTCCTTTAAAAAAGAATGTAGCATTTAACTGAGATCTATCCCGCAATTCTAATTTTCATGCTATCAAATTGGCCATTGCTTGCTCTCACTTCTTTTGACACCAATAGGCACACTGGTGTAACCACTGATACTCCTGAATATGGCTTGGGTGCTTTCTTAGAACAGGGAAGTTACAGTTGCCTTTGTTTCCAGAGTACTTACTGCATCAGAGAAGATGTATTCTGTCATTGAAAAAGAAGCTCTAGCCTTTTTCTGGGCAGTGAGGCACTTCAGGACTTACTTGTGGGGCAGAAAATTCACTTTATGGTCAGACCGTAAACCCCCATCTGCTTTATTTACTACTCAGGGATTAAGTTGAGCAACCCCAAGTATAGCCAGATGGATCACCAGACCTATGGATTTTGATTTCCAGGTGGAATATCTTCCAGGTCTTCAGAATACAGCTGCAGATTGTTTATCTCAGCTTCAACTCCCTGGCCAAGAGGATATCTCAAAAGGAGAGGATGAAGGAGTACTAATTGTGCAAATAGCTTCATCCACTCAAGGTGTGATAATGACTTCTGAATGGAAAGCGGCTCTAGGTTCTGATCAAGTTCTTACTGAACTTAAACCTTACACAACTAATGGCTGGTCATGCTAAAACAAGGTACCTGAACATCTTCAATCATACATGCACATAGCAAGTGTGCTGTCCCTTAATGAGCTGGTGCTGAGGACTGATTGTTTGGTGGTGCCAACCTCCTTACAAGCAAAATGATCAAAATTGCCCATGAAAATCACCTGGGCATGAGCTTGACTAAAGGTGAATCAGAGAAGGTTTTTGGAGGCCAGGTATGGATAAACACATTGGAGATGTAATCAGGCCTGTATAGATTGTGCTGTATGTGACAAATCACAGAAGACTTTAACCATACCACTCCCTTGACTCCAGTAGAGTATCCCAATGGTCCCTGGGGAAATCCTGCTCGGGATATAATGGAACCTTTTGATGACCAGCCCACAAAACACAGATTTGTTATAGTGATAGTGGATTACTATTTCAGGTGGCCAAAAGTTTCATTTGCTGACAACGTTACTACAAACAAGATGATCCAGTTTAAGGATCCCTGGATTCCTAAAGACCTTCTCTCTCAAAAACTGCAGCACTAAACTGGATCATCTTGTTTGTAGTAATGTTGTCAGCAAATGAAACTTCTGGCCACCTGGAATAGTTTACCTCATTTGAAATGGTGCAATACTTGCATAACAATGGGAGAAAACACAAGATTCTTTCTTTGTACCATCCTCGAGGGAATGGCTTAGTGGAAAGAATGAACTAGAAAGTTTACAACTGGCTGCTGTGCAACAACAACCCTGGAAAGAGGCAATCTGTGAAACTTTATTTACTTATCAAACTATTCCTCATTCTACTACAGGAAGATCACCTTTTGAACTGCTGAGAGGATGCAAAGATTACTTACCCAAAGCTTATTTACCCAAATTTATCCAATGGCAGCTACTGATAGGGATTTCCGTGCCATCTCACCCTGAGGATGCAGAGATTCATGATCACATAATGGAGAAGCAACAAAAATATAAATTGTATGTGGATTGGAAATGGGGAGTGAAATGGCAAACTTTTCTGGTGGGGAACTTTGAGTACAGCTGCCCTATAAAATGAGAAAGGGATGTTCCCAATATTCTGAAGCAAAACACTTCAGGCCACTTGATATACAGCCACAGGTACTTTCTCTTGTAAACAAATACATCTTTTCTTTATTATATGTTTATGCATCTTAAACAATGAATGTTTGGACATTTGAGCTCTAAATATAAACAAGAAGGAAGCCATGTATGTGATGCGAGTCAATCCCACACCCTAGCAATATACTGAAGTTATCTGTTTCTTTATTCACAGTTGTAATCTCTTCTAGTTGTTTCACTTTTCAAACATAATACATATAATCTTTGAATATGCACTGTGGTCATAGGTAAAGAATTTCATAGCAACTGTTTTTGTGTTACTGTGTGGGGATTTAGTATAGGGTTAGGCTCCCTATGAGTCTAACCCTATCCTAAATCACCACAGTAACACAAAAAGAGTTGCTATGAACCTTCTTACCTACAACCACAGTGAACGTGCAAAGATTAAATTATTATGGCTATACAAAGGATGGTGTGACTATGACTCCTGAATAGCCTAGATCAGGGTTAGGCAAGACCTTGGCATTCCAGCTGCTGTTGAACTACATCTCCCATCTTTCCCAGGCCAATTGTGGCTGAGGATGATGGGAGTTTTAGTTCAACAACATGTGGAGTGCCAAAGGTTGGCTGCCCCTATTCTAGATACTCCTTAGAGCACAGCACCAACATCATTCCATAATCATAATTAATTTGACTACACCCAATCTAAAAACAGAGGCAGGACATTTGTATAACTTAAAATTAGAGTCAATCATATTTAGGGTGTTCACAGGGTGCTTAATTTACATCCAGATGCCATGATGAACACTCTTATAGAATGGAAGGGTTTTATAATATATTGGTATTAATCAGGATTATCTGACGTGATGCTACTGCAACTGGTAACTCATTACAAATAAAAGAGAATCCAATGCATATATCCTACCTCTTGATTCTACTAGATAAATATACTTTCTCCAGGGAGGACAGATATGCTATCCTTTTCCTATGTGAAGATAAAAGAAAAGTGGGGGATACACCTAAATTAGGCCAACATCTACTAAATAAAAAAGCTTGTGCTTCATGATTGTGAATCTTGCCTTCTTCATCAAAATCAAATATTCCTGACTTTTCATAGCCAAAACTGCCAAACCAGCAAGGTTTAGCTCCAGAGCTTTTGCTTTTTCCGAAGGTGTTGATGGAGGTGCTGATGGCTATGTGAATGGTCCATCTATTCCTTTGAATTAGAATGCCTTCGAATCTGCTGCAAAACTGATTCACTCTTCAGATTCCCCAAGGCATAGAGCCATGTATGAAAAACCTCCTGGGATCTCTTCCTCCTCTCCTGTGTCCAGACAGACTCTGATGCTAGGAACAGAAGGTGTCCCATTGTTTGGTACATTTTTACATTTCTCTTACAAATAGATCAAAATAGAAATGATTGGTTTTTGAAAGTGTGGGACTATGGTTCAATTTCGAAAGTCTCAGCTTATGTACATGGTATGTCTACTGAATCATTCATGTCTGTTTGGAAACCCTTTATAAATTATAATATCCATTATGGTCAAACTTTGTTCCCATTTTCTGGATTTTACTTATAATGTTAGGAACATAGGAAGCTGCTGTATACTGAGTCAGACCATTGGTCTATCTAGCTCAGTATTGTCTACACAGACTGGCAGCGGCTTCTCCAAGGTTGCAGACAGGAGTCTCTCTCAGCCCTATCTTGGAGAAGCCAGGGAGGGAACTTGAAACCTTCTGCTCTTCCCAGAGCGGCTTCACCCCCTGAGGGGAATATCATGCAGTGCTCACACATCAAGTCTCCCATTCATATGCAACCAGGACAGACCCTGCTTAGCTATGGGGACAAGTCATGCTTGCTACCACAAGACCAGCTCTCCTCTCCTCTATGTTCTCAATATGGAACTTACAAGAAGCTGATCAGATCAGATTTTACAACTTTAAGAGTCTGAATTTCTTTGGCTTTATCTTGTTCTAGATATTTTTTCTTTACTGATGTAATTAATTAGAAAAATGAGGTTTTACATTATGAAAATTGATTGTTTTTATATTGTCTTTATGGTGATTCGTCTTGGTCTCCTTTGGTTTACTTCTTAATAAAAATTCTTATTTAAATCAAAACAAAAACAAATAGATCAAAATAGGACAAGCACCTGTATAAAAGTTCCATTTAAATGGAGAACCTTGGCACAACTGGTGTGTGTGTGAGTGTGCACACATGCATCCATGCGTGCGAGTGTGGCCTTGCATTCACAACATGCCTATATCTATATGGTTTTAGCCTACTGCCCTTAAAGAAAATAAGCTTATGAGATCATCCGGCATTCTGTGTGTGTCTGTGTGCCTTTGTGTTGCCCTCTATCAACTTTGTAATAGGGCATGTGCATTTTGTTTTGGATACAAAACGTTTTGTGCACAAAACAGGCCATTTGGGCTGTTTTGTAGCCAAAACAAAACACCCAGTGCTCAAAACAGAAAATTTTGTAGCTGAAACAAAATGTCCCTGTTTCGGATACAAAATGTTTTGTTGTTTCGGCTGTTTTGGAACTCCATTTAGCAGTCGGGAAAAGTCTTTCTCCTTGGGTTTTCATTTTGAGTTTTGACATCTGTTCGAATTTCTGGCCCTTCCAGCCTGCAGATTGGCCAGTGAAAGCATGGGCTGATCTGCTGGCAATTCCCCCCTTTTTCCTTTTAAGGAAATTTGAGGGTAAAATGTACCCTCATTGGCCCGTGGGGCGTGTACATTTACCCTCATTGGCCAGTGGGGCAGTGTGCATTTCATTGTTGTTGTTTCACACTGTTGTGTGTAGAGCAATTGCATTTCCGGGGCGGGGGGGAGGGATGTGGATATGCATGACCTTTGGAAATCTGCCCAGTTCTTTGCAAAGCTCTGCTGTAGTTGATGTGTGATGTTGATGTTATTTGGGGTGGATTTGGGGCAGAAAGGGGGCTTTAGGGGAAGAAGAGTGGGTCAAGTGGTAGTTCCCCAATGGGTGTCTGCTGCCACCCAGATTCCAAAGGAATTTGGAAAAGGACTGATTTTTAAAGAATTTATGAAGTTGACATATCTTTGGGGCAGATTCAGGGCAGAAAGGGGAACTGAGAGGCAAAACAGTGGGTTGGGTGGCAGTGCCCCAAGGGGTGCCTGCCACAACCCAGATTCCAAAGGAATGGGGCAAAGGGCTGATAACTTAGGAATTGTTGAAGTTTACGTGTCTGTAAGGTTTTCCCCCATAGGAAATAATGGAGGTTTCATCAGACCCATAACTCCACCTTGGGGGCACTTGGGTGGCCGGGAGCAAGTGGAGGTGTAATGCACATAGGGTGCCAACCACCCCCATGGGTTGCTAACCCATGGGGTGCTGGGTTCTGTTGTTTCTGAGGTGTTCTGAGTGTAGTCTCAGACTTTTGGCTAAGAAAGCATTCTCTGGTAGCATATGAGATTTTCTACAACAAACCATGAATCCACTCTCATATGCTATCAGAGAATCTACACGCAGAACAACTCAGACACCAGTACCCCATGGGTTAGCAAACCATGGGAGTGGTTGGCACCCTATGTGCTCTACACCACCACTCGCTCTGGGCCACCCTGATGCCCCCCAAATGTAGTTATGGGGCTGCTGAAATCTCCATCATTCCCTATGGGGAAGAACTTTAAAGATGCATAAACTCCATTAAATTATTAAAAATCAGCCCTCTGCCCAATTCCTTTGAAATAATTCTGGCAGCTTCCTTGCCCCCACTGGGTACTACCACCCACCCTACTCTGCTCTGGGCCATCCCTTTCCCCCTGACATGAAGCTATACTTTTGCTGAAACCTCCATTATTCCCTATGGGGAAAACCTTAAGCTTCAAAAATTCACCAAAAACCAGCCCTTTGCCCATTTCCTCTGAAATTTGGGTCGTAGCTTCCACCCATTGGGCACAATCATCTCCACCCACTAGTTTTGCCCCAGGGCCATTTTTTAAAATCCAAAATGTATTGGATGCAGATTTTTCAATTTCAAACAAATAACAAAATTGGGGTATTTCGGAGTGGCTGATTTCGAACAAAGAACAAAATGGGGGTGTTTCGGATTCGGGCCAAAAACAAAACAGAAAAAAAACAAAATGCACAACCCCACTTTTTAATGCCTGGACCAATATGAACCAAATTGGGTTTAGTTATAGGGATACATAGGGACACCTCAGTAGTGTAGTTTGTTATGATGTCATACACCCCCATTCACAACAGCGGACTAATAAACATTTGAGGCGCAAGTGCGCTGACTTGTGAACCACCTAACTGATTTGAATCAAATTGGCTACAGTTGTAGGGACTCATAGGGAAGCCTCAATGGTGTAGTTTTTTTAATGATGTCATCCACCCCGATTCAAGATGGCAGATGTATGAATGTTTGAGACGCAAGTGGCTTAACTTGTGGACTCTCTAATCGATTTAAACCAAATTTGGTACAGTTGTAGTGAATGAGACATAGGGACACAATGTCTCAACAGCAGTTTTTGATGATGTCATCCACCTCCATTTAAGATGGCAAATGCATAAATGTTTGAGGCGCAAGTAGGCTGACTTGTGGACCGTCTAACTGATTTGAACCAAATTTGCTAAGCTGTAGGGATACATAGGAACAATTCAATGGCATAGTTTGCAATGATGTCATCCACCCCGATTCAAGATGGCAGATGCATGAACATTTGAGGTGCAAGAGGGCTAACTTGTGAACTGCCTAACTGATTAGAACCAAATTTGCTATAGTGGTAGAGACATATAGGGACACCTCAATGGTGTAATTTCTAATGATGTAATGTTTGCAATGTTTACATTGTAATGACATAATGTTTAGATATAACGGCTGGTTTTCAGCATGTTATCTGTGGAGGAAGCACACACATGTGCATATGTCTCTATATAATGCCTCTTCCTTGTAATCTGCTCAATTTATGAACTCAATTTGTTTTGGTCTGGTTTTTCTAAATCTCTAGTTTATGCTTTCAACTAATTGTAGCTGATACCTATGGATGCAATTCATCAGAATGTATCATTCAAAACATTAGCCTGTGGGAATAAATATTGATCGGATGTGACCTTTGTTTGTTGTGAACAGAGCTAGCACCCATTCCACCCATGTCTTGCCTCACCTTTTGTGTGCAAGGGCAAAAGAATGGAAGCTTCTGTTTGCAGTTTGTAACAAAGTTTCATTTATGTAACAAAATGAGAGGCTGTGGTTTGTACAAGTTACAGTTTGTTAACAAACCAGGATGTCCTGATTTGATAATCTGGCTTGTTAACAAATTGTGGTTTGTGTGTAAGAGAAGGAAAGGGAGGAAGCTCACAACCCAGAGGGTCATCCCAGATCATTCTCATCTCAACAAACCACCATATTTTTCCACATCATAATTTAAACCATTGTATTAAAACCAATCAACACTTCACTACTTCTTTAATTAGAGCCAATTACACCACAAGAGCCAGCGTGGTGTAGTGGTTAGAGTGCTGGACTAGGACGGGGAGACCCAAGTTCAATCCCCATTCAGCCATGATACTAGCTGGGTGACTGGGCCAGTCACTTCTCTCTCAGCTTAACCTACTTCACAGAGTTGTTGTGAGGAGAAACTTAAGTATGCAGTACACCGCTCTGGGCTCCTTTGAGGAAGAGTGGGATATAAAATGTAAAATACTACTACTACCACTACTACTACTACTACTACTACTACTACTAAAAATTATGCTTGTGCAAGGGAATTTAAAGTAGTGCTTCTTTTTACTGAAATAAAAATCATTAGAGAACTACCCTTATGAAGTGCATTGACACAAACATATACAAGAGAATGACTTGGTTTACATCTCTCTTTCTTACCATTTTCCAAGTAGCCAGGAATATATATGGCATTACTCCACAGTTTAGTGGGGTATCGGCCAATAGTCTTGTATCTCTGAACGTGCACTTTTAAGCTGTACCTTCCATTTCTTGTGAAAGAAAACAGGTATTTGGAATATAGATCATCATTTTTTAGAAAATTGGCACCTGAATGCAAGAGACAGGGAACACAAAAGTTATTCTATGCACCCTTCCTTCCTTCCTACCTTCCTTTGGTGAAAATTATCATGCAAGAATAAATGTATGTGCGACTTACACTTCAGAGTACACTAGAGCTTTAGCAGCCAATGAAAATAGTTTTATAGCTCTGGTCCACAAACAAACAGATTGACTTTTATTAGAGAATGTTTAACACATGGTTTACAAGAGCAGTAGTGAATAGAGTTTCCCGATAAAACACGGCCGCGTACTAACGAATGTGTGGTTGCAAAGCAGAGAGAATACATCACTGTACGCAAGTCCCTACGGGTTTGGGTAGAGTCTGGTTAAAGGAGTTCAGTGAGTGTCCAAAAGGCCCAAGGGAGGGACGAATCCCAGCCTGACCTTGCGTGTGGCCGGCAGGGCCGTGCCAGTCTTCTTCTGCCAATTGCAGCCTCTGGGCGTGGGTCCTTGACGGCGAAGGGTCTTCTCCAGGTCCAGGGGGTCCTCCAGGGGCATTGTCAGCAGGAGTTCCTGGCGTGGTCAGCCGCTGTGCTGGCATGGTTCATTTAGCATGCAGATATGCTATGGATCACGTTCCCGAAGCGGGAGGTTACATACATACGTACATACATACATGCAGGTCAAGACAGCCATAAGAAGATAAGTGTCCATCTGAGATAGTCGCGAGCTGCAAAGCATCGCAAATGTATGTTAAGTCCTCCTTCAGTTCTGCGCGTATGTGGATCTGGACAAGAGTCCAGGATGTCACACCTAATTTTATGTATGTTGTGAATCCACTAGATGTCAGTACAACAAAAGCCATAGGCTCTTTGCATTTGTATTCCAAACAAAAATTTAGATTGGATCTATTCATAGTCACAATAGTAATAGTTCCCTTATAGCTGAGATAATATGTGAAAACTGTATGCCACCATTATAACATCTTATTTGACATAAAATCCAAACCATCTTGCCCTGAAATTGGGCATAGAGGAATCACCACCATCTTTCCCAATTCCATTAGTTCTAACTGGAATAACTGGCTGCTGTTGCCCTTGTTGGTCAGTGTTCCCTTCTGTCCCTCCACTTTCAGTCAGGGTTGCCAGCTCAGTTTGCTTTCTTCTTGAATGTAATAAAATATGTCATTACTGTGTCTAGTGTCATTGAGTTCTACAGATCAGCTGGCAAAATAAATGGTAATGGGTCTGGAATTTGTTCCAGTTGTAGACATGCCATTAATATATTACCTTTCAACTCTGAAAGAAGTTCCTCTTCAATGCTTGGGAGGAATCAACGATTTGATGCAGCTCTCTACAGTTCCTCCAACTGCTGATAACAGTTTTGCCTGAGGTGAGTGCAACTTTTGTCCAACCAGGACAGTTGTCCAGAGATGAAAATGCCTCTAGACTCCAATGCTGGTTATTTAGGGACCTCTGCTAGATGCTGTGAAAATCAAGATCTATTGTGTGATTTGATGGCATATTCTCTTAGCAGCTCCTTTGTAAGTTGCTGTGAATAGTGGCTGACATACTGTGCCTGGTACATCAGCTGAATAATGTTGTATGCATGCAAGCTGTGCAAGTTGAGCAAATAGCGCAAATGCAAATATTGCACAAATGATTGTAAAAAAAAAGAATAATGCAGTATTTTTTTAGACTAATATTTCAATACATGCACTTTCATTTCCACTTCCTCAGATGCAGGGCAAAAGCAAGGGTGGTCCGTCACAGCAGGTATTGACAGCATTCTGTATACATTCAAAGAGACATTTACAATGGTACACATACCAGGTAGCAAAGGAGAAGAATGTCCGACTATGTGTCTCCATAATGTGAATAAAACCTATAATCTCTATTAAAAGAGAGAGAGACACAATCAAATTTTACTATAAATTCTTCTGTTATTTAAAAAATTCCCCATTAACCACTATGGGGGGAAATCCAAGTTTAAATCAGAATTCAGATTGGAATTCTGAATCCAATCCAATATCTGACCTCACCCAAGCCCATAGAATCAGAATCCAACATTGTTGAAGTCAGATAAGGTTGGGTTGTAATCTGAATTTTCTGAACGCTTACAGGCCTAGTGAAATGCTTTTAACTCTTGAAAGTACAATGGAAATGCTACGACGTAGCAGTGAGTGAGGTTTGGTTGTTTTTCTAGTGTGATGCTTTTGCACATGTCTATGAGTCAAATGAAACATGATGGCTTTTCACCCACTGGTTTAAATTTGGTTCTGCCCCATAACATACAAAGTGCAGGTGATGGCCTGATTTTTAGATCAAAAGGGAAAGTTGAATCCTACCAGTATCCATGGTTTACTTCCCTGTAGTCTCTCCTACCAAGTACTGTTCTCCAGCCAAGCTCATTTCTGGCAGTGAAGCTTGGCTGAATTACAATTTTTGATTTTGTATGTTAAAAAAGTCATAATGCTGAATCTTTCCACAGTGCATTTCAGAAATGAAAATGACTTCCAGGAGATGAGTGGTGCTTCTAAGTGCAGCTGCCCTCATAGCACTTTAAATGCATTTTCTTTCACATTTGAAAGCATGAACTACACTGAGGTACCACCTTAGGTAAGCCTCTCACCCTCAACATTCCAACAAACTTTTGTCTCTCTCCCACACATCTGTTAACCCCCCCCCCGACACACACCATTTTTGCTGCCCATGAAAGTGATGGAGAAAATGGGGAACTTTAAACCCAGCCCTATTATGGTCACTCATTCTCACAGTATTCCTAAAGTATTTCCATGGCAGCATAAACATTGCATCTGGATCTTCACCTGTGAAATAACAAGACTGCCAGTTTGAAGTCTATTCTTTTGTGTTTTCCATGATATACTATGACTTGTATAAAAATACAAGGAGGGCACAACATCCCAGAATATTTTTTATTGAAGGTGCTATCGTTGATCTTCATTATTTAGGAATTATACTGAAATGAAACCATTATATGAGGTATATAGATTTTATATTTGGTTACAAGATCAAATGTACATAGAGCGCCAGATATAAAATAATACGACAGTGTCTTGGAAAAATGACCACAAACCACAAGGGACACAAAGGATGTGGGGCACTCTAATAACAATGGTCCTTTGACTCAGCAGTAGGTTTTCAGGGGGCTGCAAGGAAGGGAAAGGGCAGGGGGAAAGGTTTGTGCTTATACTCTTGGCTGAGTGTAATATAGGATACTCTTGAAGAAATCAGCTAATGCCGGAGAAGTCACAAATATATGCCTAATGAAAAAATTGCACATTTTCCAGACGTAAGGTATCTCCCAAGCTGCAGTGAGCACAATTTTTTACTGATTCTTTAAGTCAAAGTTTGTGATGGGCAGAAGCTAGGCATTTGTAAGGTGAGAAGGCCCTGAGGGCAGGCAGCAGGGAAGGCTGCTAAGCTGACCTTCCCAGCAGACAAGGCACCTGTCCTTGCTGGGCGCGCGCATCGCACACCCAGACGATCCTCCGCAGCCCCAGGCAGCGCGGTGGGCCAGGGGCCAGGATGTGTTGCCCCTGGAAATCCCTTGAGTGCACGGTGCATCGTGGCGATCCCCCCAGCACTGGCCGGGAGCCTCGCGGCCTCTCAGCCCTGGTTGCAAGCAGCCGGCACTGGCAGACGATCACAAAAACAGGGCAAAGGCAGCGCTTGCACCCTTAAGCCCTTTGAAGAGGCAGACTCTGAAGGCAGGTTTGCTGCCACAGTGCCACTGGCAGCCACTCACCTCCCGCTGCCTCTCATGCACAGTCATGACTGGGCTTGGCTGCCTTCGCCTGGTTTGGGCTGCTTGTGAGAACAGCCTCTTTATGTAAGTATCTCTGACATACAATTTTTATTCAACATTTCTGCTTTCCCTAAAGATGTGGGGCAGCGGGGTAGGGAAGGACACTTTTTTAAAAAAAAAATGAACGTAAGTAATGTTGCAGAAAACTATGCTAAACTATAACCTAGAATATAGTTTATAATACGAACCTTGTTCATAGTGTCTTCATTACACAAAAATGCATAGCACATTCAAGTGTACAGTATAAGATCCTTACTTCTCAAATATTAAGCATTTATTAGGATTACATTCCAGTTACAGGCCTTCTGTTTCTTCGCTTATGCACAACACAAATTGTTATACTTATAATGGCACAAATAAGAATTACAGAAGCACATACTATGATCACAATTGTGGTAACAGTATTTATGACAGGATGGTCTTCATTACTAGGATCAGTAGTAGAGGTGGTGCCAATCTTCTCCGTACTGTGGGGAACTATAGCAGAGGTGGTGGTGACACCCATACTAGATGACACCCTAGTACTAGAGGGAGGAGCAGCAGAGGTACTAGGTGATACCCTAGTACTAGAGGGAGGAGCAGCAGAGGTACTAGGTGACACCCTAGTACTAGAGGGAGGAGCAGCAGAGGTACTAGGTGGGGGAGGACTAGGAGGCAATGGAGGAACTAGCAAAGCTGCTCTTGCTATGTTAGATACTTCTCCAACATTGTTGCTGTCATCAATGGCACGAATTGCAAAGTAGATTATGGTGCCATTCTCTCTGGTAAAGTTTTCAGGCTTGAATTGAAGGGATTGTCTGACCCCAGCAACAGCGGGGGTCAGACCAGAAGTGTTCACAGAAATAGCACTCTGAAAGGTAGCATCTCTTAATTCCAAGGGATTTTCACTCATTTTTATTTCATATTTTTCAGCTGCAAAAGAAGAGTAAGCAGCAAAACATCTGCATTAGAATATATATGTTCACTCGTGGAAAAATACAAACAGTAAGAAAAATTATATTGCTTTGCTGCCCTATCAGTGGATCAAGAACTTCCATCTCTTATGGATGCCTCTCCACATTGACAGGAAGTAACATCTATCATGGGATCCTTCCATGATCCAGAGAATTCTGGGGAATGTTCTAGGGCATGCTCTCAGCAGGGGTGTGCGGAACCAGTTTGAATCAAACCTGGTTTGATTTGAACCAGCCCAGTTCACCTAGTTGGAACTTGAACTGGGCAGGCCCCTCCAAAAGAGAGGGCTGGTCCAAGTTTGAACTGAACTGTGCCTGGTTCGGATTGAACTGGTTCAACCTGATTCGACTGTTTTGCTTGTAAAGGAGAATCTGGTAAGGAGTTGAGGTCTGAGGGTGATGGGTAAGAGGGAACCTTACCGGCTGTGGCGGCGCCCTGGTGCCGGTGGCTCTGCAGTAGCAGCCTCTCTCTGTAGTATATTTGTCCTGTCTCTTTAAGATGAGGTTGTGTTTGGTTGGGTGTGGCTTAGCTTTCTGTTTTCTAAGTACAAGCTGCCCAGGGTTTGTTGCAGTCTTGTCTGAATAAAGAAGGATTCCAAACCTACTTTGTTTCCTGCTCCTTCAAGGCCAAGGTCAGGCCAAGAAAGGGACTGGTTGTGAGTATGTCTAACAACCTTACCTAGGGTAAGCTACTATGCACGGAGGCCATTTACAACCGCACAGTTTGCATAAGCAGCAAGGTGGCTGAATTTGCAGATGACACCAAACTATTTAGTGTAGTGAAATCCCAAAGTGATTTCAAGGAGCTCCAAAAGGATCTCTCCAAACATGGGGAATGGGCAACAAAATGGCAAATGCGGTTCAGTGTTAGCGGAAAGTAATGTATATTGGGCCAAAAATTACCAATTTCACATAGATACTGATGGAGACATCGCTGTTGGTGACTGGTCAGGAGAGGGATCTTGGGATTGTGACTGACAGCTCAATGTGTGGTAGCTGTGAAAAAGTCCAATTCCATGCTTGGAATAATTAGGAAGGGAGTTGGCTAATATTATAATGCCTTTATAAAAAATTATGGTGTGGCCACATTTGGAGTACTACATACAGTTCTGGTCACCACATCTAAAAAAGGACATTGTAGAACTGGAGAAGGTGCAGAAGAGGGCAACCAAGATGATCAAGGGCCTAGAGCACCTTTCTTATGAGGCAAGACTACAACACCTGGAACTTTTTAGTTTAGAAAAAAGATGACTGAGAGGAGACATGATAGAAGTCTATAAAATCATGCATGGTGTGAATAAAGTTGATAGAGAGAAATCCCCCCCCCTCTCATAACACTAGAACCAGGGGTCATCCCATGAAACTGCCAAGAAATTTAGGAAGTACTTTTTCACACAACACATAATCAACCAATGGAATTCTCTTCCACAAGATGTGGTGACAGACAACCACCTGGGTGGCTTTAAGAAAGGTCTAGATAAATTCATGGAGGATAGGTCTATCAGTGGCTACTAGTCTGAGGGCTATAGGCCTCAGACCTCCAGCCTCAGCGGCAAGATGCCTCTAAATACCAGTAGCAGGGGAGTAGTAGCAGTAGGAGAGAGGGCATGGCCTCAACTCTTGCCTGTAGTCTTCCCAGCAACATCTGGTGGGCCACTGCATGAAATGGGATGCTGGACTTGATGGGCCTCGGGCCTGATCCAGCAGGGCTTTTCATGTGTTATGTTTTTATGGGTCCTCTCACCCACCCCCCTCAGGCCTCAACCCCTTTTTAGGTAGAAATCCCCCAATTGCTTGTAAAGGGGAATCGGTACCAGATTCCCCTTTACAAGTAAAGCACTCAAACTGGGTTTACCCAGGTCAGCATGAACTGAACCGCCACTGGTTCTAATGAGGTGTAGTGGTTCCAGCGTGGTGTAGTGGTTAGAGTGCTGGACTAGGACCGGGGAGACCTGAGTTCAAATCTCCATTCAGCCATGATACTTGCTGGGTGATTCTGGGTCAGTCACGTCTCTTTCAGCCTAACCTACTTCACAGGGTTGTTGTGAGAAGAAACCTAAGTATGTGGTACACTGCTCTGGGCTCCTTCGAGGAAGAGCGGGATATAAAATGTAAAATAATAAAAAATAGTAATAATAATAACGGTTTGCAGACTGGGCAATTTGGTTCGAATTCGAACTGTACCACCGCCACCAGTTCCATGCACACCCCTAGCTCTCAGTTTACATGGGGTACCAGCTAGGCTTTTTGGGATAAGTTATTATCCCATGGAAATGGAAGGTATGCTTTGAAATATGTCCAACAGTTACTTCCCATGGTGGGCCAGCTGAAGATGGATCCCTTCTCTCCAGGGGAATGGTACACTACTAATCTAAGATGGGAAGGGATGCTTATGTAAATAACACTGGCATCTGGCTTTTGTTCCTTTTGTGAAAAAAATGACCATCTAGACTTTTATCCTAATATTAATTGCTGGTCAAAAACTCTCTGCTTACAGCAGAATTTCATACTTACCTTTTCCTGTATCATAATCGTTCCCAGAAGCTGTCCATGATAAAAGGAATTCATCAGTATCATTCACTAGTTCTACCTCAAGGTCAGTGATTTTACCAGGTGGAAAGACATCCTTGGGACTAGCAGGAACTCCTGCCATTACAAAAGAGCCTCCAGATGCTATTCTGCTAAAGCTCCCTAGGTTTGCCTGGATTTCATCATTACTAGCTTCGGGTCTTGGTGGATTCATTTTTACTTCACCTACAAAAACAGCCAAAGAAGATTCATCATTACAAAGCTTTAAATGTTTCAATTATTTTGATAACCCGTTTCATGAAATCCCTTTTATGGGGGGGGGGGAATTGATGATAATGCATACACTGTCAGCCTCCCCATCAGACCTACAACCAGCCTCAAAAGTTGTGGGGAGGATTGCAGAAGTCAGGGGAGGCAGGTTATAAAATGTTCAGTGAAAACAGTCAGGGAGGAAAGATAATTTTTTGGTGTGGCAGGTACACATCATGCCACTAGCTGGCTATGGGCCTGCTCCCCATGGCATTCATAAAATGTGAATCTGCCTTGGACTGCCTATACAAAAGGTTAGAAATATGCTTTAGAGTTGTCCATTTACTTTTAAAGATCTATTGTCCCCATAAAGCGGTACAGGAAACCTAATGTTTCATGTAATCAGTCTTAAATCTTCTAAGCATGGAACAAACAACAAATGGCGTTTGTAATGTGCTCTTGCTTTATTTTAAATATCTTCCCAAACAATTTTAAAAGTCTAGGAACAGAAAAGGTCCTTCTGTGAAAAGCAATTACAGTATATGGACAATAAAATGATATTTTTTTTTAATTATTAACCTACAACAGATCTCTTCTTTTCTACATATGTTCTACTTTTTGACTCTCTGATTTCCTCATTGAGTTTACAGTATAATTTTAAATCAGCTAATATCCAGCTCTTACTCTTCCTCCTCCTTCATAATGTGACTACGTGGCAGCTATTGCCTCAAGACTTGTGAAGTTATCAGCCTTTTCATGATTCAGCCATTCTTAACTACTGACCTTGCAAACATGTTTATCTAGTTTCTTGCCATTTCTGGAACTTATTCATTGCAAGGTTATTCTACTTGGTCTTCCTGGTTCTTCTCTTCAGCCTTTCATATCTGACTTAGTCTTCTGCCTATCTACTTGTTAGGATTCTTCCCCCCCCCGCCCCTAGTATTTATGTCTCTCTATATTGACTGAATTCAGTTTAACCTTCTCTTATGTGTCTTCATGCTACCCTTCTACCTCTCCTATCTTTGCTTTCTGTTCATTCTCTTCTATCATCAGATGCGACCTTTCTGCAAACAACCATCTTCCATGTGATGGCTTTTTATTTGCTGCTCTTTTTACACATTGCTAATCCATATGCCTGAAATAGTCTTCTTTCATTAATATCATTCATCCTCCTCCATGATTTTAAGAAATTATTCCAAATGTCATTCCCCCCGCTTTTTTGACTTCACTTCAGAATGATTCCTGTTTATTCCTCCTGATCAGACTGCATGCTTCTTACTGCCCTTTTCTCCCAATTCCCTGTTCATGTTTTCTTCTTATTAGACTGTCAGCTTATAGGAAGGGCCATGGTTTTTTAAAAAAAATATTTTGTCAAATATAGCAATAGGTTCTGGATAAATTGTTAACCCCTGCTAACTTGGCAAAGAGGCACCTTTTAACGTGGTAATTCTCTTTATTTAGCAGGGGGAGAGTAACTGGCCATCTTCACCCCCAGCTCAGTACCTCCAGTGACTGTTGCTGGGGTCTAGCTTATATTTCTTTTAGATTGTGAGCCCTTTGGGGACAGCCATCTTATATTTTTATTATTTCTCTGTGTAAACCTCCCTGAGCCATTTTTGGAAGGGCAGTATAGAAATTGAATGTATAAATAAATAAAATAATAAATGACACACAATGGTGACACACAGACTTTTTTGCTTGGTTAGACTGCTTTGCTTGGTTTTCTTCTCATAATCCATTTAATGAGGCATCATCTGTTCAGCTTCATTCACACTCCAAGTCACATGTTTGTTTTCAGGAAGACCCTCAAAACCCTCCTGTTCTTTCAAGCTTTTAATTAGAATTAATTTTAATAATTTTAATAATTTGTTTTAAAAACTGTTTTATACTTTCAATTTTGTCTTGTGTAGTTTAATCTGTGTTTTAAAAAAATTTTGTACACCGCCTAGAGGTGGACATATCAGGCGGTATATAATATGATTAATAATAATAATGCAATACTGCTAACATGCAGAGCTTGAGACTTCCATAATGTTACTATGGCTAAATGAAGGCATACTGAACTGGCTGGGCAGATAATGGAAACCCCTTAAGGTAGAAAAGAAATTAATTCCAGAGTAATATCTTAAAATATTTGAAAGAATTAGGGAGTTCTTCATTGGTTCCAAACATCATCAGTTAATGCCACAATGTAATCCAAACCACATTTATTCAGAACTGAGAGCCATTGAGCTCAAAGGGCGTTACTCCTTAGTAAGTGTGTTTAGGATCACAACCTAAGTGAGGAAGCACAGAGTTGGTTTGAAAAATGTAGTAGAGAAGGTAAGGATGTGTGTATGGGAGACCTGTACTTAGTCTTCTGGCCAGGACCATCACAAAGGTAATGATGGAGATGGAACTGCCAGGGGGAAGCTTGTGTCTCTGCAGTGAGACCCACTCAAACATTGAGATCCCTTGAACTCATGTGCCCCCATTCTCCTGCATTTTTCCTAGAAAGAAATGCTATTTCATAATGAATCCTTACCATTGTCTACATAACCAGCTACATATGCAGAATGGCTCTGTCTGCGGACACGTGTGACAGTTTTGTTTTTCCCCTGGACGTTCACTTTTATGTTGTATCTACCATTTCCTTTGAAAGATGTGAAATACCTTGAGTAGATTCCATCATTCTTGAGAATATCAGCACCTTGGCACAAGAACATCAAGAATTAACATCCAAAAGCAACCATCTTACTGCTTTTGATTTATAAAACCATCATATTTAGGAGATGTTCCCATTACAGTATTGGCTGCTGTTTTTGTGGAAACAGATGAATGCCTGATCCATAACCTACTAAAATTAGAATGGCAGCACCATTTCAGCTGTGGTGGTGCTAAGAATGAGGAGTGCCTGCATGGCAACAAGGAATGGGGTCCAGTGGCAGGGATCAGTGGTGGTGGGTCCTCTGAAGGTGTGATGCCTGAGTGTTTACCCAAGTGTCACCGTCCTTGCACATGCTTAGCCTAGGGTTTTCAGTATAAGAGCTAAGCCCATAGTCATAAGAACAGCCCTGCTGGATCAGCCCAATTCCCATCTAGTCCAGCATCCTGTTTCACACAGTGGCCCACCAGATGCCACTGGAAGCCTACAGCAGGAGTTGAGGGCATGCCCTCTCTCCTGCTATTACTCCCCTGCAACTGGTCCTCAGAGGCATCCTGCCTTTGAGGCTGGAGGTGGTCCTCCGACGTAGCCAGTGATAGACCTCTCCTCCACGAAGTTATCTAAGACCCTCTTAAAGCCATCCAGGTTATCCTTTACCTCTTCTAAAATCCTTCCCTGGATTCCTTTCTCCCAGCCACCAACTTTCTTCATTCCAACAGCCCAACTCACAAAGTAAATATCTATATTATTAATTCCTGTAGACGGAGCAGGGGGATGTGTGGGGATGTGGCAAGCCATGCCCCCACCGAAGCACCTGATTGGGCAGTGGGGATTCTATATGCAGATAGGGAGAAGGAGCCTGTGAGAGCAGAAGCACCTTGGTGATTGGGCAGTGGGGATTCCATATGCAGATAAGGAGGTGGAGACTGTGATGGTTAAGGTCAGTTGGAATGCAACTGTTACTGATCAGAAGATGTTCTGTCAGCAGCCCGAGGGGAGTGAGCGGCCATGGCATCACTGGTAGCAAGGAAAGGGCCCGGTCAACCACTGCTGCTGTTTGGGGCTACCGAGGTCATTGTCAGAGGCAGGCAGGCAGGCAAGGGATGGGCCCAGGCCTATCAGCGGCCTTAGAGGAACGAGCGGCCATGGTGCTAGCAGCAGCAAGGAACAGCCCGGTCAACCACTGCTTCTGCTCCTGTGGGGAGGAGCAAGAGCAGGGCTCAGGTGAGGGTGAGGAGGTCTTTGGGGCTACAGCTTGGCCAGTAGGTGGCAGCAATGCTGCAGCCATGACCAAGAGGGGTGAGGGGGATGGAAGCAATGGGATGGAGGAGGAGGAGCAGGAGTGCAGCTCAGGTGAGGGTGGGGAGATCTCTGAGGTGGGACGTGGAGGCGGGACGGCCTGGCCTTGACCCGCCTGCCAGGTGAGATTGTGGTGGCAGCGGGCCCGGCCACATGGAGGAAGCGGCAGTGGGCCAGCCTAGCCTGGACGGCGGCGGGACAATGGCAGGTGGAGGGAGCGGCCAGTCGACCAGCCAGAAAGCCGGGCATGCCAGCGTTGGGGTGGGCAGCTGGGCCCAACTAGAGGCGCTGATGCTCTGTGCCCGGGCCCACTAGTCTATATACTTCTTTCTTATTTATTGGGCAGTGGGGATTCCATATGCAGATAGGGAGATGGAGCCTGTGAGAGCAGAAGCATGGTGTTTGGGCAGTGGGGATTCCATATGCAGATAAGTAGGAGGAGCCTGTGATGGTTAAGGTCAGTTGGAATGCAACTGTTACTGGTCAGAAGATGTTCTTGATCGAAGAGGAGAGAAATCTATAGATATATAAAAGGATAGCGGGCAGGGGTCTGTGAAAAGATGGGTCGTGAAGGAGGAAAGAGCCCCTTCAGGAGAAGGAGGCTGCCATTGTGTGACAGGCCCACTGGAATCCCCACTGCCCAATCACCATGGTGCTTCTGCTCTCACAGGCTCCTTCTCCCTATCTGCATATGGACAAGATCTGTTAACTCAGGGAGGGAGGGAGAGAGAAAGAGAGAGAAGGGAGGGGGAAGAGAGAAAGAAGGAAAGGTGAGGGATGGGGCCTGAGTCTGTCAGCAGCCTGAGGGGAACGAGTGACCATGGCAGCTCCTCTTGGCAACAAGGAAGGACCCAGTCAACCACTGCTGCTGTTTGGGGCTACCGAGGCCATTGGCGGAGGGAGACAGGCAGGCAAGTGCCAACTGTCAACTGCCATGTGCCAACTACACCCCACTCCCACCCGCAAGGCAGTGGGGTAATCGGAGAGACCATATAACTCCTGTATTGAAGGAGCTACACTGGCTGCCGATATGTTTCCGGGCAAAATACAAGGTGTTGGTTATAACCTATAAAGCTCAAAACAGCTTAGGCCCTGGGTATTTAAGAGAACGTCTTCTTTGTCATGAGCCCCACCACCCATTGAGATCAGCTGGAGAGGTCTGTCTGCATTTGCCACTCAGGACTGGAGAGGTCTTGTCTGGTGGCCACTCAGGGACGAGCCTTCTCCACTACTGCCCCGAGGCTTTGGAATGTGCTCCCTAGTGAAATAAGAGCCTCCCCATCTCCGACAGCTTTTAAAAAGTCTTTAAAGACAGATCTGTTCACCCAGGCTTTTAATTATTGTTTTAATGGTTCTAATGCTGTTTTAAAATATTATTTAAAAATTTTTAAATTGTTGTAATGTTTTAAACTTTTTGTTTTTGTTTTAACTAATGTTTTGCTTTGTTTTTATTTTGTTGTAACCTGCCCAGAGATGTACATTTTGGGTGGTATAAAAATATGTTAAATAATCAATCAATAAATCAATCAATAAAACTCAGTTTATGTTCTAGGATTTTTTGCAAGTGTTTAGGCTCTTTGGTGTCTAATAACCTTTCCTCATAATGAACCCCTATGAGGATTCATTACACACTAAAGAGTCTAAACATCTCAAAAATTCCTAAAATATAAACTGAGTACCCAGTGGCTTATGGGTTGCAGGTTAGTTGGAACATGGGATGCCACTAATTCCCTACCCCCACCTGAAAAGCAGTGGGGTCAAAATAAACAGAAGAAATGAAAGTGGTAATGAAGACACCAAAGAATCTAAACTCTTCAAAAATACCTTAAAAATAAATTGAGTACCCCAGTGTTTGTGTGTGTGTGGGGGGGGGTGTAGTTGACACATGGCAGTTGACAGTTGGCACTGTCCAATGATAGTCAAAATGAACAGAAGAAATGAAGGTGTACAATGAATCCTTATAGGGATTCATTATGAGGAAAAGTTATTAGACACCAAAGAATCTAAATGTTTCAATATTCCTAAAAATTAAAATGAGTACTCCACTGCTTGCAGGTGGTGGTGGGAGGGTGTAGTTGGCACATGGCAGTTGATAGTTGGCACTGTATAATGATAGTCAAAATGAATAGAAAAAATAAATGTGTACAATGAATCCTCATAGGGATTCCTTATGAGGAAAAGTTATTATACACCAAAGAATCCAAACACTTGAAAAATTATTACTGCACATTTTGCTCCATAACTCCACTTCTACAAGGGCTAGAGCTTATCTTTTGTTAGGGTTAGGATATGCCAACTTTGAATCTCCATTGTTTCCTATGGTGGAAATGTTCAAAATCAGTAAAAATTTTTAAAAAAATCATTAAAAATCAACCAAGTGTCCCACTGCCTTGAAGTTTGGGTGGTAGGTAGCACCCATGGGGACCTACCCACCAGCCAAATTTGGTGCCCCTAGGGCCTTGTTAAGTGGTCTGAATCAGTCTGAATCTGACTCAAATCAAAGCAAATACAAATCGAATCTGGGATGATTTGGAGGGGGTAGATTTGGATACAAAACAAATTGGGGTGATTTGTTTGGGCACAAATCAAATCAAAAAAATATATTTGTGAATATCCCTAATTTGGAGGCCCCAGGGGGTATGGAGGCCCTGGACTTTGGCCCCAAAGTCCAGGGGTAAGAGCACCTCTGGTTTTATCAGTTAAGGGAGTAGGTGGAAGACTGAAACAAACTTGCCCAAACCTCTCGCATCCTCCTGCCTTCATCGGCAACCAACCCTCCCTCGCACCCAAGAGTGAGCCACTTCATCTAGGACCAAGAGAGTCTGCCTCTGTCCGAAGGTGCTGCAGTCTTAAGTCAGCTGTCTCCTTGTTGTGAAGCCATTTCATTGTCAATATTTCCAGAGTCTGACAATGATGAAAACAGCAGCAGTTGCACAATATGGGGGAATGGGGAACTCTGTTTTGGCCATTATGGTAAGCAATGGAAGCATGATCTGAACAGCCTCTGCTGCTGGAGCTTTGGGAAAGGGTCCTTAACTGGATTTGTTTGCTCTCCTTTCTAAATGATTTCAGTGGATTTAGGCATACCTCATTATCTGTAGAACTGGGCTATGAGTTGAGGCTATGTAAAGTTCTAAGTACAAGAACTTGGAGGTAAGTCTCATTGAAATCCATGGTACCTAGTTCTGTGCACATATTGTTAGCACTGAATGGAAAGCAAGAAACTCTTTACTTGGTGTGGGGAGGCAGGAGTGTAAGTATAATTGAGCAAATGGGTTCAAAGAACCTGTGGGGCCCAGCTCCACCCCACTCTATTTTCTTCATTCTCTCTCTCAATCTGAGGGGCCAGCGGGGAGAGGGATGCACATGGCCCTCCTCTCCTCTAGCTACGCCCCTGGTGGGGAGGATAGGATCAGTGGCTTTCCTGATATCCAGTTGACCGACACAGGAAGCAGAAGGTTAACTGTCGTTGCAAAACCTGGTTCAAATATCAAAGTGATTGCCTCCTCTTAGTCTTGGAAACTTTAGTTAAAAGCCTCTGCTGAGGAGCGCCGTTTCCTCTGATCATCCCTCTCCTTTTCTGTTCCCATCCTCCTCTTTGTATTTCTCTTTGTCTCTTAGTGAGGGCACAGAAGCAGAGAGAACTAGCTAATAGTAAGAGCATCCAATTAGCTTTGGAATAATCCAATTTGCTGGATAATGGATTTACCATTGGGGTAAAACAAATCAAAATTAGCATTTTAATCAGCTTCTTTGCCTCATCAAAATGAGAATTTCTACAAATGTATTGTCACCAATTACAATTTTTGGCATCATGATAAAGTAACAATATCGTAAACGTGGGGGAGGGTTGTTTGTTTCGGACTGTTTCGAGGAGTTGTTGGGAGTTTTTTGCATCGTACTTACCTATGGAAGCTAAAGCCAGCCATATATGTCTACAACAGGGCTTCAGCCTTAGCTAACATAGGAATGGGTAGTGCAAGACAAGGAAGTGTTCAGCTGCTGTCTTAAAATCTGGACATTTGGATGAGGGTTTCCCCAGGACTGGGCTCTGAAAATCATATTGCGACATTCAGAGGATAAGTATCCTAAGTGATGGTGAATTGTATTAGGGTTATTGGCCGGCATGATGTGCAGTGCAATCCCAGTGTTGCCGTCGGCGCTGCTGCGCATGTGATAGGCAGCCCTGATGGTGTTAGGTAAGTGAGCAATTGCACAACTGCTTAAAAACGTGCACCCTGTTTCCAATGGAAGTAGCATTGCCTAACTGCAGGTGCACAGTTCTAAGAAGCTGCTCGACTTCCCTCTTGGGCAACACCTCTGGAGCAGTCTGTCATGTCTGCAGCAGACTGATGGACAGTGCTGGCATTGAGTTGCATCTCAGGTCAGCCACTGATCACTGGTTTGCCTAACCTCTCTGTTGATCTAGGTACAATCGCTGAACAAAGAAACAGTGCCCAAAGTGGAATTCAAAAATGCTCTAAATGCTCCATTTGTCTCAACTCCTAAGGAGCAGGCCTGGGACAAATGAGTACCCTTAGCTATTCTGCCCAATCTTTTTCAAAGGCAGGGATAATAATAATAATATTATAAACTTTATTTTTAGGCACCCCATAATAAATTTTCCTCCGTGCAGCTTACAGCAGAGTGTGAAAACATGAGATAAAAAACCACATTAAATCATAACATGCCAAAAAATAAGTGGGGGGGGGAGAGAAGAAAATACAAAATACAATACAAAAACATTGTAAATTGCATAAGATATGAGGCAGCACTATGACAAGTATGACTGATTCAGTATCAATCGTTTGCCATATCATTGCTAGAATTGTGAGGGTGCAGTCTCCACCATCCCCACTTAACAGTTGGACATGGAGTTCCAGTGCATTGGCCTTTTGCACTAACTATCCTAATGTCCACTAGGGGCATTGGGAGCAGAGGTAGCTTTTCCTGTCCCTGCTTCCCTCTACTCTATGACCCCTGCCTTGACTCCTCAGGTACTTCCTGTAGTGAGCCAGTCCTCTTCCTTTCCTCTTAGAGGGCAGATGAAAACATCTCTCTCTCTCCCCCTACCTATCCATTATGCAGCAGATAGATAGGACCTAGGTCTTTCCTATCTCAAATGTACTTCACCAATACATCTATTTAGTTTAGATTGTACAACATTCTCCATGCGTGTTCTTTAAATAACTGCAACAACTAGACTCAGCACTCTATTCTGCTCTCCCCGGTCCTAGTCCAGCATTCTAACCACTACACCATGCCAGCTCTCATTCTGATCACTGGGATATTGTGTAATTCTGAACAACGATCAAAATAATTCAGCATCCCCACTTAGGAAGAAGCTCCGGTGATCAGTTTGAGAAAGATCTCTGCCAGAGATCCTGGAGAGCTGCTGTCATTCAGATTAGACAATATTACTTGATGTGTTCTTAAACTTTAAAAATTGCCCGGGGCAAATGGTAAAATGTGTAATACCATAAAAACCTAAAAATGACATACCTGCACCATTGTCCAGGAGTTCCATCTCTACCGCTGTTCCAGTCTCTGGTTCAATTGTGGCTGTAACATTTGCACCAATAATAGGCAAAAATCCTTGACTGACTTCTGCATAAACTATAATTGGATTAGGATAGTTATTGGTATCTCTGTTCATATACGCCTTCACAGTCACTGGAGGCTCAGTTAAAGACGCTGCTCGAGTGGTGACAGTCAGCGATATGACTTGATCTCCGTTGTTTGTATTCTGGATTGAGTAATGCCAGTCTCCGGTCTGCAAATCAAAATTTTGAAGAATGTTAAATATTGATTGTCTCCCTTTGTTTATAATGTTTGAAACTTAGGGGCTATTTTAAAGACACAAAGAGCAGTGTGCAGCAAAGTTTTGCTGGCCATACAATTAACCAGGACGTGATAGCCTCCACCCATGGTCCTATCTATCTATCTATCTATCTATCTATCTATCTATCTATCTATCTATCAAATCTATCTATCTATCTATCTTATTTCTATACTGCTTGATATAGACATCTACAGGTTAAAACATATAAGATATAAAAACAATATAAAACAGTTAAAATTCATAAAATAGATAAAAATAATCTCTGTGAGTAAAAAACTTATTAAAATTGAAATTTCAGTTAAAAGCCTGGGAAAACAGGAATGTCTTTAGGGTCTTCCTAGAAGCAAACAGACATGGAGATGCTCTTATTCCAAAACCCCATGCAGCCACAACCTGCTACAGACAGTACCCCTATCTTATTTGGATTCAACTTTAGCTTGGATTCAGCTTCAGCTTTGGATTCAAATCCAGCACATTACTGCCACCAGGCAGACGTTTAGGGAAGATATGCTATTTCCTTATGAAGTTGTTCTGGAGAAATATATCTTGGTGTCATCACCATATTGATAACACCTTAGACCAAACCTCCTGATGATCTTTCCCAGAAATTCATGTAGATGTTAAAAAGCACTGGTGACAATATAGAGCCTTGTGGAACTCCACACTTTAGCTCACGCTTTGCAAAATAACAGTCTCCAAGTGACACCATTTGTAATCTGCCAGAGAAGTAGGAATGGAATCACTGTAGAACAGTGCCACCCAATCCCACCTCCCCCCTTCAAGGAACCCAGCAGAATGCCATAGTCGATAGTATCAAAAGCCACTGAGAGATCCAAAAGGGTCAGCAGAGCCACACTCTGTTGATAGCCAGTTGGAGAATCATCCATCAGGAGGGGGCGTCTTGAGTTTTGACTCCCCCTAGGGTCTTGCTAACATAGGGCTCTGTGGTAGCAAGTTATGACAGAGAGTAATAGGGGCCGACCTGCATATTCTATTAAGCACATATTCTATTAAGCCCTTGCAAAGTACTTTTTCACTTTTAAAATAGCCATGGGTATGGGAGGAGAATTGAATCATGCACAAGGCCAGGGTTAACCCTTCCTCCCTTTGCTGCAGTACCAGTGAAAATTGCCCTAAACCTGCTATTTGTTCTAGATAAGAAAAGGAAATGTGCCACTGGCATTCATCCTTGGGATCTTTCCTCCCTGCTGTTCATTCACGGAAATGAATAACTGAATTAGAAGAACCTAGTTCACCTCTTCATCCTGCTCTTGGCTAACCCAGTTGTTTGCAAGATGGACTATTCCTTTGGCTTTTGAAGCCTGCCATACCTTGCTTTTGGTAGGGGCTGCTGCCTTTATAGATGCGGGCATCCTAGCCCTAAGGCTGAGCTTCAGAGCCCACCCTCTGAGCTCTTCTGACAAAGAGTCTCTCTCTCATGGTATGGCAGTGGGCCTAATATTTGTGATTAGTCTTCTCTTCAGGGAACAACGGTGGGACTATGATCTGGTCCCTCAAGGCTATGTTGATACACATCCATCCTGGATTGCCAAGCACTATTTAGAATGATTCTATTTAATTCTGTCTTATAAAAGAGAACAGCCGTTCCTTATTAGCAGCAGAACACTAAGATGACTGAATGAATCTTACAGGCCTTGATTCAACCATTTCAGTATCTGCTTTGCACAGTATCTGCTTTGCACAGTATCTGCTTTGCTTTGAAATTCCATCCATCCTTCCTTAAATTCAAATGCCACTGACTAATGGATATGTCCTTGAGCTGATTTTCCCCTCTCATTCTGAAGTGTATATAAGGCTTTTTTAATTAGCAGAGTTCCAACAGGTAAACATTTGACCTGTTCTTTCCAGGACCCACACCTGTGTGTCTTCTGTGAGGGAGGGTAATTGGTGCTCTTATACACCTGAAAATTACATCTTTTGGGGGGCGTTAGAGAAGTACGCCATTACTTTCCCCCCAATTTTTATTCTTATTTTCAATAAACAGCATAACACATGCATTTATTTGGGTTTTAAAGACATACATTTATTTGGGTTTTTCTTGTTATTTGTATAAGAGCTAAGACTAGGTCAAGCTGAAGATCGGTAAGATTATTTCAGAAATTATATGATAAATTTGCTGCTGATAACCTTCCACGTATGAGTAAAAATATGTGAAATATCCACCATAAAGAAAGGAGAGTGCCTCTGTTCTTTCATCTCCACCAGCAGAGCAGGGATGACATTTTAGTGATATAGAGCATCTTAAATGGAATAAGATGACATCCATGTGCAATTTTTAACGTTGTCTCCTTGGTTTTCCTCTTTCAAGAATACCCCTCAGTCTGTAAATCCCTCTTGACTTCCACTTCTCATATAGTTTATATTTGCTTGGGTTTACACATGCAGGATGATCTAAAATAGGGAAGGTTGGTGAAGTGGGAAGTACCAATTTCTTAACTCAGGAACACCAGATTCTTAGTGTGGCGACAAGGGAAGGGGTTTTCAAACCTGCTAATTTAGCTTCAGCTGTCCTTGTTTGAATGTGAGAGCTCAAATTGTTTGAGCTTCTGAGGAAATTTAATAGAAATCCATGGGATCCCCCGATTGTTTCAAATGATATGAATGAGTTGCTTCAGTTGAAAGGCATCAAAATAAAGCTTAAGATCGGGGACTCCAAATCCACCCTTATTGCCATTCATTTTAATTCAGTAAAAAGTTGCTCTTAGCTAATAGAAGTTTGGGAAATTCTGACCTGGGAATCTTATGAAGGCTGTAAGCAGGACCAGGTATGTTCCTTCCCTCATCCCAATGGAACATTAGCATCAGGGAGCCTGGAGAGGAAGCTGGGCACCTCCTAGGTGAGCTTCAGGTTCAGAGCAGTTGGCTCAGATCCAGGTGGTGGCTTCAATGGCCCCATCACAGTCCTGAGGCCTATCTTATGAGCAGCGTTAGGGCTTTGGTTGTTGCATGACCAGGCCTAGTACTCATATTCTAGGAACAGAGAAATGCAAACTTGGGATACTGAGGGCCATTGGAACAGTCACAGAATGCTGCATCAAGGACTCCTGTAAGATATTCCCCTTAGGGGATGGGACCTCTCTGGGAAGAGTATCTGGATGTTTGCATGCAGAAGGTTCCAAGTTCCCTCCCTGGCATCTCCAAGATAGAGCTGAGGGAGAATCCTGCCTGAGACCTTGGAGATGCTGCTGCCAGTCTGTGTAGATAAGATGGACCAAGGATCTGACTCAGTATAAGGCAGCTTCCTGTGTTCTGTGTTCCAAATGGTTCTGAGGAAGTCTCAGAGGCACATTGCATGGCTCTTTCTCATTTGCCTGACCCATCATGCTACTTGAACTGCAGTGACACTAACCATGGTTGGCATGGCTGCATTCCATGCAACTCTGTACAACGGGTTTGCCTACTTTCTAAAAGGTACAGGAAGTTTCTTAGTAAATGTATTTGGACTCACCTCCTCTTAGCACACCCTCACCCCTAGCAGTAGCTAGGGCCCAGAAGAGCCTTCCAACAGCCCTGCTGAAGCAGGGACAGCCTTGTGATAATACTAAATGCACTCCTGGCCAAGCACTGGAGGACAGCAGCATGCTGTTGCAGCCATGCATGTCTCTCTGTGTATGGTTGGTCTCCAGGGCTTCTGACAATAGTCAGAGAGGAGTCCTCATTATTATTATTAATTCAATTTCTATACTGCCCTTCCAAAAATGGCTCAGGGTGGTTTACACAGAGAAATAATAAATAAATAAGATGGATCCCTGTCCCCAAAGGGCTCACATTCTAAAAAAAACCACACAAGATAGACACCAGCAACAGTCACTGGAGGTACTGAGCTGGGGGTGGATAGGACCAGTTACTCTCCCCCTGCTAAATAAAGAGAATCACCACGGTAAAAGGTGCCTCTTTGCCCAGTTAGCAGGGGAAAGAGAGCTGTGAGGTGAGTGGTGGAAATATAAGGGATAGAAAAAGGAGACCGAAGAGGGAGAAAACGGGGATGGGGGGATGGATAGATGGGCTCACTGGTGAGTTGAGTGAACCAGCTGTTGAAGAAGAGAGGCACCCCAGTGATAACTGAATCCCTTTCGCTCCCTTATTGCAACCTCCAGGGGAAGGTAACATGAAATACATAGTGGGGTTTAATGAAAGTTTGGTTTTTACCTCTGCAGTTCCATTAATCTTGAGTCGAGCCATCCGGACATTGGTATTTTCAATTACAAACTCATTAATGTACTTTTTCCCTCTTGGATCCGTCAGGATAATTCCTGGTGGGTATACACTTACACTCCATGTAACGACAAAGAATGTGTCATTTCCTACAGTTTTATCGATGGACACCACACCATCCAGCCATCTGCCGGCACTGATACTTTGACTTTGACTTTCAAGCTGTTGGGAAATTTTTGTGAAAGTATTAGAATATAACAGAAAAATGTTATAACTTAAGACATGTGGTCTTTTTTGTGAATATATTTTGTGAAAGTATTAGAATATAACAGGAAAATGTTATAACTTAAGACATATGGTTTCTTTCCCCTCTTAAGGATAGTTCTAGTTCATTGGCTAGAGAGTGCCATCACACAAATTGGGATAAACAGTGAGGTGACCAAATTTGCATGTGATAGACATCAAACTATTTAGGAGGTGAAATAAAAACTCCATGTATACACTGATGGATTCTGACCTGTCACCAACTAGGAAATGGATGTTGAGATTTTGGTGGATAAAGGAAAAGGAAAGATTGTGCCGTCGAATCAGAGTCGACTCCTGGCAACCACAGAGCCATGTGGTTTAGCTCAATGAAAATGTTGATTCAGTGTGCAATAGTTGTGGGTGAGGGGGAAGGCAAATTCCATGCAAGGATTCATTAGGAAGTGGGTTGAAAATAAAACTGCTAATATCATAATGCCCTTTGTAGGGGAACTGGGGATGTGCGAGCTGGTTTGAATTTGAACTGGCTTGACATTGAACAGGCCCAATTCGAGAGCTGCCTTGGTTTGGCTTGAGATCAGGCTGAACACCTCTGGCTGGTTCAGGAGCTCTGTTTTAAAAGATTTTAAGAAAAATAATTCACCGCCTTTGGGGGCACTGCTGTGTGGTCATGGCAGAGCCCCCAGAAGCAGTGAGTTTGTTTTTAAATTTTTTTATTTTTTAACCCCTGAACCAGCTCGAACTCAAACCGAACCAGGGATTGTTCCGGGGTGCACAAAGCCAAACATTCCTGGTCCGGTTCGAGTCTGATTCGGACTTGAACTGGACAACTGGGTTTTGTGCACACACCCAAGGGGAATGAACAGCTTGAAAGTAGCTATTCTCATGATCAATGAAAAGCAAGACTTCAACTCCCATAATCCCCAGCCCCAGTGGCCTTTGGTTGGGGATTATGGGAGTTGAAGTCCAATAACATCTGTCGACCCAACATTGAGAATCCCTGATAGTAAACCTGTATGCAAGGTTTGAGCTATTTTTAATTTGTATATTTTGATTGAATGATTGATTTGATTTGATTTGATTTGTATACCACCCTTCCAAAATGGCTCAGGGCGGCTTACAGTTAAAACACACCACTAAAACAGTAAGGAGTTAAAACAAATTAAAAAACAATATAACAATTAACGATTTAAAAACATTTTAAAACAACAATTAAGCAATTACAGTGATTAAAACCCCCGAAATTGGGTTTTGAATTTTAAAATAAACAAGAAATTAAAACCCTCACAATTTAGGAAGCTGAGAAAGCTTGGGTGAAAAGAAGGGTTTTCAGGTGTTTTTTGAAAATTGCCAGAGATGGCGAGGATCGTATCTCAGCAGGGAGCGCATTACACAATCTCGGGGCAGTGACCGAGAAGGCCCTGTGAAGGCTCTGTGTAGCCACCAAACGAGTTGGCGGTAACTGGAGACGGACCTCCTCAGATGACCTCAATGGGCGGTAGGGCTCATAACAAAGAAGACGCTCTCTTAGGTACCCAGGGCCTAAGCCGTTTAGGGCTTATAACTAGCACTTATAACTAGCACTAGCACTATAACTAGCACTTATAACTAGCACTAGCACTATAACTAGCACTTTGTATTTTGTCTTATAGGGCTTATAACTAGCACTTATAACTAGCACTAGCACTATAACTAGCACTTATAACTAGCACTAGCACTATAACTAGCACTTTGTATTTTGTCCGGAAACTTATTGGCAGCCAGTGTAACTCCATCAGTAAAGGAGTAACATGGTCTCTCCGAGATGACCCAGAGACCAACCTGGCTGCCACATTCTGATGCTTAGCAATTTTAGAAATAATATAAATGAAAAACAACTGAGTCCTGCTTGTTCATGAGTTCATAAAAGCCATACCTGAATAGACTGTTGAGAGATATTTCCACTTCCTGATGAAATTGAACTGAAAGCATCTATGAGACCATTGGAATCCAAACTATCTGTAGCAGCAAACTTCAAACCTCCTGAAATTCAATTGGAAGAATGATTAGCATATAAACCAGTTTGCAAGTGTGGGTGCAGAAACAGCCCCAGCTGGTAGCTGCAGCTTTTTAATACTGCAAAGTGTGTATCGAATTGCTTACCGTTGCACATATGTATAGCTGAACCAAGGTCTATGACTCTTACTGTATAGGAATGTAACTGTGCTTTCCTATAGACAGGAAATGAATAAAAATCTCCTATTTTTTCAGTTCCTTCAGATCCACCATTTTCTATTACAATTAGCTAGTCAGTTGTATCGGATATGAAATTTGAAATAAGTAAGGATCATTGGAACTCTATGGCTACATTTGCACATAATGTGGAATCGAGGCTCCAATTGATCCACGGTTCCACGCCCACTGCACGTACCTTTCGGCACTTGGAAGTATCATGCTGGATGCAAACTGCAGTTAAGCAGACTGCCAAGAGGAGGGGAAACTTGCTGCGACATGTGGGGTGACTGGCTGCCAGGTTTCCTCCTTCACATGAAGGACAGCCACAGCAGCCAATCTGAATGGAGAGAGGGAGGAGCTTCCTCCCTCAACTCTGGTTTCGGAGAATCCTCTGCATTTGGCATACAGCAGCCGGCTGCTAACCTCAGGTAGGCACATCTAAAGGTAAAGGTAAAGTGTGCTGTCGAGTCGGTGTCAACTCCTGGCGACCGACTCCTGGTGCCCACAGAGCCCTGTGGTTGTCTTTGGTAGAATACAGGAGGGGTTTATCATTGCCTCTTCCTGTACAGTATGAGATGATGCCTTTCATCATCTTCCTATATTGCTGCTGCCTATATAGCTATAGCTATTTCCCATAGTCTGGGAAAAATACCAGTGGGGATTCGAACCGGCAACCCCTGACCGGTTCAAAGTGAAGTCATTTCCCACTGTGCCATTAGGTGGCAACAGCTAAACGTAGTACAAATTGAAATGGAGGGTTCAAATTGGAGTTTGGGGAAGAAAACCTTGAGTCACTTTTCCAACAGGGCAGAGGTTCCATGCATTCAGACGTAATAAAGCCAACCTCTGCTCCCTTTAACTCTGGTTTCCCATTACATGTGAATGGGGCCAAAATGTCTGCTGAGAGTTTGTGGTGTGGTACCTTGATTGCAGAACACTCTCCTTTGTCCATTTGTTCAGCACTTGCCTTGATGGCATGTTGTTAGAGCTAATAACATTGCCATTTATTCAAGTTTGGAATTGAATATAGAATCTTGTATGTATTTTCTTCCTGGGTCTGATACATTTAAGCTATATATTTGGTATTTTGGTGCTGCATTTGTTGTTTTTATTGTTTCTGTTGTTTCATTTTTAGTATGTTAGATTTATTGGTTTTTATACTCTTTTAGGCCACACTGGGAGGCACATCACACGATCAGTGTGAAGCGCAAGAGGGGGTTCTGTGTGAAGAGTGGGCTTAGCCCGCTCTCCCCGCAGACGATCAAGAAGCAACACTGGGCAGCCAAATCGGACACCCACATTACTGCTGGCTCTGTCAGCAGCCGGCAGGAGCTGTGGGGATTGGGGGCCGCGGGGCGCCCAGACGTTCCAGGATGTCCCACGCGAGTGGGCTGGGTATCCTGTAGAGAGCCCCAAGCCCGGGCGGCTGTTTGCAGCCTCCTGGTTGGAGGGCTACTTGTGTGTCGCCGTACACTGCGGCAACACACGAGCAAAAAGGTGAGGTTGCCGGAGCGCTCGCTGCCCGGTGGTTCCTACAATCCCTGCTATCCCCACGATTTCTGCGAGCCTGGTGGTTCCCACGATCCATGGAAAGCGGGCTAAGCTCCCTTAGCCTGCTTTTCATTGATCATGAGAATAGTTTCAGGGTCGCTACACCTATCTTGGACAACTCTGAGGTGAAATGGGTCAAGACCTTTGCTAGCTTACCTAGGAACACACAAGAGCTGGGTATGGTCACCTAAGAGGAATGTTACTCCAAAGCCTGCTACCCAGGCAGAGGGTATGGCTGCTACCCAGGCAGAGACAACAGGGAGTTGCTAAAAGGAGCTTTGCCCAGTTTTCTAAACACTGGTTCCAGCAGCAGTGGAGGACTGTTACTAGGGATATTTGGACATCAGGGAGTTATTCACACATGGCTTCATGCTGCAGGGTAAATCTTGAGCGAAGCCACTTGGAATCACACTCGCGGCATTGAGGGAAGCAGCCCCTCCCCTCTGGTCTCAGGTTTGCTTTTGATGCAAGTTCACATGTATTCTTCTGTGTTTTCCTTCTAGCCAATGTGGGGGGACCACTAAAGAGCTACATCTGCATTTGTAAAGAGAGTATCCTACTTATCATGCTAATGATTCTGTGTCAGTGCCTCTCCTATTTCCTCCAGCGTTTTCAGAAAAAGTAACTTAAAACCAGCATTTTAAAAAACCCAGAAATACCTCGAGATAAGCTAGAATTCGGAAAACAAAGCCCAATTTGTGTGTGGAGTGGGTCCAAGGATCTTGAAGGGACTTGGGGGTAAGTTTGGTTGGTGTGTGAACGCACAATCTCGCTTCTGAAGGAGATTCAGGGTAGAAGCCCTGTCTGTAATGCCTCCAGGAGACTGAGTTAAAAGGATGAAGGCAGGGCTGTGCCCTCAGCAAGGACGTATGAATGGGCTCAGTATCGAACCTGTTCGACATCGAACAGGGCTATTTCAGTGGTTCAACATCAAACCTCTCCCGAACTGAACCTGCCCCTGTTCAGTCTGATCACTGACTGAACAACCCCCAGTTCATGTTTGGGGTGTTGTTGTTGTTGTTATTAAAAATTAAACTTAAAAAAAGAAATATAACTTACTGCCACTTTGAGGGCTTGTCCTTGGCTGAGGGGGAGTCTGCAGAGGTTCCCCCTCCCCTCCCGGCCTCCATTAAGTTCCAAATACCCTGGTTTGAGTGGTCTTCAGCCTGTTCCAAGCCTTCACGCCATGGTGGTAGTCATTTTGGCGGCTGGCACACATGCCCAATAGGCCTCTGCGTGACCTGGTTCATGACCCAGCCACACAGAGGCCCATTGGGCATGTGCGGCAGCCTCCAAAATGGCCACCGGCATGGAGGTGAAGCCCAGAATGGGCCAAAGACCACCCAAATTGGGCTATTTGGAACTTAATGGAGGCCGGCAGGTGGGAGGGACCTCTGGAGACCCCGCCGCAGACAAGCCCCTGGAGCAGCAGTGATGAGTTATATTTCTTTTTGTTAAAAAAAGTAGATCGGAAAAAATTAATCACGAACCCCTGAAACAAACAAGGGGGCAGTGCACAAAACTGAACATGCCTGGTCCAGTTTGAATCTGGTCTGGACTCAAACCAAACTGGGCAACCTGGTTTTGTGCGCACCCCTAGTCCTCCTCAGGTCATGGTGAAGATGCTAGCTCCAGACTAGGCGGTATGGTCAGTGGGGTGGCAAATTGTTCCATGCCTCAGACATTGGCTTTCAATGGCTTGTATTGCCTACTTCCTGACTTCCCATGTGACCATTACCAAAATAGGGTCAACTCTTCAGCAACTAGTATTCAAAGATATACTGCCTTTGAACATGGAATTTCTATTTAGGTATTGTAGCTGATAGAAGAGGTTCCATGGATGGAGCTTTGGAGGTAGGAGGAGTTATGAGTGGATGGTAGCTTGGTAGGACTTAGCAGGGACTTGTGGCAATTCCACCTTTTGGAGGCACCATTACGACAGCAATGAATGCACCACTGAGGGACCTTAAAGGCCAAGTTGAAGACTGATAATCCTGGAGAGAATCTATCTATGTGGTCGCTAAGAGTTGACACCGACCTGACAGCACTTAATCAATCAATCAACTGCCTCCATGTGGCATTGTAAGATTTTGATATTCTGCTTGCTTATTTACCTGTCATGTCTGCCAGTATATCCAGTTCTGGTGCAGCTCTTGGTCCCAAGGCGATGGCGTGAATTTTTGAGCCACTTTTCTCAACTTCACGAAAGCAAGATTGCACTGAATTGTCTTCTCCATCTGTCAAGAGCACAATTTCAGTGCCTTCAGTGCTGGGATACTTCTGTAAAAAGACCTGTATGGAAGAGAACATTTCAAATTTTAGCAGCAAAAGTACAAATAATGTAGAAGTCACAGGATGCTTAAAATGTTGGATAAATTCTATGAAGTTCCACATGTTGAGGTTTTGTGATTATTGAGCAAAGCACCAAGGAAGCTACCACTCCAGTTACATAGTGCAGATTTTAGTTGTTACAGCTATTTAAGTAACACACATGGATATCACTGTAGAGTCTAAACTAAATTGATTGATTGGTGAAGTACATTTGGGATAGGAAAGACCTATCCTATCTATCAGTTACTTAATGAATAAATACTAGAGAGGGAGAGAGTTGTCTCCATCTTCTCTCTAGGAGGAAAAGAAGAGGACTGACTCAGTACAGGAAGTGCCTGGGGAGTCAAAGCAGGGGTCATAGAGTAGAGGAAAGCAGGAACAGGTAAAGGAGACCCTCACTAGCTACCTCTACTTCCAGTGCCCCTAGTGGTCATTAGGATAGTTGGTGCAAAAGGTCAATGCACTGGAACTCCATCTCCAACCCATTCATGCTTTTTATTTTGGCATGAACTTTACAAGAGCTAACATTTCTATCTCTAAAAGAAGGAGCATTTGGGTGAGATGGACACAATGGCTAACATGATGCACAGTCAAACTGAGATGTAAGACTCTGTGCAGGGCTGCAGTGAAATCATAAGACAAGCTACAACATTTTCAAAACCCGGTGGCTGCAGAATAAGAATGGGGATCAATACAGTAACACTGCTTCAGTAGCTATTAGACTGTGCATTGTGTTAGCCAATATCTTTTACGATTGTTTAAAAAATTGCAATGTCTTTGACTCTTTTTTATATGAGCACTTCATCAATAATGGTTACAGTGTGGGCAAGGCTGCCTTGCAAATCAATCCTTGCAGGATAGTTGCTCTGCTCCTCTCTCTGGCACCTCCTTTGCTACCAAATTGTTTCCTAATTAGCAGCAATGGGGATAAGGGGGAATCAAATTTGGGACTCTGGTGCCAATGGCAGCTTTGCTCCTGGGGCAACTAGCAGTCTGGGGTGCTCCAATCCAAATCAGAGCCACAGTAGAAGCAAAAGCCCTAATCCTGATTGGCCCCCTTCCATAGCTCACAATGATGTCAGCCCCCTTTCAGTGTCCATTTCTTCAAAAGAAAAATGTTACTTTTGTAAACTGATCTAATAATAATAACAATAATAATATTGATTTTTTAAATAGCAGAATCAAAAAAGAAATGTTCATGAATGGAAAAGATAACGTCTAAGTAGAAACACAGGTATAAAGGTAAAATTAAAGTGATCTAATAATGTAATCTGGTCGTCTAATACTATAACTCAAAAGGAAGGTTCATGATTGAAAAATCAAATGTCTAAGCAGAAGCAAAGAGATAAAGGTAACTGGGAATTTTTCTCCTTCACCTGAAATCCTGAGCGGATGCCTGAACAAATGTTGGTTCCTCCACCAGCTGAGGTAGGCAGATAGGCTGCAAGAGATCGACGCACGGTGTCACTGGTTATCTGTTGCAAACCAGTCTTGATGGTTGCAGAACTGCTGAATGTGACAATTCCAACCCAGGACCCCGTTTCAATGATCTGTAACAGGAATAGTTCTGCAGCTTGCCTCAGTCGATTAATGCGATCATACTGCATACGGAGAAAAATAATTCACAGAATAGTCAATGCCATCCAGGAGAGGCAATAAAAGAAAAGAAAAACCTGAAAAGTTTCTGTTCTTAAACTGTTGTACTTTGGAAATAAATATATATGAATACAATATTTATGAATGCCTACTATTTGAGTTTCCTGAACAATCATCTGTATTACTATTTAGTTGAAATGAAAAGACATGTGCAAGAGCACTGTTTATTTTGATGGCTTGCTCCATAGATTGTGCTCTTGGACAATACTCATCTTAACCTCTGATTTGTGTGCAGAGTGCTTCCAAGGATCTCAAAGGGACTTGGGGGGGTAGGTTTGGCTGGTGTGTGAACACACACACTCTCTTCTGAAGGAGATTCGGGATAGAAGCCCTGTCTGTAAAGCCTCCAGGAGGTGGGGGAAGATTAGGAGTCTGTGGCAGCATTCGTCCCCCCTCCTCTCCTTCTGCTTGGTGAGTTGTGTGCTGGACTGTGTCCACCCCTCATTCAACCTGACTGACAGATTCAGCAGCCAGGAAAATGCTGTCACTGAGTAACAGCCATCATTTCCCTGGCTGGTGAACCTGTCAGACAGGCTGAGCAAGATATGGGCTGAGCCTGCACCCCTAGCCAGCTCATCGTGAGCATAGAAGAAAGGAGGGGTGGGGACCAGGCCTCGAGAATCCTGTGCAGCATCCCCAGGGGGTGGGGGGAGGGGGCTAGTTGCTCCTTCTGGATCCAGTCAGAATTGGGGCAGCTCCATTCCTCTTCCCAGCCTTGGGGCATGCTGAACCGAGTCAGCACTGAATGAAGCGCCAACCTCCGAGGAACAGGAGATGGGCAGAGCTGCCCTGCTTTCCAATAGTGGCCACCCCTCCCTGCATCTGATGATCTAGCACAGGGATTCTCAATGTTGGGGCTCCAGATGTTATTGGACTTCAACTCCCATAATCCCCAAACAAAGGCCACTGGGGCTGGGGATTATGGGAGTTGAAGTCTACTAACATCTGGGGACCCAATGTTGAGAATCCCTGATCTAGCACATGTGTCTCTTTACAGTGGGGTAGGGGGCCATCAGTGGGAGCTTGCTTCCCCTGGAAAAGAGCCTGCAGACACCCATGCTATGCAACACTAGTTCAAGGCTCAAGAACACAGTTCTTGTGTGCAGCAGTTTAAAGTTATTGAGATGTGGGTGTTAGAGAGGAAGGCGGAGGGCCCATCGTCACTTTCCCCAGGACCTGCTCCAACTTCACTACACTCCTGGTCCAGGGAATATCCAGCAGACAGTAGAGATTAATGCTGCTGAATTTGCGCCATGAAACCCTGGCATTATTCCCCTTTCACTGAAATAATCCCTTATGTCAGCTATCATTCACTGAGTGGATGCACTTTGCCCAGCAGTACACTGTACTGGAAGTTAGATGATAGATTAGTAACCCTTTTGATAACAATTTGCAGTTTGCAAAAGGCATAGCTTCAATACACGTTTTTAATTCTTCCCATTCTCACAATGGCTTTAATGACATCCTCAGTCTTAAAAGCCAGTCAAAGTATTTGTTTTAGCCATGGGCTGAACAACATGGTTGGCTACATTAAGTATGCCATTTTAATATGTATGCAAATTCCTATTTTCCATTCATCATCATCATCATCAAGTTTATTATAGCCAATAGGCCCATAGTACAATGAAATAGGGTTGCGCGTTTTCTATTTTTTCTGTTTCAATTTTTACCAAATCCGAATCAACCCCATTTTGTATTTTGTCCAAAATTAAGCCTTCCAAATCACCTCAGTTTTGTTTTGTATCCGAATTAATCCGAATCTGAATCCAAATTAATTCAGATTTTAAAATGGGTCACATGGTCAAAACAGTGGGTGGGGGTTATAGTGCCCAATGAGTGGAAGCTGCCACAAACATATCAAAGGAATTGTGCAAACTGCTGATTTCTGGTGAGTTTTTGAAGTTTGCCCATCTTTCAGATTTTCCCCATAGGGTATGATGGAGGTTTCAGGAAAAGTATAGTTTCACACAGGGCGGAGGGGTGGCCCAGAGTGGAGTGTGGTTGGTGGTAGTGCCCAGTTGATACAAGGAAGCTACCACAATTTTTTCAGAGGAATTTGGCAAAGGGCTGATTTTTAAAGAATTAATGAAGTTACATGTCTTTCAGATTTTCCTTGTAGGGTATAATGGAGGTTTCTGCAGTCCCATAACTCCACTTGAGGGGCACTGGGGTGGCCCAGAGCAAGTGGCGGTGTAGTGCACATTGGGTGCCAACCACCCACATGCGTTGCCAACCCATGAAGTACAGGGTTTTGTTGTTCTAGAGGTGTTCTAAGAGTAGATTCTCTAGTAGCATATGAGAGTGGATTCATGGTTTTTCATTAAAAATCTCATTTGCTACCAGAGAATCTAAACTCAACACATCAGAAACAACAAAGCCCAGTACCCCAATGGGTTAGAAATCCAGGGGGGTGGTTGGCACCCTCTGTGCACTACACCACCACTCACTTTGGGTTATCGCAGTGCCCCCCAGGTGGAATTATGGGGCTGCTGAAACCTCCATTATCCCCTATGGGGAAAAATCTTAAAGATGCATAAACCTCAAAAATCCCTAAGAAATCAGCCTTTTACCCTATTTGGAATCTGGGTGCACCACCCTTGGGGCACTGCCACTCAACTCACTGTTTTGCCCCTGAAGCCCCACATAAACAAGTTGAAAGAGTGAAGAGAATGATGAACAACAACAACACTTAATGTTTTGGCAGTTATTTGAGAATTTTGCAGCGGGTGGGAGCCTGTCCCTGTGGCACTAGCACAGCAGCACAACCAATTTGTGGTTTCAAGCAATCTTTCAATAAAAACACTCCCTCCCCATGGAACAGTGACCACAGGTCATTTGAGATAGCAAGATAGACCAATGAGCCAGTGTGGTGTAGTGGTTAGAGTGCTGGACTAGGACTGGCGAGACCCGAGTTCAAATCCCCATTCAGCCATGATACTAGCTGGGGGACTCTGGGACAGTCACTTCTCTCAGCCTAACCTACTTCACAGGGTTGTTGTGAGGAGAAACCTAAGTATGTAGTACACCACTCTGGGCTCCTCGGAGGAGAGCGGGATATAAAATGTAAATAAATAAATAAATAAAAATAAAATAAAACTGCCTTGGTACTATGGAACAGCTTCAAATGTTCATTTAAGTGAAGTGGAGTGAGCTGTAGCCCAAACAAATCAACCTACTGTTCAGAATTGTTGAGATTTATCATCACTGCATTTAAGAAAGTGCAAAACCATGGATCATGGTTACAAGAAAGAGAGAAGCAACTAAGATTCCTGGGGATGTCAATAAATTGACAGGGATATTCCCCACCCCCCTCCTTTTGTCTCCTGTAGTCCCATGTGGATGACCTGTCCCTGCAATGGCAAAAGTTGTGAACCACTGGCTTAGACATCATGTCCCCCTAAATTACATTAGACTGCTCAGCTTGGGCAACAAAACTTAGACACCACTATAACTCATAAAAATCATAAGAAAAACAAAACAGCTCTTCAAAAGACCCCTGAACAGGTCAAGAGATTCTTTCTAAACCTTTGGAAAGAAAAACCTGTGTAATTTCAGAACTTTCCTAACCAGCTTCTCGAAAAGCTACTCCACACAATTTATACCATGGCTTTTAGCAAGAGCTTTGGAATTGCATTGAGCTCCCAAAGATATTTGGGTATTTCTGTCTCAAATGGCTGTCTTCTAAATCCCTTTGCAAGGTCAGTTTGCATTTCAATCACACTGAATACAACACATACTTATCTAAACCATTCAAGCTCAAAAGCTTTTTGCATATCTTATCTTCTGCTAATCACTCAGTGCCTCAGCTGGAGTAGAGAGAGTCAGAGAAGTCAATTTCAATTGCAATGCTTTTCCAAAGAACAAAGCATTTTCAGGCACAAAATGTTTTGTACCCGAATCAAAATGCACAAGCCTACAATGAAACTATCAAATCTGTTGAGTCAGCAGAATCAATATGTCAATTGGTTAAAAACAGACAATAAAGTGTTTTTTTTAAAGGGCAATAGAGACAACATAAACATCCTCAATACAAAAAATTGTGCATTATAAATATATAGAAATTTAGCAAGGCAATAAAATGCGAACCCAGTTTAAGCCCTTGGACCAGATGCAATTTCACAGCCCAACAATCTCCCCACTGCTAAGCATGTGACTTCTGGTTTTTATGGCACAAGACAGGGATTTAGCTACTACTAAGGTAATTTTTGGCAAATTATCCTCCAACAATTAATTAACATAGAATCCATCTGATCTATCTGACAGGGAAACTGAAAAGGGGATAATCAGTTGTTTATTTTCAACTGCATTAACTGCAACTGCATTTAGCTATTGGCATAAAAACAACAATACCACAATCCTTGACCCATGGATACCATGTGGACATTGTTATGTGGGCAAACTCTACCCAGGATAATGAAATATTTGCATCTTGCCTGGAGTACTTTTGAACAGAATACATTTAGTATGGCTTAAATAAAGGCCTTCTGACATATGTTTTCCAAATAGTGGGCTCGCCAGAATAATATGGAATATTACCGGAAAGTGCGGGGACTAAGAAAACTTAGTCTGAGAAGAGTGGCTGGCTTGTGCCACTAGAGGCAAAGGAAACATACCCCCCACTACTCCCTTTCTGGCCCCTCCCCCCAGGCAGAACCAGTGCTGAAGCCACTGGACCCTCCTTCCGGGCCACACCCTACACTCATTGAGCCCAGACCCTGCCCCTCATGCCCCATGCACTGATTTTACCTTTGGTGTATTCTGACTTGTCAGCTGCTTACAGTACATAATTTGTACATCACCTTTCTGAATAACCCTCAAGGCATGCACAGCATAAATAAGATTAAAATATTCATCATTGTCAAAATATATAATGTTAGTAATGCTGCAGTACAAAGCCACAGATGGCAGCATAACTCCCATTCTATTCAAATGTGCAAGTTACAGTTTACAGATGGAAAACCTATCCACTTCTCCCATTAAGCCACCTAATGGTGCAGTGGGGAAGTAACTTGCCTAGGGAGCAAGAGGTTGCCGGTTCAAATCCCCACTGGTATGTCTCCCAGACTATGGGAAACACCTCTATTGGTCAGCAGCAATATAGAAAGATGCTGAAAAGCATCGTCTCATACTTCGTGGGAGATGGCAATGGTAAACCCCTCCTGTATTCTACCAAAGACAACCACAAGGCTCTGTGGTCGCCAGGAGTCGAAACCGACTCAACAGCACAACTTTACTTTACTTCTCCCATTAGCTCCTTCTTGCCTTAGTTTCTGTCTCTTCTGCCTTTCCCCTCAAGCTTCCTTCTTCTTTACCTACACTTCCCTCATATTTCTTGTTTTCTCTGCGTTCTTCCATCCTTGGAATCCTTGCGATTTCATGGATCTCTTGACATTTTCTTTTTTCTTTCTTTTTAAATTCCCCCATCACATCCCCAGTTTTTCTACAGGTTGTATAAAAACACAAATCATAACCAAACAGTTCTTTTTTGTTATTGTTACAGGGCAGACCTGAAAGAGGTTAGAGAGACGAAGAGAACATGAAGAAAAGAACAATAGTCCAGATAGTCTAGGAAATGCATAGCTAAAATATGTCAACTTATGAGAATAAGACTGGAACAGTTGGAAAACACCTGTATTATTCCCTGTTGAACTCCTATAGCAAGTATAGGACTTTTGTCGGTAGGTAAAGATTGCTATCAATCTTTTCCTACATGCAAAAAGGTAGGTAAAGGTTGCTATCAAAGTAAAGATAGAATTCATCATTTACAAAGATGCTCTGATGAGTAAACAAACTTGGGGAAAGAAAGCCATTCTTAAAAAGAAGTAATGTGTGAATAATATCCCCATGAAGGCCACCTGCCGGCACCACAGATTTCCTCTTGTCCCTGTGTCCTCTGTGAGGCTTTAATCCCAGCCAAAAAGACAGCTTTATTTCCCCTCACAAAGCTAAATTGTGAACTTTATAGCTGCTTTGTTCCCTAGCAGTCTGCATGTTCAGTCAGTCAGAGGCTTCACCAAGACAAGAACAATACAATATGGGTCGATGATGGGTTGATGTCACTAGAGATTCTCTCCTTTATGCATCTATTACAATAATTTGGTAAATATCAAGACCAATATAGCTAATAAAGAAGAGCAAAAATAGCAGCAAATTACTGAGATACCTTCTCAGAATTACTGACATTTATTCTATCGCAATGAAATGTCCAATTGTTTGTAAACAGGTGGAAAAGGACTAAGACTTACTGAACCCATACTTCCGGAAACATCGAGTACTAGGCACAAAACTCTGTCTTGTGTCTGCAGTAGGGAGACAGTAGGGGCGGCTGGGGGAGCACTTAGTGGAGATGAACTGGCAAAGTCAGTAGAGTTCCTGATTACTTCCCATGTGCTCCGATAGTTGCACAGTTTGTTCTGCATATTTGTTGCCTTGACATTATGGTTACTCTCATTACAGAACTGAGTAACCTTTAAAAAGAAAGAAAGAAAGAAAGAACAGGTTAGAAGGACAGCACAGGGTTAGAAATAAATCCCATAGGCTCCCAATTGACATTGGAAATACTTACTGAGGAGAGACTTTGCATGAACATTATAGAGGCTGGAGTACTTTGCTGTTTTTCAGGCACAAACTGGCATCCAGCTTCATACAGCCCAGTTCGGCGTTCAACTTTGCATGCTCTGATTGGTCCTTTGCTAGGTTGGAATATATATTTACCTTTGACATCAGCTGAGCATCTAAACAAAATAATGGAATGAGGTATAGTTAGCAAGTTAAAAAGCCAGATAGATAGATAGATAGATAGATAGATAGATAGATAGATAGATAGATAGATAGATAGACATACACTCTAGCATGAATGGTGCCATATTGTTCTGAATAAAACCTATTTTAGCCAAAGATGAGAAGATTTGTTACTAACAGATGGCTGGTCCTGTTAATACACATTAGCCACCACACTACAAAAATATGAAGTGTGTCACTACTGCTAACGTGCTATCCAATGCCAGGCACAAAAAGTCAGCCGTAACATTCTCAGGGGGACAGATCACAGACCTGGACTATAAGTAACAGATGGAGGGAAAGAAAAATTTGAAGAAACTAAAGGCTATAGATAAAGCTTAATCTCCTTCAGGAAACAGCCATAGAGATGTTTTTTTCTATTAGCAATCAAATAGAAAATTTAAATTAGCAGATCCTTCATTCCTCAGTCACTGTCAGTCACTGCAGTAATTACTTCACATGATTCAGAAAGCAACAACTTAATTATTAGTTGTCAATTAAAACTTGATTGGGAATACAAATTCTTGTCACAATGGTGGGCACTCAATGGCTGTAGACTGTAACTAGGCTTGATCACAATTGATTAAATTCAGATCTGTGCCTTAAGTGAAAAGCAAAACAATCCATGCCACTTTCAAACTACTGCTTAGTGCTCTGTACAACCATTCACACTACCCCAGACTAAGAAACCCAACTGAAAAATCATCCATGGAATATTAATGAGATAAATTGAAGTTACACTTTTAGGAGGGTACCTTGTTGCTTCTGCCTTGTTTATCCCAGTTGCATAGAAAGGGGCATCATTGTTATATTCATCAAAGACACCCCACCGGAGATGAGCCCACTCATGGACAAAGACTCTACCTGTGGAATAACAGGAAGAAAGCTAACTGTAACACTATGATTTATATGTACTAAAATACCTTCCTTAGCTAAGTTAGGTCCATGGTTAATAGTTTCCAGTAAAGGTGTGGTATGGAAACAATGATGCACTACATTGAAGGATTCCTCTTTCATGAAGGAGTACATGATACAATAACCTTACTGAAATTAACATGGCCAAGTGAGAATACTTAGAGTCTGCATTAGGAGACCTCCTGGAAAAATCCTAATATGGCACATGCATTGATGACTCCATAAATGTTAAAGCCTATCGTGTAGAACATGCCTTTATGGTTTGAAGATCTACTCTTGAATCTAATATGAACATATTTGCGATTTCCTTGGCTAAACTTCATGTGTTTTTAGAGAGGGATTATTGAATAAAACATAGTTCCTAATGGTTTCTCAGGACTTCAAACCTTGGGTTTTCATCATTCCAAACCCTTTCTTTATAATATTTGACTAATAAAAGCAGAATATTTAATTTTGAATCAACAGGTACTACCTCGTGATCCATAAACATCATGTAAACTGTCATTTGTCAGGAAGGTTGATGTGAAATGAATGTATCGTCCTTGTTCCCCACATCCTCCAAACTGCAAAGTGTAGGGATCATCTCCATACTTCAGAAAAGGATCTGCCACTATGACATCGGCCTATAATAAAACACCACCTGGTTTAAACATCACCAAGAACAGGAATAACAGGTGCCCTTGGACATTAACTTCCTGTGGCAAAATTTGCTGATGCAAAATTATCCTAGATTTTTATTTTGCACAAGTTTTCAATCTACATTTTAACAAAGCTGTTTTTGCCTGATAGAGAAATCTCTCTGTAAGCAATTGAGACCCCATCCTTGTTTTGAGTAAACACTTTTGCATTGATAGGCACATAGGAACATAGGAAGCTGCCTCCTACTGAGTCAGACCATTGGACTAAGCTAAGTATTGTCTCCACAGACTGGCAGCAGCTTCTCCCAGGTTGCAATCAGGAATCTCTATCAGCCCTATCTTGGAGATGGCAGGGAGGGAACATGAAACCTGCAGATGCTCTACCCAGAGCGGCCCCATCCCCTGAGGGAAATATCTTACAGTGCTCATGCATGTCTCCCATTTGAATGCAAACCAGGGTGGACCCTGCTTAGCAAAGGAGACAATCCATGCTTGCTACCACAATGTTTGTCTCATTTATTTATTTTTCAGATTTTATACAGCTTTCATGATGCATCTCAAGGCAGTTTACAAAAGTTAAAATACAATAAAATTCCATAAAAGTTACATTTAAAACTGTGAAATCAATGGAACATTAAAACCATAAAATGCCAAGGAACGTTTAGAAGCAAACGCAAGAAAGCTAAGAGACCTGGGGCCTCTAGGAAGTAAAAACCTGAGTAAATAAAAAAGTCTCTAGTTGTTTTTTAAAAGCATCCATAGTTGTCACAGAGCGAATGTTTGCTGGGAGAGCATTCCAGAATCTGGGGGCAACAACAGAGAAGGCCCTGTCCCATGTGCACGACAATCTAGCCTCTATCAATATTGGCACACAGAGCAAAGGCCCGCCTGATGATCTTGTGGGGCAGGCAGAAACTCCTGGTAGCAGGTGGTCCTTCAGGTATCCAGGGCCCAACCGATTGGGTATTATAGAATCAGACGTCCTATCCAGAATATAGGAAAGGTGCTATCCTGAACATGAAATGTCCAAGAATTTTGGTGGGAAGATTGCTTTAATTCTACCCATTTTTCTAGTGCTTCTGTCCAGAAATTGTAGCTACATGGCATCAATGTTTAAAAGCCTTGTATCCTTACCCTTTCTCTGGCACCAATGCTGCCAACTGGCTAGGTTGACTCTCCATATATGGTTCAGTAAATCCTTCCCCCCTCCTTTTTGGATCAAGTCTAGAGTTAGTGAGGGTGGTAGCTGGCTTTAGCTGTGAAATATATGGGCATTGTATGGGTCCCCAACAATGCTCTTTTCTCTAGTGGCTTTGCTGGGGTTCCTCTTCTCCCTAGAACTTTCATTGCCTGATGCAATCTTCTAAGGGTCCCTCTTAGCTAACAGTATCTCCTCTGTGGAGTAGCAGGAGGCTTTTCATAGAGGGCTTTTATTGTGAATCCACTCCTGATTGGAGTGTGCCAGTCCACATATTAGCTAGATTTACCCCGACATCCCTGAGGGCTATCAGGGACCAGGACAGACAGGACTTTGATATTCCCCAAATGGAGGCTGCATATTCTGGCTTAGCCTGAGGTATGTCTGGTTTAGAAAAATCCTCTAGTTTCAGAGGCTTTTGAAAAATAACCCAGGGCTTTTGTTATGTCCCGCAGTTTTCTCTGTTATGTTTGTGTTGGGCATTCCAGTAAATCCGAGTTTTTCAAAACTCAGCGAAGGGGGGTTTGACAGCTGTTTTGGGTATGGTCTGCTCTAAGGGATTTGCAATTGCCAGTGCTGGGTGTGTGTGTGTCAACATAGCACTGCACTGGTAGAAATCAGGACAGGGACTGGGGCGGGGGGATGGGGCATGGCCAACTAGGGGCAGTTGTTTGTTTTTGTTTTTACCTTCAAAGCTGCCTCTGAGCAGCGGCAGAGGAGTGGGATGGCGGCGGGAGCACCTCTCCTGCCTCCCGAACGATGAAGGGAAGCAGCTCTGAGGCAGGGGCAGGGCTGGCTGGGGCAGGCAGCACGCTGGTGAGTGGCGCGACAAGGCTGCAGCGGACTGACTCAGAGTCTCTAGAGCACTTGCCGACACAGCTGCCGGCCACTGACTGTCCAGGAGGGAGGATCTGGGTGGGAGAGAGGGAAGGTGAAGAACTCCCAATCTCCAACCTGCTGCCTCCAAATGAGGCAGACAGGCCAATTTCAGGCTTCTGCGAACGCGCGTGCACAGGAAACTGAAATTGGCCCCTCTGCCTCATTTGGAGGCAGACAGGGCCGAGGAAGGGACTCTTCGCCCACCCCCCCTCTTGGCTCCTCCCTCCCAGGCAGTCAGTGGCCAGCAGGGGTGAGTGCTCTAGAAACTCCTATGAGTCAATCCCTCTGCCACTGCCCTGTCACACCACTCGCCAGCACATCGCCCACCCCAGCCAGCCCTGACCTCTGGCCCTGCCCCAAAGCAGCTTCCCTTCATCATTCGGGAGGTGGGAGAGCTGTTCTCGCTGCCATCCTGCTCTGCCTCCGCTGCTCAATAGAGACCTTAAAAGTTTCTTAAAAATTGTTTTTAAGTGTTTAAAAACAAGACAAATAGAGTCCATTAAGGATGGGGCGGGCGGGCGGGGGACATTATGTGATGAAGGCAGTCACTCACAAAAGCAAGGGTTAAGTGTCCGGCTGTTTGATCCTGCTGTTTTGCAACTCGTTATGCTGGTCTTGAGTTCTTAGCTGTCAAACTATTTTTTAAAAGCTCTCTCCCCTCTTCCTCTGTGCTGTGATTTGTGATTGGTTGGAGGGAAAACCCGGACCAGGGAGCTGTGAACGCACAGGGAAAAGATCTGTCAGGGAGTACCGGGAGAAGCTGACAGCTACGTGGACTATCATTTGAACCCCCGCAAAGCAAACGTCTTGCAAATCTGTTGCGAAGCAGATTTGTGCTTCAGATACCCTGAGGCATGAAGCCATGTGTGAAAAACCTTCAGGAGGAAATGCAAGGAGCAACAGGCCTTAAAACACAACCATCCTTTATTGTTATTATCACAATGAAGGATGAAGCTCTGCAGAAGCTCCACCCTCAGCTACTGTTCCCAAAACTATAATGAGCTCCTAACCCTCTCCAGTGCAAAGAACGTTATATTTTAAAAAAGGTGTGAAACAGCAACCAAGCTCCACGGCCAAGCACTCTTTTTAATCTTGGGCAAAAAAAGTAGGCTTTGAAAACATGTGCGTTGTGTCTAGGAAGTCTCTCCAAGAAACGTAGCACCCCTAGATTACCTCCAAATAAATACACTTACATAATTGCAGCCTTATTGTCATTAAATAAACATATAGTCACTATGTAACAAACAAAGAGCCTTAAAGGATCCAAGTAGTCCAACGTTCTATGCTATTCCATCACTAGCCAGCAAGAAGCCACCTGGAAGCTTGAGAATCGGTATCGAACCTTCATTGCCTGATAATAGCAACTGGTATTCAGAAGTGCATTTTCTCTGGATCCTACATTCAGCTGTTATGGGTAATAGGCAATTAAACCTTTCTTCTGTAGATCTAATCTGCCTTTAGAGCCATCTAATCCAATAGTCATCACAACAGCCATAAGAACATTCAGTTATGTACAGCCCTATCTTATGTGTGTTTATTCAGAAATCTCCCACTAACTGCAATCAAATTAGTTCCAGGATTCCAGCTTCAGTTTGTAGTGTCCCCTACACCCTTAAAAAAAAAAAAAGGCAACACTTACCTTTTCATAGGACTCTATGGTTAGTCTTTTATATTCAGGTTTATTTCCCCATGTCAAAGGAATGACAACTTTTACAGTTTTAAAATAAAATCTTTGCTGTGTGGCGTTGAAGAGATAAGCAGATGCCTCTTCAACCATGTGCTGACAAGGAAAGAGAAGACTTTGTAAATATATATGTTAAGATAAATATGTAGATAGACATAAATAAATAGCATCTACCAGCTGAGAATTTTGCACACAGGTAGCCCCAGGAATCAGAGTGCTGTGGGCTACTTGTGCATCAAATTCTAGTTTAGTAGCTGGTATGTAAGTATGTATTTTAAAGACCATGTAAATGGAATATTTTTTACATCTAATATGCAAAACTGGATTGACCTCAAAACAGAAGTCTGCCCTCCAGCACAGAGTTCATTCATACACCTGAGTGAATCTGGGGTGGGGGTGGGTGGAGGAGGGCAGGATTTCCAATCACAGTCCGGAACATACATCCAAGCTGCATTTACTTGTATATAATTATTTGGCAAGTTTCTAGTGGCTGTTGCTAATTGAACACACTCACAAACACTGAGCTATCTTACCTTTATGTTGTCAACAATTCTGTGGTCTTCAGGTAGCGCAGGGTTAATTGCAATAACAACGTCTTCAAATCCACCATTGTTGAGCTTTACCAAAGTCCCTCTTCCCCCCTCTAGTAACATCAATAAAAGAAGCCACCTATTAAACCCCATCTCTGTCCTGCCACTTACACCAGTCTCGTTTAGAAAAGTAAGGGCACAGGAGGGAAAGTGCTTATATAAGGCACTGAAAACCCTGATATTTTATGGTAGGAGGACTTTGTTCTGTCAGGGAAATTCAGCTATATGTTAACTGTGGCTAATGTCATCATTGTTACATGTTAACACCTAGGGGAAACACATCTGCAGAGATTGTGGTAAATTAATTGGAATGTGCATCTCCTTGTTCCGTGCTCATAATTCATTATTACAATAGGATCTCTAAAAAGTTGAAACTAAAGTTAATCTCAACAGCAGTTTAGGGCTTCTGAATTGCCTTAGAACTTTGTCAAGAATATTGAAATGAAAACACCCCTTTCCCGATTTCATCTCTGACCGAAAAAACGTATTTATTAACTACAACCTCTCCACCTGATCCTTCATACTTCTGTCTCAGAACGTTTGCAGATTTTGTAATCCATTTGTCTTAAAGTTTGCTCTTGCTTCTCAGAGGTAAGGATTAGTTAAACGTAAATGAAAGCGCTTAATCATAGAGTAACAACAGATCTAAGAAGAAAAAGCAAACAAACTGTATGTGACAACTAGGTTCTGTTAATGGAACGGCTTGGAGTGATTGGCAAACACTCTTAAAAGTGTTCGGGTATTGTGTGGGGAGCTAGGGTGGAGCAGTCCCATGTCAGAGTAATTTTTGTGCAAAGGTCTGGTCGTGGGGAAATGAACTGATAGTGAGGCTGAAGTTCAAAATAAAGTATGGTTTTATTTGGGGTTCAGGGGTACAGCGGAATAAGAAAGTTGATTAAAGCAAAATTACTACTAAAAACACATTACAAATATTAACCAGATAACTGCAAGAGGCAATTTAGCTTGGTGTCCAAATTAAAATGACTTCCAGGCTGGCTAGAGAAAAGAAGGCTTTAGAGAAACAGGTTTTTGGATTTGAGAAAAAGAGCAGGGATAGGGAGAGCCCAGAGGGGTGCAGTGATTATCATACAACCTCAAACTGCCACTTCCTTTAGTGGCAGTTTGAACTGCCACTTCCTTTAGTGGCAGTTTGACCCTCGTGGCTCAGGTGCAACTGAAGGATCTCTTTCCTCAGGGATCAAATAAGGCAGCAGAGAACCGAAAGCAGCCTGGGGGTTAGGCAGCAAGGGTAAATCCAAAAAAGTGTCTATTTCTGTGCAGCCAGCATCTAATAGTAGTGAGGCTGAATAGATCAGGCCAGCGAAGAAGGCCAATCTGGAGGCCGGAAGCGTGAATGGTGCGATGAGTAAGACATGGCCTGGTGTAAGGACGGGTGTCAAATTTCTTGCCCAAACAGTGGGTAGAAACCAAATGAAGCACACTGGTTCATGAAACCAGGGCCAATTATAGCCCCAAATGGACCCTAAGGAGAAATACTGGCCACTCCTTCTTCCTGAGGAGTGCAAATTGCAGTGGATCTCAAAAGAATCCATTGTCTTTGTTTGCTGTGTTTGAATAAAACACAATGAGCCGGGTCTCATGATCGATGAGACCCGGTTTCTTAGAGTGAGCGGGGAGAGTGGGCTAAGCCTGCTCTCCCCGCTCATGAGCGGAGAGGGAGCCTTGGGCAGCCAGATCGGCCGCCCACATGATTGCCGGCTCTGTGATGGAGCCGGTGGGGGCTGGGGTGAGCGGGGACTGATCGACCCCTGCAAGCTCCAGCATGCCCTGCGCGAGCTCGCAGGGCATGCTGGCAAGACCCCCAGAGCCGGGAGGCGGCTTTTCACCTCCCCTCTGGGGGTCTCCTTGTGAGTAGCCACGGCATGGAGCTGTGCTGCAGCTACTCATGATCCAATAGCCTGGGTTTGCCGAGTGCTCCCTCCGCAAACCCGGGCTAAGGGGCGGGCTACTTGAGCGGGTTAGCCGCGCATGAACCACCAGGTTCTCAGCTGAGCCCAGTGGTTCTTATGATTGGGAAAAATCGGGCTAGGCTTTCCTAGCCTGATTTTCCCCGATCGTGAGAATAGCCCCAATGGCATGTAAACTGATGTGCAAGGACGGTAACTGTTCGGTCGGAAGGACTCCGTAAACCAATCAGTAATTCTAATGAGAGCACCTCTGAGATGCTATTGCCCACTTAGCTCTTTTGTGACGGGGAATGGAGTTGCATTCACAGTGCCTTACCTGAGTTTTCCTGCTGAGGTGATTCATGTTAGCTTGTTTGAGGCAACTGCAGAGGAGAAGTAAAGGGTCAATCTTTGGACAGAGAGACTCTGAGAGTGGAGGTAACTCAAAAGCTAACTTGAATCTACTTAAACATTCCCTAATATAGGGGAAAGTGCAAGGCTAATCCCCTTTCAATTCGCTTGGCAGCTGGTGAATCTGGGGGCAACTGTCCCACTGACTGCTAAGTGACCTGTCCCCCAATGCCAAGAAATGGCCAAGAAATGGCTCACAATCCCTTGAGGCTCCCGAGCACGTTAAGAGTGGGAGCTACAAGCCTGTAGTCTCAGACATAAGCAGAGAGGCTTCTGGGAGCCTTAAGAATAGCAGTGCTGGCAACAGTTCCCATTAAGAGGACAAGTATGAGGAGAGCTGAGGACAAGGGAGAGGAGAGCTGGTCTTGTGGTCGAAAGCATGACTTGTCCCCTTAGCTAAGCAGGGTCCACCCTGGTTGCATATGAGTGGGAGACTTGATGTGTGAGTACTGTAAGATATTCCTCTTAGGGGATGGAGATGCTCTGGGAAGAGCAGAAGGTTCCAAGTTCCCTCCCTGGCAGCATCTCCAAGATAGGGCTGAGAGAGATTCCTGCCTGCAACCTTGGAGAAGCCGCTGCCAGTCTGTGTAGAAAATACTGAGCTAGATGGACCAATGGTCCGACTCAGTATATGACAGCTTCTTATGTTCCTATGTCCAGACTCCAAAATAACCTAAGTGCACCTCTGCTAATATTTTAATTCTGTGTTATGTTTGTATTTTCTCGCTCTGTTTGGGTTTTGTTTTTATTGTATGTTTTAATGGTTTTGTTTTGTTTTTAATTCTATTTAAACCACCCTGGGACCCCACACATGACAGCTGTTTTTAAAAAATGAGATATAAATAAATATACATATACATATACATATAAGCAATTCTTTCACCAAGACCTCTTTGTTACACAAAGATAAAATATTAGATGTTACAAGTTAAACTAACTTGTTACATTGAAACCGGTTGTTTTTTGAACTTGTAACCTGGTATTTTATCTTTGCATAATAAAGAGGTCTTGGTGGAAGACTTGCTTAGAGCCAATATGCACAGAGCATCACCAACTCTCATATATATATATATATGAATGAATGTGAACTTAGATATAATGGAATGGATTAATAGCTTGTATACGTGGACCCAATGGACTTCAGGAGGGCAAAGTTTATATTTGCATGGATGCCTGTGAGAGAATGACTAGGGCTTGTAAAACTCAAGTGAAAAGAGCTCTCTTTTCTTCAAAAGAGATGCTTGACACACAATAGATTCCCTATGAAGACATCACTTCATTGCAGGAAATTGACAATAACTTGAGTGTAGTTCAACATGTAGCAAATGCAGATGTGTCTATTTTGTCACATACAGTTCAGGCAGAGCATTAATTGGGGCTTTCCATGCGATACATAACCAGATACCATAATATCTATATGGTAGATCAAAGGGCGTCCAGGATATATGGGATTTCCTACACAGGAATAATACTCATGCTAGAAATCACACATGTGTGAAGCAGCAGTTTTTTCATGACTGTCTGGAGCCCCATTCACACATTATGTTCAGCACTTGTATAACTAGTGTACCGTGTACACAGGTATAGTTATTCTGATTTTTACCATGCATTTGAGAGGCCTGTACCCAGGTTCACTTTTAAAATGAATGCAGGTACAGTCATTCACACGAAAGCAGGTGCACACAAGTATAAAGACATACAACATAATGGCTGAATAGGGCTTGTTTTTATTCTAAATATATTTAGTATTTGGGCGCCGGGCTGAACACTATTGTAAGACAGCTGAAATAATTGCCACAAGCAAGACATGTGGGGAGTTGCTCTGGGTGCTTGTTCTCGCATTAAGGCTGTCTTAACTTCTTTCAAAGTATTTGCTTCAATCCCGTATCATGTCCCACTACTTTGCAATTATGTCTAATTATAATATGACATCAAGACTATCTCTGTAGCAGCCTGGCCAAGAAAGCAAAAGATGGGATAGAAGTTTAAATTGGAAATAGCAAAAAACCAAACATTTCCCAAAGATCATTGGTGACTTTTATACATGCACACACATTCATATTCATTTGCTTTAGATTACTTTTATTTCATCTGACTGATGTTGCACAGGAGGGGGCGTGGCTGCCCTTGTAGAGAGATATCTCCGGCAACAAAGTTCAGTTGCCTGTGACTAATATTGCTTATTGCATGTATTCCTGTAAATGCTTATTATGTAAACCCCTGTTAGTGCTTATTATGTAAATTATGTATGATGTAAATGTATACTGAGGAGAACTGGTCCTGTGGTAGCAAACATGAATTGTCCCCTTTGCTAAGCAAGGTCTGCCCTGGCTTGCATTTGAATAGGAGGCTACATGTGTGAGCATTGTAAGATATTTCTCTCAGGAGATGGAGCCACTCTGGGAAGGGCAGAAGGTTCCAAGTTCCCTCCCTGGCTTCTCCAAGATAGGGCTGAGAGAGATTCCTGCCTGCAACCTTGGAGAAGCCGCTGCCTGTCTGTGTAGCAGTACTGAGCTAGATGGGCCAATGGTTTGACTAAGGCAGCTTCCTATGATCCTATGTTCACCTTTTTAGAGGCATTTGGAGCATTACACAATCAAGCCCCTGTTCCCCTGTTAGAACTCTTTAGCAGCACTGCCACTACTCTGTTCCAGAGAGAACCTTAGTTCTAGAGTCCCTTAACCTCTTATTGGCTGATCCCCTCTGTCTGTACAGAGCAGGAAGGCAGCTAAATCCACCCCCATAGGATTTGTGAGCAAGTGGCTCATTGAGCACCAGGAAGTTCTCCACACAGCAGGCTTTACCATGAGTTTTCTGAGAGGCTTTAATGCGAACTCAACACTAACCACAAAACCCGATGCAAAAGGTGGATTTTTACCCAGGGCATAAATCGGGTTGCACTCTAACAAGCAGTGCAAAACCCAAATCATGTATGAAGTGCTCCCCAACAGCTTGCAGACTTTTCGTGCCCACTCTGTTCCGGTGGAGATGCAGGCTAAAAGCCGGGTGTGGAAAACTTCCTGGGCATGCAGGAGGTGAAAAGCTCCAGTGATTCCAAAACCATAGACTCAGCAGCACTAATCATTCTTTATAAGAGATTATTTTATTGAGCTATAGGGATAGGACCAGAAGGTGAAGGAAATCAGGTAGGTATGGGAAATAACATTAAAAGTTATTTAAAACTCCTAACAATCTGGGGATCCAGTTGCATTACTTACAGTTAAGCATCGTGGTCACAGTGGTACAGCTTGCAGATGGGAAAAGTAGCTGACAAAGAACATAAGACAACATACAACTTTGTAAGCTTCCCTCCGGGAAGGAGCATCTGAAGGGAGGGCACCTTGCCTTCCCATAAGCAGGATCCTACATGGTTTGGATGCAGAGGCGTATCTAGGGAAAATAGCGCCTAGGGCAAGCACTGAAATTGCGCCCCTTGTCCAAACATCTGACAGCCATCTTTAAGATAACTTTACCATAATATCAGCTCAAAAATACAAGTTAAGCGTGTTAATCTTTTAATATTTCAAAAACTATTTAGCAGTGGACATAGCCAGACCAAAAAATGCTGGAAAACTACAAATTTCAGTATGCTGGGGCTCATGACATACCCAAATACTATATGGAGGTATACTTGGAAAACTAAACAGAAGTGCCTGGCTAATTCTCTACTATGCATTGTAGCATCACTATTACATAAGTGTTAAAAATAAATGGAGAATTTGACTTTCCCCAGATACTAGGGCCTTGCAGAAGCCATTTGAGCATGCGTGGTGGCCATTTTGTTTTCGGTGGCCATTTAATTTTTTTTCATTTTAAAAAATGGCGCCCCCTTCAAGTGGCGCCTGGGGCATGTGCCCTGCCTGCCCTGCCCTAGATACGCCCCTGTCTGGATGACAGCTCCTGAGATCCCCTGCTGGAACGGCGAGCCTTTAGGCATGCTGAGTTCAAGGGGATTTATAGCAACATGCCTTGCAGAAGATAGGATGTTGACAGTTCTGGAGAAGTGTCCATTTCCCTCAAGCTGCTAGACAGGTAAACATGACTGGAGAGGTGTGAAATCCTGAAGGAGGTGAATCTGATGGAGACATGACATTCCACACATTATGGTGGAAACTCCATCATGCTCCCAGGGTTTCCTGGAACAGCACCTTCTTCTGCATGAAGACCCACAGGGTTACCTGGGAGAGTGCCTTCTTCTGCATGTTCCTCGGCTGTGGTCGCTCCTGGGCTGTGGAATGCACTCCCTATAGACATTTGTGGTTTAACATCGTTACCAGCCTTCAAAAGAGCCGTTCGGACACATTTTTTTAGCCAGGTTTTTAGTGATCTCTGAGTGTTTTAAAAATTTTAATTGATGTTTTAACAATTTGTTTTATTTTGTTTTTATTGTGTTTATTTTTGTGAACCGCCCTCCTTCTGTTCCCATTCCCATCTATATTCAGTCTTTCAGCATATTTTTCTTAGCATTGGATTTTTTTTTTTTAACTCTTGTGTCTTGGGCCAATGCTTATTCTGTTTATTTCCTTGTCATTTAAGCTTACATGTTGTTTAAGATTACAAGAGAATTACTCTTATTAATGGCATCCAAAGGCAGGAGTATTCTTCCAGAGCAAGGAACCCATCCTCCAAAGGAAGAAAACCTCAGGTTATGACCCAGAAGAAAGGGCACCAATAATTCTTTGTCAAAATTTTATTTCCTTGAAGCTAATCATTTTAAAGGCTAGGAAAGAATGTCATTTAAATGACCTGCCATTGTGCAAGGAGGCACACCCTTGTTGGACTTTGAATTCATACCAAGGGCCAAACTAGACATGAAGGTGTCAGATCCACATGTTTAATCTTGGATTTGTCCATTTCATATCCATAATTTATCAGCTGTGCAGCTGTGCAGCTGTTGATTTGGACATACTACAATAATTGGGTATAATCGCATTGAACTGCAGTTTCATTGTTCTATTATTTAGTCTTTGCTATCTCAGAAACCAAGAAGAGCAGTGTATAAATACTGGCCACCTGACAGTGGTGACAAATAGGTCACAAGATAAAACACACATAATGGCACGTTCCTGACATGTATGTGATGGTGAGGATTTGCGTGGGGTGGATGGGAGCTGGAGTGTGGGTAGTTAATGCCTCTGATGGGTTTTCACAGGTGCCAGGAGGGCATATATAGCACAGCTCATGCTGACCACCTGGTCGCTGTAGCGTGGTGCTGCTCACACAAAGTTGCACATGCCTAATTATGATGGAAGAGGTCTTTGAGCAAAAGGAACCAATGTGGAATCTGCAAAGGGCAGCAGAAGGACTATCCCTAACGTTTGCAGTGTTTGTTTCCATGACAGCGATTGATATGAGAGCACGTGTACTAGAGGGGACTAGTACATGCCCATTGAGGATCACACTCCAGGGGCATTTCCAGACGGGGCTTTTAGCTCGCTTCTCCTCCAGAATGGAAGGTGTGCATTCACTTATCAGCCAGATTTACTCTGAATCCCTGCGAGCTATAGGGGAGCACTTCACATATGATTTGGGTTTTTCATTGCATGTAGCCCAATTTATATCTGGGCTATAAAAATTTCATTTTTTGCATTGGGTTTTTTTTGGGAAATTCGAACTTGCAGTAAAAACTTGCAGTAAACCCATGGTAAAGGCTGCTTTCTGGACATATGAGCTTTGTTGGTGTAAAAAAATATCCTCTATTTGTGGCAGCTTTTTTGGAAAATCCAAGCTTTCTGGTATGCCCCGGGGCTTCTCCCTTGATGTGTGGAGGGGTAATTACCAGTAATTCTACTTTTTTCAAAACTCACACTGGTCACCATAGCAACATAGACTTCACATATGCAGATGTTGTTGGAGGATGCCTGGAAGCTGATGTAACCTGAGCCCTTTGTATATGAAGCTGCATTTTCCTTCATCACAGGGAGAAAGCAATGATTTCTTCTTTAAACTTCCATGGCCTCTTAAATAGTCTGGGGTGGGGTGGGGTGGGGGAACATGAGGTGATGACGGCAGTCACAAAAGCAAGTTCATTATAAAAATCAGCCAAGATTTGGGTTAGATCTGGCAGGTTCGGGTTAAGCGTTCTGTTGTTTGATCCGGCTGCTTGGCAATTTGTCTTGCTGGTCTTCTGTAACCAACTGTCAAACTAACAACAACAAAAAGGTCTCTCACCTCCTCTTCTGGGATGTGATTGGTTGGAGGAAAAAACCCACAGCAAGCTGTGGGAATGCACACAGGAAAATATCTGCAGGGACTGAGGAGAGGAGCCAACCCTATGTGAATAGTCCATTTAACCCCTCAAACTAAACATCTGTGAATCTGCTGCAAAGCAGATTTGCTCTTCAGATACCCCACGGCATGAAGCCATGTCTGAATAACTTCCTGGGTGGTTGCTAGAGCGGTTGGAGGTCTCACTGCTTTGCCCTTCGTTAGGTCTTGGAGCTAACTCTCATTCTGGTGGGGTTAGTGGCCAGTTTAAGTGATCCAGCAGAAGGGAAGAGGGATTGAAGCAAGCTCCCTTCTTTTCAGAGAAAATGGCTCTTCTGATTAAGCCATCAGTTTTCCTTCTTAACAAGTTCAATTGATTGCTTAGTTGTTCCCCTCTTGCCCTTACTGACTGATTGTTCCTGCCCTGTGCGGTTTTCTATTTTCTTCTTCTTTGTATCCTCCCCACTCTAGCTAACCCACCCCCCACCCTTTTCCATTCTATTTCCCAGTGGGATCTCCCTCTTCTGTTTTTGCATTCCTCCCCCACTCTAGCTACAATTTTGCTTTCCATTCTGTTGCCCAGTGTGTGTGTGTGTGGGGGGGTTCTTTCCTTTTTTCCTGTATCCTCCCAACTCTGTCTACCCCTTTCCCCTCCTCTCACCCAGTGGGGTTTTCTTCTTTGCTTCTTTCATCACCCACCTCCCAGCCACTCCCTTTTTCTTCTTTTGCCCACTAGAGTTTGTTTGTTTGCTTGCTTGCTTCCTCACCTCTTTTCCTCTCTCTTGACTGGCTGGTAGTATTTCTGCGTGGAGATTTTGCTGTGTGCTTGCTATAAGAAAACACTCAAAGATCCTGGCTTGCCAACCGAGCAGTTGCACAGGCCAGCCTGCTGTGGCAAAGTGTTTGCAATGGTGCTGAATGGGGAACTTAATGTTCTTAGAAAGTGAGGGGAAAGTCCCCAAGGGATTAATACCTGGAATGTACTAAAATGAATGACAAGAGTGCCAGTCGAAAATAGCGGGTGCTTCTTGAAGGTCCACTGGAAATACTGGGAGCCATGTATACCAAGTGACATGCCTGCCTGGCCTCTAAAGGAATAAAAGCCTCTAAAGGAATGAAAGGAATTGATTTAGAATATCCTTTCATAACAATAAGATATGATGATAGCAAAGTAAGAGCCTTTGTTATTGCTTAACAAAGATTATGAATGGTTTCTCAGAAGAGAAACTGGTTCCTCTTCTGATAAACCAGTCATAATCTTTGTTATGCAGTAGTTGCTGTCTCTCTTTTATGCTACACTTGATTTTTATTGTTTTATGTGCCTTACTTTCCTATCCTCTGCTCTCCTATCCTCTGCCCTGCCCCGCCTCGCCCGCCTCTCCAGTGACCAGCAGCTGCCACTGATCTGAAATGAGGCCTGTTTAACATTTCTCTTCAGAGAGGTCCAAGAAGTGTGCTCCAGTAGAGCTATTCCCAACACTTTAGTTCTTAATCCTAACTCCCCTGAGCCTAAGCTTTCTCCTGATCTTATTGAAATGCTTTCAAAGTACGTTGAGGAGCTGCATTCAACACTAGAAAGCAGCTCCTCAATGGACTTTGAAAGCATTTCAATAAGATCAGGAGAAAGCTTAGGCTCAGGGGAGTTAGGATTAAGAAGCTAAAATTTGGCATACATGTGGTTCAAGATACCATGACTGCTTGACAAGTTTCAAAATGGAATGTTTGTACATTATCTCATCATGACTGTCCAAAGATATTTAACCAACTTCTGTATCACCTATTAACTTAAAATATGGGATAGCTCAATAAATTCTTAGCATTTTCACATGATTTGTGAGAAAGGGCTACAGGGTGATTGGGGCGGAAGCCTTGAAATGCTTACCTCCCCACAGACGATCCTGGCTGGGTGCAGAGATTGCATGCCCAGATGTAAAGCTGCCCCCTCAGGCAGCATGGATGGTCAGGAGCAAAGGCTTGTCATTGCCCCACCACCCCAGAACCCCCTTAATGCATCGTGTGAGTACATGGTGCATTATGGGGATCCCCCAGACACCAGCTGGGAGCCCAAGCAGCCAATCAAAACCCGAGATAAAGGATAAAAAGTCTGGATCTCGGAGTTTGGGATTAAGCATCCCAACATTCCAGACTAATAGAGAAAGGGAAAATGATGACTGCACCAGTCAATTTAATCCAGCAGGAGAAGATGGTCTAGACGCAGAAGAATGGCAGTGGGCATGGATAACTTCAGGATGAAAGTCACTAGATAGTCCAGCCCCCTTGACCTCCAAAATTCGACCACTGTCCTGCAATGCCATCTTACACAAGTCCACCACTTCACTGCTAAAGCCAAGCCTCTCACAAGGTTGTAATTTCGAGCTCAAGTTAGATGTAAAAACTGGAGCTATATCCTGAAACAAAAAGGAAGAATTCAGAAGACCCACAGATGGTCATCCAGATGCTTTGTCCACACTCAGATCAACAAGATCGTTTGCAGTATCCACATGGGAAACCGAAGTAGAATGCAGCTCCTCAACGGACTTTGAAAGCATTTCAATAAGATCAGGAGAAAGCTTAGGCTCAGTGGAGTTAGGATTCTATATATATAATTCTCCTGGCTGTGCCTTTAGAACGTGCATTCCAGCAACCCAGCTCATTGGCTGGGCTGCGGGGGACGCCAGATTGGTCCTGGTGCACCCAGGAGAATTGCCTGGCCGGGCGGCTGTGGAGGCAAGGCGGCGGGCCCGGCCGCAGCGGCGGGGGCACTCTCGGCCCGGCCACAGCGGCGGCGGGGGCACTCTTGGCCCGGCCGTGGTGGCGGGGGGGGGGGTCGGCCTGGCTGCGCCGGCGGCAGCGGGGGCACTCTCGGCCCGGCCGCGCCGGCAGAGGGGGCACTCTCGGCCCGGCGGCCCGGCTGCCCACAGCATCAGCGGCACTCTCGGCCTGGCCACCCGGCCGCCCGCCTGTGGCGGCACTCTAGGGGTGTGTGGAGGGGGGAGGAGGCGGCAGCATGCTGGGGGCGTGAGGCGGAGGGAGCCGGCGGTGGTGGCACGGCTGGCTCTGCCCCCAGTCCCCGAGACGGCAGGGAACGGCTGTGTCCAGCTAGAGGCGCAGATGCTCTGCGCCCAGGCCCACTAGTAAGAACTAAAGCAGGATGCAAAAATGCTCAATTATAAAGCTAATATAATTGAATCTCTAGGATCAGAGGCCTTAGCTGTGTTTTTTAATGTGGACAATTTTAAATTAATTTTGATTAATGTTTATATTCCTCCAGCTAGCTCTCATTCTTATAAGGAGAACTCGTGGACCAAGTTGGAGAAAGTTATTGCAAATATTCAAACCACTTTTAGTGATATTCATCTGATTTTGGTGGGAGATTTTAATGCGCGAGTGGGTCCAGATGACGCCACTACTTTTGGGAAATATCATCATTTTCCACTTCTCCCCCCAACTCCTTTTTCGCTTTTGGTTAGACAATCAGAAGACACTAGGTGTGATTTTCAGGGGTTTAATCTCTTGCTACTGGCCATGAAGGAGGATTTATGGCTGCTTGATGGCTCTGTTCCTTGGGATTTTCCGGCGGAATATACGCATTGGGTGGGGACCAAACCATCTTTAATCGATTATGTTGCTGTTTCCTCCAGTATGTTGTCCAGGGTTTTGAATTTCCAGATTATCCCCAGACTTGAAAGCGATCATCACCCTATGCTTTTGAAGTTTTGGTTGGGTGTTGGCTCAAGAGGTGCAGCTGGACTGGTGGCAGGAGATTTTAGAAACACTAGTCACCAAAGACTGAGGTGGTCTGAGGAATTTGCCACACGAGTTGCTAATGTGCTTGGGTCAGCAGAGGCGTGTAGTTTACGGGAAGCTATTATAACAGGATCTATTGGCTCCCAGAGGTGTTCAATGTTAGATCATTTTTCTTCAGTCTTAGCACTGTTGTGCCCAGTTTTTGTCACCTCAGTATATCCAAGTAAAAATCCAAATCACACCAAGTGTGCTGTCCCTTCTCAATGAGCTGGTGCTGATTGTTTGGTGGTGCCAACCTCCTTACAAGCAAAATGATCACAATTGCCCATGAAAGTCACCTGGGCGTGAGCTTGACTAAAGGTGATTCAGAGAAGGTTTTTGGAGGCCAAGTATGGACAAACACATTGAAGATGTAATGAGGCACTGTATAGCTTGTGCTGTATGTGACAAATCACAGAAGACTTTTACCATAACACTCCCTTGACTCCAGTAGAGTATCCCAATGGTCCCTGGGGAAAACCTGCTCGGGATATGATGGAACTTTTTGATGACCAACCCACAAAACACAGATTTTTTATAGTGATAGTGGATTACTATTCCAGGTGGCCAAAAGTTTCATTTGTGACAACATTACTACAAACAAGATGATCCAGTTTAAGGATCCCTGGATTCCTAAAGACCTTCTCTCACAAAAACTGCAGCAATAAACTGGATCATCTTGTTTGTAGTAATGTAATGTCAGCAAATGAAATGTAGTAATGCAAATGACAGTAGTAATGTTGTCAGCAAATGAAACTTCTGGCCACCTGGAATAGTTTACCTCATTTGAAATGGCGCAATACTTGCATAACAATGGGAGAAAACACAAGATTCTTTTCTTTGTACCATCCTCGAGGGAATGGCTTAGTGGAAAGAATGAACTAGAAAGTTTACAACTGGCTGCTGTGCAACAACAACCCTGGAAAGAGGCACTTTGTGAAACTTTATTTACTTATCAAACTACTCCTCATTCTACTACAGGAAGCGTACTTACCCAAAGGCAACTACTGATAGGGGTTTCCGTGCCATCTCACCCTGAGGATGCAGAGATTCATGATCATGTAATGGAGAAGCAACAAAAATATAAATTGTATGTGGAATGGAAATGGGGTGTGAAATGGCAAACTTTTCTGGTGGGGAACTTTGAGTACAGCTGCCCTATAAAGTGAGAAAGGGATGTTCCCAATATTCTGAAGCAAAACAAATAATTGAAATCTGAGGAGATTCTGTCATATTGGATGATGGAAAGAAACGGAAGAGTTTGAGACTTTCCAGCATGCATACTGTGAGACAAGAGGGAAGGGAGTCCGATCTCAAGAGGGGAATTTGATCTTTCTTCCAGTTCTGATCTCCCACATGAGGCTCATGAAAATAATGAACAATCCTCTTTACCAGAAAAGAATTCACTAACAGCTCCTGTGCCGGGGAACTCAATAATTAGGAGAAGTTTGTGTGACCGAAGACCACCAAAAAGACTTCAAGACTTTGTCACTATATTTGAAATCAATTTAATTCTTGCTGTTATAAAGGGAAGGGATGTGTTGTATTCTATCTAATAATCTTTCATGTTTTGATATTTAGAAGCTAGTCCCAGTGGGGATTCTGTAGAGAGTTTGCAGGGGTGGGGGTGGAGTGAGAAATAAGTTTGAGGAGAAGGAGAAGGAGATGGAGTTGTTTCTCAACAAAGTGCTTTGTTAAACCTACATAAAATGACTTTGTGTTTATAAATGGCTATAAAGCACATTTTTAAAGGCTAGGAACAGAACTTCCCTAGAATAGCCTGCCATTGTGCAAGGAGTAACTCCCATGTAAAATTTCAACACTCTTGCTGAGATTTCACACCAAGGGTCACACTAGATGTGACAACAGCGAGACCATTAGTGGGACTGTCCAGACTAGGGATGTGCAAAAAATTTCGGGCACAGAACGATCTGTGCCTGAAATGAGCAATTTCGGGTGATTTGGGGCTGAACCGAATCACCCCCGATGTCCCCCGATATTTTTCAGGGCCGAGCCGAATCACCTGAATTTTGGGCATGAAAAATTCGGGTGATTTGGTTCATGGTTGATTTGGGGGGATTTTTTGAAGTTTTAGTGACTTTGGGGCAGTTTGGGGGCATAGAATGGGATCTGGGCAAAAATAGTGGGGTGGGGTGTAGTGCCTAATGGGTGCAGGCTACCACCCCAATTTCAGGGGGATTGGGCAAAGGGCTGATTTTTGGGGAATTTCTGAAGTTTTCATGTCTTTGGGGCAGATTGGGGCATATTGGGGCAGAAAGTGGGGACTGGGGCAGAATAGTGGGGTGGGGTGGTAGTGCCTAATGGGTGGAGGCTACCACCCCAATTTCAGGGGGATTGGACAAAGGGCTGATTTTTTGAGAATTTTTGAAGTTTTAGTGACTTTGGGGCAGTTTGGGGGAAGAAAGTGGATCTGCCCCAAAAGAGTGGGGTGGGGTGGTAGTGCCTAATGGGTGGAGGATACCACCCAAATTTCAGGGGGATAGGGCAGAGGCCTGATTTTTGGGGAATATTTGAAGTTTTGGTGTCTTTGGGGCAGATTGGGGGCAGAAAGTGGATCTGCCCCAAAGGAGTGGGGTGGGCTGGTAGATAGTGCCTAATGGGTGGAGGCTACCACCCATCCCCAATTTCAGAGTGATTGGGCAGAGGGGTGAATTTTGGTGAATTCTGAGGTTTGTCTTCATAAGGTGAAGTGTGCTAAATTGATTACTTCCTCATATTCATAGTAATTGAGAGTGTGAAAAAGTGAAAGTGGGGTCATGAGAGTTGTCTAATTGAAAAAAATCTCATTTGCTATGATAGAATGAGAATTCACACCTCAGAAGTTGTGAACTTCCACTATTCTGCCCCAGTCCCCACTTTCTGCCCCAATCTGCCCCAATCTGCCCCAAAGACATGAAAACTTCAGAAATTCCCCCAAAATCAGCCCTTTGCCCAATCCCCCTGAAATTGGGGTGGTAGACTCCACCCATTGGGCACTACCACCCCACCCCAATATTTTGCCCCTGGGCCCCTTTTTTACCCCCTGAATCGATTCAGATTCGGATTTGGATTAAATCCGAATCCGAACTGAATCAAGGGTGATTCGGGTGGCCCATATTCGGGCACAAAACAGAACAGGGGTGATTCAGTTCGGGTCCCAAACCGAATCACCAAATTCCCGAATTGCACACCCCTAGTCCAGACACTACATCACTTGCCCATCCCCAACAGGGTTCAGAATCACAGTCCATACCAATGCATTTCAGTGACCATTCAGGATGACAAAAGTCATGTGCAGCTTTATTCTGAGGCTTGCAGGTTAGGGTACAGGATCTGAACTGCATTTCCTTGGGCATTTCAGAGGCAATATTTAGTGACGTAATTGGCTCTTTGGAAATGTTCCCTAAAAGCCGCTACATAAATAGACCATCACCTGGGTGGCCTTTCAGAAATTCCACATAGTTCTACAGCCATTCAGAATCTACCAATGCACCCCAATGGTCATTCTCTAAGATTTGTTTTTGCATGGCCCATTATAGAGCACCAGTAATTCAAGACATTTAGCAGAAAGGATAAGAATTGAAATTGTAGAATCACAAGACCCAAATCCATGTTACTAATCCAAGACAGGTATACCTTTTATGGTTCTATAGACTCATAGTGGCCACTTGATATAAAGACACAGGTACTTTCTCTTGGAACCAAGTATATTTTTTCTTCATTATATGTTTATGCACCTTAAACAATGAACGTTTGGACGTTTGAGCTCTAAAAATAAACGAGAAGGCAGCCATATATGTGATGCGAGTCAATCCCACACCCTAGCAATATACTGAAGTTATCTGTTTCATTATTTACGGTTGTAATCTCTTTTCAAACATAATACATATAATCTTTGAACATGCACTGTGGTCATAGGTAAGGAGGTTCATAACAACTGTTTTTGTGTTACTGTGTGGGGATTTAGTATAGGGTTAGGCTCCCTATGAGTCTAACCCTATCCTAAATCACCACAGTAACACAAAAACAGTTGCTATGAACCTCCTTACCTACAACCACAGTGATTGTGCAAAGATTAAATTATTATGGCTGTACAAAGGATGGTGTGACTATGACTCCTGAATAGCCTAGATCAGGGTTAGGCAACCCTCGGCATTCCAGCTGCTGTTGAACTACATCTCCCATCTTCCCCACCTTATGGTGGCTGAGGATGATGCGAGTTTTAGTTCAACAACACGTGGAGTGCCAAAGGTTGGCTCCCCCTATTCTAGATACTCCTTAGAGCACAGCACCAACATCATTCCATAATCATAATTAATTTGACTACACCCAATCAAAAAATAGAGGCAGGACATTTGTATAACTTAAAATTAGAGTCAATCATATTTAGGATGTTCACAGGGTGCTTAATTTACATCCAGATGCCATGACGAACACTCTTCTAGAATAAATGTAACTCTTGCTTTGGCAATGAAAGGGTTTTATAATATATTGGCATTAATCAGGGTTACCTGATGTGATGCTACTGCAACTGGTAACTCATTACAAGTAAAAGAGAATCTAATACATATATCCTACTTTTTGATTCTACTAGACAAATATACTTTCTCCAGGGAGTACAGATATAAGTTATCCTTTTCCTATGTAAGGACAAAAGAAAAAGAAAAAGGGGGGGCACCTAAATTAGGCCAACATCTGCGTAATAAAAAAGCTTGTGTTTCATGATTGTGAATCTTGCCTTTTCTTCCAACAATAGATTTTCCTGACTTTCCACAACCAAAACTGCTAAACTAGCAATGCAAACAATTTTATTGAATTGACAGTATTTTATCACACTATAAAGTCTAGTATAAAGTTTTAATTGGTTTCTGCTGTCAAGTGTACATAGATTCTCTGGTTTAAGCAAACATCACATGAGTCCATTTTATGTGAGTGCTGTTCTATCACTGCTGCTGTCATCAGTCTTCATATGGTAGGGATTGTTCACATGGATGTGAGCTGGAGGTTGCTTGCCTCAGGTGCTACACAGTCCCCAGTCCTGCCTGAAATAGCAGGAAGAGGCCCCAGTGTCTGTCTGACCCATCCCAATATGTCAGCAGCTCAAACCACATTCGCTGAAAACCTGAGCAGAGAATCTCTTCCTCACCCTCCTCCTGTAGGTGCCCACATAAAATAGCAGAGGAAACACCTAGGAGAAAGCATTAGAATGGAAGGCTGCAGCAGGGAGCGAGCATCAGCCCCTTTAAGATGTATATTTTCCTGACTCAGCCTATTTAATAAGGCAATACATTCCACAGTAAAATATTCCATTAGATTAATATGGTCACAAAACATACTAAAATAAAGACCTGAACTTAACCTGAGAAAAAATTATTCCTTGACAGTTCACAACAGTGGAGTGGGACCTGGATAGTTATTAGGTTTTATGGCAGCCATGACCTGCTGTGAAATTTTCACCTGCAAATGTATAATGTGATGAGCTGAAGGAGCAAAGAATAAGAGAACAGTCCCACAGCCTGATACCTTTGTCACAGCAGATAATGCTGGCCACCAGGAGGCTTTACAGACAGGGCTTTCCCCCTGAATCCACTCCTGATTGGAGTGTGCCAGTCCACATATTCGCTGGATTTAACCCGACCTCCCTGCAGGCTATCAGGGACCAGGAGAGACAGGGCTTTGTTTTTCTCTAAAGGTGTTGATGGAGGTGCTGATGGCTATGCAAATAGTCCATCTAATCCCTCAAATAAAAATGCCTGAAATCTGCTGGAAGCAGATTCACTCTTCAGATACCCCAAGGCATAGAGCCAGGTGTGAAAAACTTCCTGGGGCCTCTTCCTTCCTCTCCCGTGTCCAAACAGACTCTGATGCTAGGAACACTACGTGTCCCATTGTTTGGTACATTTTTACATTCCTCTTACAAATAGATTAAAATAGCACAAGCACCTGCATAAAATCCCATTCAAATGGAGAAACTTGACACAACAGGTGTATGTGTATGCGTGCGTGTGTGCACTTGCATTCACAACATGCCTATATCTATATAGCTTTAGCCTACTTCCCTTAAGAAAGATAAGCTTATGAGATCATCCCGCATTCTGTGTGTGTCCGTGTACCTTTGTGTCCCCCTCTATCAACTTTGTAATGACAGGACTAATATGAACCAAATTGGGTATAGTTATAGGGACACATAGAGACACCTCAGTGGCATAGTTCATGATGATGTCATCCACCCCCATTCAGAACAGCGGACTTGTAAACATTTGAGGCGCAAGTGCGCTGACTTGTGAACCACCTAACTGATTTGAATCAAATTGGCTACAGCTGTAGGGACACATAGGGAAGCCTCAATGGTGTAGTTTCATCTACCCCGATTCAAGATGGCAGATGCATGAACGTTTGAGATGCAAGTGGCTTAACTTGTGGACTCTCTAATCGATTTAAACCAAATTTGGTACAGTTGTAGTGAATGAGACATAGGGACACAATGTCTCAACAGCATAGTTTGTGATGATGTCATCCACCTCCATTTAAGATGGCAAATGCATAAATGTTTGAGGCGCAAGTGGGCTGACTTGTGGACCGTCTAACTGATTTGAACCACATTTGCTAAGCTGTAGGAATACACAGGAACATTTCAATGACATAGTTTGCTTTACAGAGTTGCCAGAACCTAAGGGGTATACTTGTGGGTCAAATGGGCCGTAAGCCAGAATTTGGCTTTTTTAAAGCCAAATCTGGCCACCTAGGTTTGCAATGATGTCATCCACCCCGATTCAAGATGGCAGATGCGTGAATATTTGAGGTGCATGAGGGCTAACTTGTGAACCGCCGTACTGATCACAATTTGGGTGGAACAAATCTTATTAGGCAGGAAATCTCTACTGAGGATCCGGCATCTGTTGCATTATAAGGGTAGGAGCCATTTTGTGACTCATTAGCAAATAATAATAATCGTGATTTCTTTGCACAAAAATGGCAGAATTGGGCATTTTGGGGGGTATCACTGGACATCTGGGGACCCAAATAGCATGGTACAGCATGGTGTATTATTTTGTTTGTTGTTTGTTTGTTTGTTCGATTTCTATACCACCCTTCCAAAAATGGCTCTGGGTGGTTTACACAGAGAATCAATCAATCAATCAATTAATTAATTAATAAGAGTCCCAAAGGGCTCACATTCCAAAAAGAAACATAAGATAGACACCAGCAACAGTCACTGGAGGTAGTGTGCTGGGGGTGGATCGGGCCAGTTACTCTCCCCTTGCTAAATAAAGAGAATCACCACATTAAAAGATGCCCCTTTGCCAAGTTAGTAGGGGTGACCATATGCAACTGTTTTCCGTCTCCCCCTCCCCAGAATCCAACCCACTGAGTCCCATTGACTCAATGACTCGGTATCCGCGGTTCCATTGTCCACAGTTGTAGTGGAGAACGGAACCCCCGTGTATACTGGGGTTCACCTGTACTGTTCTTTCATCTGAATTATGTTGCTCTAGGTACATAGGAAAGATAGGACATGGCTGCCCTTGTAGAGATATCTCCAGCAACAAATTGCAGTTGCCTGTGACTAATATTGCTTATTACGCACATTTCTGAAAGTGCTTTTTATGTATATTCAGGCCACACCTTTTTAGAGGCATTTGGAAAAATAGTTTGACAAATCCAAAATGATGCAAATTTTATTTTCCCTTCTTTTGTTTCTTACCTCCATTTATATTCAGTCTCACAGCATATTTTTCTTGGCCATTGGAATTTTTTTTTTACTCTTGTGTCTTGGGCCAATGCTTATTCTGTTTATTTCCTTGTCATTTAAGCGTATGTGTGATTTACGATTACAAGAGAGTTACTCTTATTACGGGCATGCAATAAAATTTTTCAACAGGTACCTGATCATTATCTCTTCAGGTATTTCTTCCTGGATCAAAATTTCCTTGAAGGTTTCCTATAATGATTTGCACCATATCCAAAGGCTAGTGACTAAGATTTGGTGGGGGGGAAGCAAGATATCAGTACTACCAACCCAGCTCCTCACCAGCATGGCATTCTCAGTCACATCACTATACCAACAGGGCATTCAGGTTCAAAATGTTGTGGTCCATCTTGAACATCTATTTGCTGGTGTGATGAAATGAGATTGGGGAATAAACAGTATAGAGATATCTGGATATGAAGGAGTTAAGTCTCATCCTAAGTGTAGTTGGCAGAGACAAGCCCTGTAGCTGAGACTAGAAAAACCCCTGGCAGAGAGCAGAGCAGTTAGAACGGTTAGAATTCAGTTAGAGTGTCAGTTGGAGCTGAAGTTTTACATCGTGAAGGTGTCTGTGTTAGACAGCCTGGTAAGTGTTACTAACCATGCTTGTTACCTCTCTCTCAAACCTAGGCACTTAGACATTTTCTTTCTTTATCATGCTCTGCATTCCAGACCAAAGGTCATTCTGGCAAGGCATTTCCCTACGGTGCCTTTCAGGTCATTTTTGCAAACTACTGCAATGGCCGAAAGGAAATGCCTTTCTCTGATTGCATCTGAGCATAGGCAGAGAGAGATGCAGGGCAAACTCAAATTAGAGTTAAAAAGAGACAAGAAGGAAAGGAATGCAAGCTCTTCTCCCATGTACAATGATAAGAAGTTCCAAGGCTAAATAAAACTTCTCACCTCGTTTCCCCCCAGCCATTATGAGAAGAGTGAGTAATGCCAGACAGCATGATGTGCTCCCTCCTTTCCTATTCAGGTGATTGTCTAAGGCTATCTCTTTCATTGATCTTTATTTAAAAGAGCATACAGGGGAGCCACCCTGATGTAACCTAATCAATGCCCAATATCCATGCCTTCTTTGGAGCAAAACTTCTACAATCCTAAAAATTCCTCAAAGAGAACATTTAATTTTTTAATCATGCCTCAGGGTATGTTTTTGCCTATAAAAATCCCCTCAAAAATGGTATCACGCTCTCACTTCCTTCACTTGCCACCCTTTCTGGCTGTGCACTCACATGCACTCTACCATTGTACTCAGCGCCCCATGCTGCCTGGGGGCACCTCATTCCTTGCCTCCTGCTTTAATTACCAGAGAGGCGGATTCCCGAGCTAGACACAGGTAGCCATGACAAACAGCTTTCTCTTTCTCTTCTTTTCCATTCCCAGTACTGTAACCTGGTAACATGCCTCAGAAACCTAACCACCCCTTTCCCCCTACTTTCTGTACCCCTATTATTCCTCAGTAAAGCAACTCTTTGTTTTCAAGATCACATGTCCATGCTCCTTCATTCCTTCGAGTGTGTCCATGCTGCAGCTGCAGTCCCACAGGAGTTTAAGTATTTGATTGCTATTGATTGGTCTGTACCCATTTGATGCTAATTTCACCCACTTTAGTAAAGCATAGCTACGGACCGTGATAGCTGACACTTGTCCATGTGCAGATCTCTTAAGAGAATAAGGTCTGAAAGTAATGAGAACCATGTTGGGTTCTGAGTAAAACAAGTGGGCAGGAGGAGTGTGTACTGTAAAGACACACAGTGTATATCTGAGATATAGCCTGGGAGAAGGCTGGCTTAAGGAGAACCAGGAAAGGTTCTGGGAAAGAAATATAGTTGTAACTCTAATAGATGAGCTCTGGGGAGAAAGAGTTTGTGAAACCAGACTCATAGAAGTGTTTGTTTATTATATTTGAATACTGCCCCAAACTTCGGTCTCTGGGTAGTTTACAGCAACTTCAAACAAATTAAAACATAAATTAAAAACATAAAACAATTTAAAACCACAAGTCTAGTTTAAAAGTAGGGATGTGCACAAAATAGATTTTGCATTTCATTTCAAGCTCAAAACGAAATGCAAAATGCTTGAAACATTTCATTGAAACAGTGGCCAAGCCAACTGTTTCAACTAAACAAATTCTAAACTTTTTGAGTGTTTCGGCCATAGGGAACAATGGGGTACTAGAAACACCCGCAGTGTTCCCCATGTGAAGCTCATAGGGACACCAAAGTGGGTTGTATGGTAGGACATGATGGGTGCTACCTGCCACCTAACCCACAAAAGAAATGGGTAAGCGGTCGGTTTTTAACAACTGTTTAACCTTTCCCCCAAACCTCCATAGGAACTTGAGGTGACACCATCTGGAATCTGCCCGAGAGGTAGGAGCGGAACTACTTGAAAGCAGTGCCTCCAACTCCCAATCCTCTCAAATGGTCCAGGATACTATAGTATTGAAAGCTGCCTAGAGATCCAAAAGAACACCCATCAAGCCGACCAAGGCAGTCTCCACCCCATATACTGTTCGAAAGCCAGTTTGAAATGGGAGGCCACCACCCTCTCAATTACCTTACCCAGCCATGGAAGGTTGGAGGCAGGCCTATAATTGCTTAACTCTGAGGGTTCTAATGGAGTCTTCTTCTGAAGAGATCTAATGATTGCCTCTTTAAGACAGGAAGGCATCCTGCCCTCCCTCAGCGAAGCATTTATAACATCTACCAAGGCTTCTATAATGACCCCCATCTCCGCTGCCAGATAGTATAGGCCATGTCGGACAAGGGTCAAGAGAAAAGGTGGTAGGCCGCACCATTCCAAGTACAGTGGTCCCTCTACTTACGAAATTAATCCGTTCCGAATGCACATTTGTAAGTCGAAAAATTCGTAAGTCGAAAAGCGGTTTCCCATAGGAATGCATTGGGAACGGATTAATGCGTTCCGGAGCCTAGAAAAAAGACCCAGACCCCCAGTAAGGCTTGCAAACTGCACAGGAACATTTCTTTTCAAGAATAAACAGGCAGTAAACAGGCAGGCAAGTCAAGGAAACCGCATGTAAAATTCGTAAGTCAAGGAAACCCCATCTAAAAATTTGTAAGTCGAGGAAACCCCATCTAAAAATTTGTAAGTTGAAAAAACCTCATCTAAAACCGGATCTAAAACTGCCGTTTGTAACTCGAAAAATACTTATGTCGAGTAGTTTGTAAGTCGAGGGACCACTGTAGTTTATTCACATCATCATTTAAGCCAGAAGTGAATGAAAGGGAACTGTTGAGAAACAAGCAAACCTCAGCAATTGTAAATTAATAAATATTTATTTGATTTGAGAAATAACAAAGGAAAGTGTCTGTCTCTACCCCTATGCCTACAACACTGTATTACCAAATCTGAATCCCCATAAATAGAATTCTTGATTATTAAGAGAGTGTATATTGTGGCAGTGAAACAAGATCCTGTCGGGAAGATTAGAAAGTAAAAACTTTAAAGAAACCTTGGTAAATACATACAAAATCTCTCCCCCCTTTTGTCATAGTTGGTGTGACAGCTCATTGGAGGGGAATGTTAGAAATGACTTGGGACATGGGATAGGGGTGTGCATGGAACTGGCACGGGCAGTGTGGTTCGAGTTCAAACCAAACTCGAACCGAGACGCCTGGTCCACAAGCCAGTTCATTAGAACTGGAGGCAGTCCAGCTCAAGCTGTCAAACTGGTTCTAAGCAGTTTGCCCCAGTTCAATGGCCTTGCATGTAAAGAGGAATCCGGTTAGGATTTCCCTTTACAAGCAAAGGGGGATTGCCTATGTAAAAAATGGGGTTGGAAGTGTGGATGAGAGGGCACCTTACCGGCTTTCACGTTGGCAGCTGTGGCAGCAGCTCCCTGGCGACTGCAGGTACAGCTCTCTGCAGAGCTGGCTGTGGCCCCTCTCAGCCCTGCCAGCGCTCCCCTCCCACACCATGGGTTGGGGGCAGCACAGTTTTGGCCTCCGTGCATGCGGAATCCCTACTGGATTCCCCTTTACAAGCAGGGCAATCAAGCCGGCTGAACTGGGCCGAACCGGTTCCAGTTTGGTTAGAACTCAAACTGGCATCCTCTTTTTGGTGGGGAAGTGCCTTTTAAATGGAAGTGGAAGGAAGCAAGGTGGCTGTTTCAGCATTCCTCTCACTCTGGAAGGAGTGCTGAAACAGCCACCTGTTGTGCAACCTGCCTCAGGTTTAAAAAAAAAAAAAGAGGAAGGAGGATGTGGTGCAGCCTGACTCCTGCCCCCATTGGACTCAGGTGAAGGAGAGGGGAGAAAAGGGCAAGGGTGGAGTTTGTTCTGCCATGACAACAGGAGGGCTTCTAACTGTTCCAATTGTTGTGGCAGAACTCCCTAGGACAATGCTTGAACAGAAGGCATGTCTGACTTGTCCAGGGCTGTCTTTAGAGAGCACTGGCAGAGACCAGGGCCTTGGGAAAAATCAGCCAATCTGAGGGCCCCCTTCCAGTTAATTTTCATGGGAGTGAATAGAGCAGTTGTCCTGCTTGTTCTGCCCTAAGGACACCCCTGAACATATCTGTTTGACTGACACAACTGCACAGTCTTAGTGAGCACTGTAGAAACAGAGGCTGTAGCCTAAGGTTTCCTTCTTCCTGAGGAGGGAACTGCCTCCAAAGGCAGGAGTCTTCTTCCAGAGCAAGTGCCCATGTTTTAGAGGAAGAAAACTTCAGGCTATGACCCAGAAGAAAGGGCACCAATCATTCTTTGTCACATTTTTATTTCCTTGAAGCTAATCATTTTAAAGGCTAGGAAAGAATGTCACTTAAATGACCTGCCATTGTACAAGGAGGCACACCCTTGTGGGACTTTGAATTCATACCAAGGGCCAAACTAGACAGGAAGGTGTCAGATCCACATGTTTAATCTTGGATGTGTCCATTTCGTATCTGTAATTTATCAGCTGTGCAGCTGTTTTTATTTTTCCATTTGCTGTATTTATTTCAAAGCTGTTTTTATTTTTCTGACTGATGAATTACAGATAGAAACTTGTTTTTAAAAGTAGAAGGGGAGAATGCCCAGTTTTTAGAGCAAAAGACCATGAAACTGAAATGTCTGGAATCCACACAACCCACAACTGTCACTTAGTTTCCTGTCTCGTCTCTTCAAGCATTCATCTTTTCCCAGCAAATCTCCCTTCCAGGATCAGAGCTCAACTGCAGGGCAAGACATTCAGATGGACAGACTGTGGGGTACTATGCCATGGGTGGGGAAGAGTCCTCCCATGCACCCTGATTTGCTCTAAAAATTAGATTCCCTACCCACATGTGTTTAGGGAAGATTCAGCTTTAAACATGTGCTGCCACATATAGAGGCTATTCCCACGATCAGTCAAAATCAGGCTAGGGGAGCCTAGCCCGATTTCAGCTGATCGTGGGAGCCACTGGGCTCGCAGGCGAGCCTGTTTGCCTACCGGCAGTTAACCCACCAAACAACCCCTCCCCTTAAACCGGGTTTGTGGAGCAAATGCTCTGCAAAACCGGGTTTTTAAATGATGAGTAGCCGCGGCGCGGTACCATGCTGTGGCTACTCATGAGTAGACCCCCAGAGGGGAGGCGAAAAGCTGCCTCCCGGCTCCGGGGGTCTCTCCAGTATGCCCTGCTCGCTTGCACAGGGCATGCTGGAGCTTCCGGGGGCCACGTGGCCCCCGAACTCCCCAGCCCCTGCCAGCTCCGTCACAGAGCCAGCAGTCATGTGGGTGGCCGTTCTGGCCGCCCAGGGCTCCCGCCCTGCTCATGTGCGGGGAGAGCGGGCTTAGCCTGCTCTCCCCACAAACCCGGCAAAAGCGGGTCTCACTGATTGTGAGACCTGCTTCATACTGTGTGTCTCACAGACATGTGCAAAACAACAGTACTAGAACGATTTATACCGCTGGGCATGAATTTTGCCTATGGTGAAGTGGTGAACTGAGTAACTAGGCAATTTGCCATTTATTATGGTTAAACTGATGATTTTGACATACTAACATAATTGGGTATAATTGCATTGAACTGCAGTTTTATTGTTCTATTATTTAGTCTTTGCTATCTCAGAACTCAAGAGTAGTGTATAAATACTGGCCAGCCTCCAGTGGCGACAAATTGGTCACGAGAGCAAACATACATATAACACCACAGCAAATACTAAAGTTCATCGAGAAATTAGTAATGCCAAGTAGATTTTGTGAGAGATCACAGCATGTGTCTAATGAGCTTTCAGAATTATCACAGGAAAAAAATAAGTGGGCAACACATCTTGATTAGTTCTTTATTTAAAAGTATGTGGTAAGGAAAAGCTAGCCAGGTGGCTAATGATTTCCAAGATTCTAGCCAGGGCTTTCCTGTCAACTAGATATAGCGGAAAATTCATAATTACAAGAAGTACATGTATCTTTTGAAACAATTTTTATTGTGTCTCTTCTCTCCAAATTTTTTCCTTCTAAAACTAAGCATAAGTATTGCAGAAATCAGCCATAATAATTTCACTTTTGAATTTGTTTATTAAATAGAATTCTCATGCATAGTTTTATTATTCAAAATGCCACATAAATGCTTAGTTTTATTATGTAATCTGTGTTATAATTGAGAGCCTTCAGAATCAGAGGTGGAAACGGAATAGACATTTTCCAAAAACGGGCTTAAAGTAGATGTACCTAAATAGCACAGACAGCATATATTTCTCTCTCTATTGCATAATTTCTTAGATGTTAAGTTCTTATCTCTTAGATGTTAAAGTCATGATAACATTCCAGTCTCCAAATGTCTGTTTTCTGCTTTTGTAAAACAAAAAATCTTGTACATATAATAACACAGTAATTACACAAGCACATACTGTGATCGCTGTTGTGGGAGCAGTATTTATAAACAAGTGTGGATGATTTCCTTATTAAAAGAAGGAGGCAATGGAGAAGCAAGCATAACTGCTCTTGCTATGTTAGATACTTCTCCAACGTTGTTGCTGTTATCAATGGCACGAATTGCAAAGTAGATTATGGTGTCATTATCTCTGTTGACATTTTCAGCCTTGAACTGAAGGGATTGTCTGACTCCAGCAACAGCAGGTGTCAGACCAGTAGTGTTCACAGAAATGGCACTCTGAAAGGTAGCATCTCTTAATTCCAAGGCATTTGCACTCCTTTTTATTTCATATCTTTCAGCTGCAAAAGAAGAACAATATAGATGTTCAATTATGGAAAAAGACAAAGTGTGACAAAAATCATATTGCTGCCCCTTCTGATACATCTGCAACTTCTCTTAGGGACTCCTCTCCACATTGACTGGAAGTACACTTCTATCACGGAATCCCTCCATGAGACTCTGGGGCATGTTCTCAGACACACTTTCAACTTACATGGGGTACCAGATAGGCTTGTGGGGTTGTGTGTTGTTTTTTTTACATTTACATTTTAAGCTATTACCCCATGCAAACAGACGGGATGCCTTAAAACATGCCCAACAGTTTCCCTACAGTTCCACGGCCCTGGGAATGATTCGTCATGGTGGACCAGCTGAAGATGGAAAGTTGGAAACTCGGTCTCCAGAGGAATGATACAATACTAATCCAAGGTCTTACAGGGAAAGAGCGCTAGTGTGAATAAAACTGGCATTTGGCTTTTTTCCTTTTGCAGAAAATAATGCCTGACATCCAGACTAACCACGTGCACATCCTTCAGAGGCCTTTTTAGACGTGCAATGGGAGCTCTCACTCAGCTCCCCGCAGGCCTTTTGCATGTGTGCTGTTGCATAAGAGGCCTAAGAGTTTGGAGTGCTGCCTGTGCTCCAGAAGCACTCAGCAGAGCAGAGTTGCTGATGCTGACCCTAATGGGCAGCACTCTCTGAGCTCTTGGCCTTCTTGATCTACAGCACACATGCTAGAGGACTTGTTAGGGTAATGTGAGAACGCCCAGCACGTACCACACGGGCTCAAAGCATGCACACTTCATTAGGATGTCAGCCAATATCTTTCTCTATGATCAACCAATAAGCTCCATCGTGAGTGTGTGTGTGTGTGTGTGTGTGTGTGTGTGTGTGTGTGTGTGTGTGTAAACACTGTGCTTAAAGCATAATTTCATACTTACCTTTTCCTGTATCATAATCATTCCCAGGAGCTGTCCATGACAAAAGGAATTCACCAGCATCACCCACTAGCTCTACCTCAAGGTCAGTGATTTTTCCAGGTGGAAAGACATCCTTGGGATTAGCAGGAACTCCTGCCATTACAAAAGAGCCTCCTGATGCAATTCTGCTGAAATTCCCTAGATCTGCTTGGATTTTATCATCACTGACCTCAGGTCTTGGTGGGTTCATCGTTATTACATCTACACACAAAAAAGGCAAAGAGGATGTGACCTTTTCAGTTTTGGCTGAATGTAACCACAAAACTCCAAACATTTCCAATTTTTTGATAAGCAATTTGATATAAAGTGCAATGGGTATCTTTCTTCTTCTACATATTCCAAATTTTGGCTCATTTGGTTTAGAAATGCATATTTGACATCATTTGGTTTAGATTTTATGCATATGATCCCCAGCAAGTTCTATATTCCATCTCTCATTCACCTTCTTCATGGTTTGCTTGACAGCTTTTTCTTCACAGATGTTAAGTCATCAATTAAAGATCAGTTTGTAGAAAACCAAATAACCTGTTTTAATTCTTTAACCTTTTTTCACTGACCCTTGGCAACATAACTTAACTCACCCATCTGAGCAAATCTGCAATTGTGGTGTTATCTTTAATAATCCCCTGTCCTCTTGCACCTCAGAAAGTTGCTATAAAACCTGTCATCCGCCCCACTCCCATAACATTTTAATGATTCAGCCATTCTCAAATGCTAACTCTCCAAAAATGCTTATCTAACATCTTGTTTCGGTAATTTATTATGGTTTCTTTTCCTGGTTTTTAACTCTTCGGCCTCTCTTCTTGTTGGTTTGGCTTCAGATATAATGTGAAACCATGGTTTGTGCTAGCCACTCACAACATTGTTTAGGCTTCCAGACGTACAACCAACAAGCTATGGATTATGTCTCCGTCTGCTTTTGTTTCACCTTTGCTCAGGACACAGCTTTATAAGTTCACTCCTGCCTCCATGGGGCAGCAGTCTCTTGAGATGGAACAATGACTCAAACTGCTGCTTATCTATGGTCTGTACATTCAGACACAGCACGAACAAACTGTGGTTGGCAAACTGTGGTTTGCCAGCCAGGGGCAGCTCTCCCATGAGGTGAAGTGAGGTGACAGCCTCATGAGGCAAGGGTGGGCATCCTGTCCCCACCCCCCAGAGCAGTAACCCTCCTGCCTGCTGCAGTCCATTACTGCCTCTCTGCCTCCTCTCTACTGTCACCGCTCTTGTTCTGGGCTCTTTCCCCTTCACTGCCTGTACCCTTCCAGGGTATGCTCTGCCCTCTAGCCTATGCCACTGCTCTTCTTGTTGAAGGCAACGTGCATCCAGCTTCACCCACCCATCTGCCTCTCTTCCTTGCCACTGCTCCAGCACCAGCTTGCATGCTCTCTCTTACTGTCTCTCTAGGACCACATCCGCCTCCTTGGTCATCTGATAGTCTGGTGGTGCTGGAGGAACAGTGGGAAAGAGTGAGTGAGCTGGTGACTAGGAGAGAGAGATTGGGAGGTGAAGCTGTCTGCAATAGCAGTGGTGTGAGTCAGACGGCACACTAATCTATAGAACTACATAATGAATAGATAGGGGAAGAGATGTTTCCATCTGCTCTCTAAGAGGAAAGGAAGGGATTCTGACTCAGCACAGGAAATACCTGTAGAGTCATATCAGAGGACATACAGTGGAGACAGGTAGAAAGCTAGGGAGATCCTTACTCACTATCTCTACTCCCAATGCCTCTAGTGGTCATTAGGATAGTTGGTGCAAAAGGTCGATGCACTGGAAGTCCATCTCCAACACAGCCGACGGCTGCAGTGAGGGGGGGGGTGAGGAGAAAGTCCCCCCTTGTACCTTAGACCTGTGGGTCTTTCCATCCAATCAGCAACGTACATTATACAGCACTTTCTATTATGTGTGGTTTGAGTTGTCCCTATATACTATGAAAAATGCTTTTTATTCCAAGGAAATGGTCTTCCTGACATGAAGCTTAGATCAAGAAGTTGCCTAACTCCATGCTTGCATATGTTTTACACTGTTCCATCCCCTCATGTTTTACAGTGGTTCCATTCCTATTTCTCTGGTAGATTCCAGATGGTGTTTTTTGGAACCTGTATGGAGTTCTACATGGCTCCACACTGTCTCTAATGCTCTTTAACATTAACATGAAACCGCTGAGAGAGATCACCAAGAGGTTTGGTGCAGGGTGTTATCAATAAGCTGACACCCAAATCTATTCCTCCATATAGACCTCATCAGGAAATGGAGTAAGTTTCCTAAATGCCTCCCTGGAAGTGGTAATAGGTTGGATGAAGGATAACAAACTGAAGTTGAATCCAAGTAAGATGGAGGTACTGACTGTGGTGGGGTTGGGAACTGAGAGATGGTTTAGAACTGCCTGTTCTGGATGGGGTTACACTCCCCATGAAAGATCAGGTACATAGCTTGGGAGTGCTCCTGGATCCAAAACTCTCTCTGGTTTCTCAGGTTAAGGCAGTGGCCAGGAGTGCCTCTTATCAGTTGATATGTCAGCTACACCCATTCCTGGAGATAAAGTTTTTATTTATTTATTTATTTATTTATTTATTTATTTATTTATTTATTTTCATATTTATATACCACCTGATATGTACATTTATAGGTGGTGTACAAACTCTACGAAATATACATATCAGGTGGAATATAAATTAGATAGATAGATAGATAGATAGATAGATGATAGAGAAAATGTTAGGAAGATAATGGAAGCAGAGGGGAGTATAACTTTCCTTAATCTAGCTAAGCGAGGGGCATCAGAATTTAAAATCTTTGTAAGAATTACTGAATTGCTTCATTAGTCCGAACCCATTATATAACATAACAACAGTGCGATCTTAAGCATGTTGTACTCTGAAGTAAGTCCTGATCAGCTCAGTGGGCCTTACTCCTTATTAAGCACGTTTAAGTTCAGAGACACCTTTCACAGTGGTTATTTCCTTTTAACAGGGAGAGAGCAACTGGCCATGTTCAACTCCAACACAGCATCCTTTAACTGTCTACACATTACTGGTGTCTACACATTGAGGTTGTGCACACAACCATGAGAGGGGCAGGGAGAGGGTAGGGCTGGACCTCCCCCCCCCCCCACAGATGATGGACAATCTCCTCTTCACTGCACTGTTGTGTGCCCATACAATCTGTGCTGCTCCAAGCAGCGCAGATCAATGGAGCCCAGGAAAATGAGCCTTGGCCTCCAGGAATCCCAGAATGCACTGAAGAACAGTGCATTGGGGTATCTCCCTGTGAGTTGGGCACTCTAGATGCTCAATAGGGATGTGCACGGAAGTGGCGATGGCCAATTTGGCAGGGGGGTTACTTTTAAGGAGAAGGGAGAGTGCTCTTACCCCCACCCTGTGTTTCCCACACTGGTGCTGTGCTTAAAAACAGTCCCTCGGGGCAGCAGTGTACCTCCTTGCCGCCCCAATGTGTTCTCCTTGCCACCCCGATGGTTCTCAAGATGGGGGAAAACTGGGCTAAAAGAGCCCGGTTTTCCTCTATCTTGAGAATATCCTCACAGTGTCGAGTTCTGGGGATGTGCACGAACTGGTTCGGAGGCCCTTTTACAGACCTCCTTTTACAGACCAGAAGTGCCTGGTGCGTGCGCATGTGTGCGAGTGTGCCGTGTGTACATGTGCCGTGCACAGCACACTGGGCACTTCTGGTCTGACGCAAACCGATGTGGCATCGAACCACCATCAAACTGGCCAAACCGCCAGACCTTTGAACCAGTTCAGAGGTCTGTAAAAGGGCCTCCGAACCAGTTCGTGCACATCCCCAGAACTCGACACTGTGTGGCTGTTCTCACGATAGGGGAAAACTGGGCTAAAGGAGCCTGGTTTTTCCCCCATTATGAGAACCACCGGGCTTGCAGGCAAGCCCGGTGGTTCTCTGGTGGTTAGCCTGCCAAAGTAGCCCTCCCCTTAAATGAGGTTAGCGGAGCAGAGCTGGTAGTTGTGTGGGCGGCCGACCCGGCCACCCAGGGCTCCGTGGGTGATCATCTGCATGTAGAACCTTCCCAGGTTCTTCACACTATTCGTGTGTCTGCTCAGGTTGTGTGCAGCCCTGGGAGATGCACAACACTGACCCTGGGGATGAGGGTGCGCGCAGATCCTCTAATCCCAGTTAAGGTCCTGGGTTAAAGGTTGGGTTTGTGAGGGTGGAAGGACCAGGATTGGCCTCGATCCCACCGTTCCACATGAGCAGTCCAACCCACGCTGGGCTGCCCAAGCCTATGTTGGGCTGCTCATGTGAATATCCCCAATATGTGTCTTTTTAGACTGAGCCCTTGGGGGACAGGGGACCTTCTTTTTTACGTTATTGTTTTTAAAACTCAAAAAGACTTTGAGTTTTGTTGTTGTTGAGAAGCAGTATATAAATAATAGTAATTAAACCTAGAAAAATTAATTAAGGCAAAGTTAGGATTGTTGATTCAAATAGTGTAGGAGAGAAGGAAAGGATGTTCTCAGTCTTCTGGCTAAATCAAGACCAACAGAAGGGTGATGATGGAGAGAAGACTGCCAAGGGGAACCTTGTGTCTTCACTGTGCAACCCATTTCACACTTTGAGATCCCTTGAGCTCATGTGTCCCCATTCTCCTGCATTTTATTAAAATACTAATGCTCTTTCATATTGAATCCTTACCATCTTCTATAAAACCTGGTACATATAAAGCCTGGCTCTGTCTGCGGATGCGTCTGGCAGTCTTCTCTTTCCCTTGGACACGCGCTTTAATGTTGTATCTACCATTTCCTTTGAAAGATGTGAAATATCTTGAGTAGATTCCATCATGCCTGACAATATCAGCACCTAGGCAGATAAACATTAAGAAATAATATCTAAAGCAACTATATTTCTGCTTAGGAGTTATAAAACAATACACAGCATATTCAGGGGGTGTTCATTGTTACAATTTGACTGCTGTTTTCCTAGAAATTGAGGAACGTCTGATTATAGCTGTGATCATATTGATTAGTAACAAACCACTGTGTAAATTGCTACTCTTTGCGATAACCAGCACAAGAGAAAGTCTACATAATTTGTGGTGCACCATGCTAAATAGAGCTCACCAGCATGTATTCTGGTTTACCATGTACTTAACAAGTTCAAAGTAATTTCTGTAGCTTCAGGTGGTCAACAAAAACAGAAGGGTTATGAAGTCTCTGATGGACTGCCATTCATCTCTTCGGTACTCCAGTAGCTGGTAGGTGAATATATATACCATCAGACATTTCACAGATTAGACAGGGATGGTTCTGTGAATGAATGGGAAGAGCTATTCTAGAGTAGGAATGTGCACAAAACTGGAAAAATCAGTTCAAGCTCAAATCTGAATTAGATTCGAGCCAACCCAGCCCTGCACAGTTCCATAAACCTTCAACCCAGACCAGGTTTGAGTTCGAACTGAGCTGGTTCGAAGGGGCTCAGAGCTATACTGGTAAAGGTGAATCCGGTGAGGATTCCCCTTTACCAGTAAAGGGCAAGGGGGCTCACCTAAAGGTAGATGGGGCAGGAGGGGAGTAAGAAATTACCTTAAAAGTGCTGCTGCCAATAGCGGTGGCGGGGAATGGTGGGGGCGGAACCCCCAATCCTAGCCAGCATCCCTCTGAATAGGCAGGGCTATTTTGGGCCTCTGCTCAGGCGTGGAGGTCACTAAATGGCATCCATGTATGTACAGAGACCATTTGCATGACTACACAAATTGCGTGATCACATAAATGGATGTGGGGGAACAAATTGAAGCTGAATCCAAGCAAGTCGGAGGTGCTCATTGTGGGGGCTCAGAATCTGAGGGGTGAGTTAGATCTTCATGTGCTGGATGGGGTTACACTCCCCCAGAAGGAGCAGGTGCGTAGCTTGGGAGTACTCCTGGACCCAGGCCTCACCCTGGTATCTCAGGTGGAGGCCATGGCCAGGAGTGCTTTCTATCAGCTCCGGCTGATTCGACAGCTGCGCCCATTCCTCGAAGAGGATGACCTCAAAACAGTGGTGCATCAGCTGGTAACCTCCCAGCTTGACTATTGCAATGCGCTCCTCGTGGGGCTGCCTTTGTACATAGTCCAGAAACTTCAGTTAGTTCAGAATGCGACAGCCAGATTGGTCTCTGGGGCAACCCGGAGAGACCATATGATGCCTGTTTTAAAACAGTTACACTGGCTGCCAATATGTTTCCGGGCAAAATACAAAGTGCTGGTTATTACCTTTAAAGCCCTGAACGGCTTGGGTCCAAGATATCTTAGAGAGCGCCTTCTTTTACATGATCCCCACTGCACGTTAAGATCATCTGGGGAGGTCCGTCTCCAGTTGTCACCGGTTCATTTGGTGACAGAGGCAGGCCTTCTCTGTAGCTGTTCCTGGACTGTGGAATGCACTCCCAGCGGAAATTCGAAATCTTGATTCTTCAAGAGAGCCCTTAAAACCTATCTGTTTGGCCTGGCCTTTCAAGGTTTTTAATTAGTTTTAATTGTTTTAATACCTGGTTTTCAGGGTTTTAATTGTTTTGATAGTTTAATTGTTTTTTAAGTTGTTTTAAATTGGTATTTATATTTGTATCTCTGTTTTAATTGTTTTTAATGTTTCCTGTTTTAATTGTAAACCGCCCTGAGCCATTTCGGAAGGGCAGTATATAAATCAAATAAATAAATAAATAAATAAATAAATAATGGCCTCTGGGCATGCTTGAAGGTCATTTTAGTGACCTCCATGCCTGTGCAAAGACCTGAACTGGCCCAGAACCGGCCTTGCCATCTCAGGCTACATGGCAAGTCAAATACATATATGCATTATATTGTTAAAGAATTATGCATGTATACCATTTAGAGGACTCATGTTACAGGTAAGAGACAGTCAAAACAACTGATGACTAGTCCAAGATCATATTGCCACCAGGTCGCTTGCTGGTGACTTGAAACTGGGCCTTCTCTGTGGCTTCCCCAGGGCTTTGGAATATGCTCCCTGTTGAGATAGGAACATCTCCTTCTCCATTTGCTTTTATATAAGAACATATGAAGAGCCCTGCTGGATCAGGTCCAAGGCCCATCTAGTCCTGCATCCTGTTTCACACAGTGGTCCACCAGATGCCACTGGGAGCCAACATACATGAGTTGAGGGCATGCCCTCTCTCCTCCTGTTACTCCCCTGCAACTGGTATTCAGAGGCATTCTGCCTTTGAGGCAGGAGGTGGCCTATAGCCCTCAGACTAGTAGCCATTGATAGACCTCTCCTAAGTTATCCAAACCCCTCTTAAAGACTTCCAGGTTGTTGGCTGTTACTACATCTTGTGGCAGTGAATTCCACAAGTTGATTATGTGTTTTGTGAAAAAGTACTTCCGTTTGTTGGTTCTAGATTTCCTGGCAATCAATTTCATGGGATGTCCCCTGGTTCTAGTGTTAAATGAGAAGGTAAAGAACGCACCCTAACTATGTGACGCAAAATCCCCAGCAATCAGCCAGTGCCATCAGGTCCTTTTATTTCACCAGGGGAGCTCTTTTCATCCCAGCTGCCATAAAGCTTTTCACAGCTAAAGTTTACCCGCAGTTCCTGTATGGTGCCCAACTTGGCCCATATGAGAATTTTACCCCCTCCTCCCCTGGAAGTAGTACAAACCAAATTTTAAAGAACAATATTCCAAGTGCCATGCTGTGTTCCCAATACATCCCTTAAGACATGAGGCAGGAGTTTTTAGACTAGAAATAAGACTCTGGCTGAGTATGTTTATATTTTGGTTGAAGCTGTTATTCTTTCAAGTGGGCTTGGCTCATCTTACCCTTATAGACAGTTACACTTTGAGATGGAAGGTGGCGTTAAGACATAAGCTACAATCAGAGGCGTACCTAGGGAAAATAGCGCCTAGGGCAAACACTGAAATTGCGCCCCCTGTCCAAGCATCTGACACCCATCTTTCAGATAACTTTACCATAATATCAGCTGAAAAATACAGGTCAGGCTCGTTAATCTTTTAATATTTCAAAAACTATTTTAGCAGTGGACTTAGCCAGACCAAAAAATGCTGGAAAACTACACATTTCAGTATGCTGGGGCTCATGAAATACCCAAATACCATGTGGAGGTGTACTTGGAAAACTAAACAGAAGTGCCTGTCTAATTCTCTACTATGTATTGTAGCATCACCATTACATACGTTTTAAAAATAAATGGAGAATTTGACTTTTCCCAGATACTCTGTAAATAATTAAAGGATATGCAGAGTAAACTGTGTCACTGCTTGGAATATATTCTAGTATTTCAGAAAGACAGTTAAAATGAGAGAAAGAGAGCAAGAAACTCCCAGTGGGCCTTAATATTAAGGATTTCACACTGATTCAAAGACAAATTCACCATTAATAGCCATATTAGCAAGACATCACATTTAACTCACTTATCACAAGAAGCAAAGTAAGAGCAAATGAATACAATCCTCGCTCATAAGCATCAGCTCAGTATTCACAAGCCCTGATTCTCTGTATATAGTGCCAATCTGAATATGTGTACAGTGACTTATACTATATATCATTATTATTTTTACCTGTAGCTCCTTCGGGGGGCTTCCTAAAGGCTTGGGGGTTTGCAAAGGTTCCTGCTCCCCCCACTAGCCTCTAGCGCCTCGCAGGGACCATTTGAGCATGTGCAGTGGCCATTTTTAAAAATCTTTTTTTTTAATGGCCACTGAAAACAAAATGGCCACCACGCATGCTCAAATGGCCTCTGCAAGGCCTGGCATGACCTAGGGCCTCACAGAGGCCATTTGAGTATGCATGGTGGCCATTTTGTTTTTGGCAGCCATTTTTTTTAAAAAAATTATTTTTACAAAATGGCGCCCCCTTCAAGTGGCGCCCAGGGCACGTGCCCTGCCTGTCCTACGGGTCATCAAACAGCATGCATTTGATATAGAAATGCAAGAAGAGTCAGCTAAGCTCCCAGATGGATTTATATAGGTAATCGGTTTTGAAATGTAAAACCTGCTAAATACCTAATCAGCATAACAGCAAAATTCAGGAGTGCCATGACCCTTGCTCGGCTAAATGCACTCCCCACTGCAGTTTTAGAGGGGAAGTTCAAGAAACTATCATACGCAGCCCACCTCTGCCTTTGTGGCTTGAAGACATAGAAACAACTGCACACATATTACTTTACTGCACATTTTACAAGCATATTCGAATCAATTTTATTTCCTCATTTTTAATGGAATTTCCTGGCCACACTGATGAGTTTTATTTAAACTACTTGCTATCAAATTTTAAAGACACAATGTCCTGGAATGTGACCAAGTTCTGCTATGTAGTCTGTAAAATCCATAAGGAACTCACTATCTGATTATTGTTGGCAGTTGTTGTTTGATTATTATTGCTGGTCAATGACTGAAATAAAGCTATCTATCTATTTATAAAGTCATAGTTAACATCACCAGGAGTAATCTACTCTGTTCTGCATTATTCTGATGATTTCTGTGACCAGTTCTGGGTATAGCATTTTAAGAGGGATTTTGATTAACTGGAACGAGTTTAGAGGAGGGCAACAATGATTGTGAGGTGTCTGGAAACCAAGTCTTCTGAAAAATTGTTAAAGAGGAGGGAATATATGGCTGCCTTCGCCCATAACGGGAAGCCATGGGTCCAACAGACCCACAGTTTGCCCCCCTTCCCTCTGCCCTGCTCCCAGATGATCTGATCTGGAGTCTGGGAGACTGTGGGTGGGGGCTGGCTGCACAGGCTTCCTCTTTCTCATGAAGGACAGCCACAGCATCCAGTCGAGGATGGAGAGATGGAGGAGCTTGCTACCCTTCAAGCAGAGGCAGCCTTTGGACAACACAGAGCTGCTTACTAACCAAAGTTTTAACAGCCGAACCCAAGGAGCAACCAAGGGTTCAAATTAAGGTTCGTGGTCATTAACCTTGGATCGCTTTGGGGACAAAACCACAGTTAACCACATTTGGACAACCACAAAATCAAACCTCTGGTATGGTTGCCTCTGGTTCAGCGTGATGTCTGAAGGTGGCCTATAATCTCCTGGATAAGAGAAGGTTAAGAGGAGATATGATAGAAGTCTACAAATGTTGGAAAGGCTGTCACATAGAAGCAGAACCAATGGGCTGAAAAGACTAGAACCAATGGGCTGAAAGGACAAGTACATGGAAGCAGATTCAGACTAGACATTAGAAGGAATTTCCTAATTACAGGAGCTCTACCACAGAGAGGAACACTCTGCCTCACACAGTGGTGGGCTCTACTTCACTAGAGATGTTCAAATGGAAACTGGATGGCCATCAGTCAGGGATGCTGTAGCAGCAGTTTCCTACATGGAGAAGATGATTGGGCTAAAAGATCTCCAAGGTTCCTTCCAACACTAACATTCAATGATCCTATGTGCAAAATGTTTTTCCTTCACCAATGAACTACTGTACTGTTCCACCTCCCCACACATGTGGAATTCAGAAGTGGATTGCCTTGCAGCTCATGTTTAACTCACAACTCACCGTGCAAGAGATAAATGAGAACCTTTGGGTAGTCTGTCCAGTCTCTCTCAAAGGCAGGATGGCTCCTAGGCCATGAGGAGCAGAGGAGTAGCACTGTGACATGTATCACACAATCATAACACAGATTACTCACTATACCATCAATGTAGTTTTGAGGGTACAGTGTACACTATACCATAACGCAGGAGCAGAACATTTGTTTTGCATACAGAATGTCCCATCCTGGAGATCCTTTTTAACCAGAATTGCCCAGGATGGGACCTTCTGTATGCAAAGCAAACATACTACTGAGCAGGGGCGTAACTACCATTAGGCAAGGGGAAGCAGTCGTCTTGGGGCCCCACTGCCTCGAGGGGCCCCCAGAGGCACATCACATGACTCCCCACCCGCCCATGTTGCACCCCCTATGAATTATGTTGAGTCTCTTGGAGATCGGCAGGCGCAGAGAGTTAAAAAAAACCCTAGATTGTGAAGTGTGTTTCTGTGTGTATATCAGCGAGGGGCCCATTTTAAAATCTTGTCTCTGGGCCCCCTCCAACCTTGCTACGCCCCTGCTACTGAGACACACTGAGCTAATTGTCTCCCCTTAGGGGAAGCAACTATCCTCCCTTAGGGAGTCAACTCTCTTCTCTTTAGGGAGACAACTCTCTTTTCCAGGCTAAACATTCTCACCTTCTTTAACCTCATAGGACTTGGTTTCCAGATCCCTCACCATCTTTGTTGCCCTCCTCTGAACTCATTCTGGTTTATCAACATCCTTCTTATCACGTGATGGAATCTCCAAGTAGCCAGTTGAGAAAGACCTCTATCAGGGACCCTGGAGAGCCACTGCTAGTCAGATTTGACCATCGTGGGCTAGATGGGCAAAGGTCTGACTCAGTATAAAGCAGTTTGCTCATAACTTTTGAAATGATGCACAGAGACAAATTCTAAAATACATACCAAACGCTTGAAAATAACATACCTGCACCATTGTCAAGAAGTTCCATTTCTACAGCTGTTCCAGACTCTGGTTCAACTGTGGCTATAACTTTTGCACCAATAACAGGCAAAAATCCTTGACTGACTTCTGCATAAACTATCACTGGATTAGGAAAGTTATTGGAATCTCTATTCATATACACCTTCACAGTCACTGGAGGCTCAGTTGAAGACGCTGCTCGAGTGGTGACGGTCATCGATATGACTTGAGCCTCTGAGTGTGTATTCTGGATGGAGTAAGTCCAGTCTCCCACCTGCAAATCAAAGTTTTGAAGTACAAAAGACAGCTAAATATTCAGTATCTAAGACTTCATTTTTCTTAAACACAGTTTTGTTCATTTGGTTTGATAAAGATGGGAGTAAGGCCTTTATTAAAGACACCAAGAACAGAAGGCAGCAGAGTCTTGCTGGGCATATGACAGACTAGACAATCATTTGACTGCCCCTTAAAGGGCCCTGTGGAACCAAGCTGTAATCAGTCTCCCCTCCCTCCAAAGAATTATCAGGGAGTCAACCCTTGTCTTGACTGACAGGCTGGTGAACTCCAGGGCAGCCAATCAGTACACCAGATGGGTGGGTCCTAGAGAGCAGTTGATGGGAATCCTGGGAACAAGAAGGGCAGTCTTTGTTGGAGAGAAACACATGTGGAAAGGCTTAATGAGGGGCATGGAGTTTTTGCTCCCTCATAGTCAAAGCAAGCATGGAAGTTTCTCTTGTGAATAACTGCAGATTCTTGAGAGACAGGATTGCAGGAAGCTTGATTCTCATCAGGTGTTGGGTGGGTTTGCAAGAAAAAGGGGATTCAACATAGGGAACAGTTTGTTAGTCGGATTTTGTGTTAGAAACTTATATTTCTTTGTGTGTGTGTTTTGCATATCCCTGATACTGTTCTATTACAGTTTACCTGCAACATAATTAAAATAAGAAATACTAGCCTACACTCAACCCAACTAGGGTGTTGCAAAAGACTCTATAAAGATCTAAGTGTACCTAAATGCAATCTAAACTGAAGCCTAAGACTACCTATTTTTGTAAACTACTAGGTTTTATTCATTCATTCATTCATTCATTTGATTTCTATACCATTCTTCCAGAAATGGCTCAGGGCAGTTTACACAGAGAAATAATAAACAAATAAGATGGAACCCTGTCCGAAAAAGGGCTCGCAATCTAAAAAGAAACACAAGATAGGTACCAGCAACAGTCACTGGAGGTACTGTACTGGGGGTAGATAGGGCCAGTTACTCTTCCCTTGCTAAATATGAATTGGACCCTGCTTTACCTCCTGTTCTGGTTCTTAGCTAATCCCTACCAATCACTTCAAAAGGATGACTCCTTTGGGTTTATTTCTTTGCACACATCCCAGAAGTTGCTTTTGATAGGGACTGCTGCTGTTATAGGAGTGAGCCTCTTAGTCTCGGTGCTACAAGATTGCCCACAGACTACCTTACAGAGGTATACTCAGTATTATGGACTGCCCAATATTATGGTAAATGATTCTATTTACAGTATGTCATACAAAAGATACAGTAGTGGATCAATAATCAATCACACATATCACAAACTGCAATATCAGAATAGAACTTTGATGTTAAATATTGTAACGGGCCTGAGTCAATGAATTGCAACGAAATTTTGCCATAGGCCTGGCAGCAGCCTCAGGATATGTACTCTTGCACTTTCTCCAGAGTTCAGGGCTTTGTTTGCTCTTGAGCTGAAACTTGCCCCAACGTCCTCATTTCCCATCAAGTTCAAAGCTCTTCCAAACAAAAAGCCCTATTGATGGCTGGTCCACCTAAATGTATTTTGACAGGTGTTTTCTAATTTCTTCATCATAAGCATGGTCAAATTAGCAGATCCTGAATGCTCTGAGCAGGACCAAGCAGGGTTCCAAGCTCAACTCACTTCTCAAATGAACATTATCATCATCATTATCATGATATCAATGTGAGCACCCTCCAGGTGAGCATCAGCTACAGGGAAGCTGGATTCAGGTGGCTGCAGTGATGGCACCCCATCCCACTACTAAAGCCTAGCTCTTGAGCAGCTTTAGGGCTTTGGTTTCAAAGCTGCATGACCAGCCCTAAGATTCCTATCCTGAGAGAGAAGAAATATCATAGTGAGATAGTGAGGGTCCTTTGTTGCACAGTAAGAGAATCTTGCATCCAGGACTTCTGGAAGTAAATGGGTTTGAGAAGCTATCAGAGGCAAACTTGGCCATGGTGCAAGGCTCCTCAGTGCTCACCTAACTCATCGTGTGGTGGCACAAACCTTTGTTGGGACAGCTGCAGTTCCAGCTGGTCCATAAGATGGCCTTACCCACTTTCTAAAAGGAATGGGCACTTTCTTGTTATTGCTAGAGCTAAATATGCACAGAGTTTTAAAGAAAACTCAGTTCTTACCTCTGCAATTCCATTAAGCTTGAGTCGAGCTGTTCGGACATTGGTCTTTTCAATGACAAAGTCTTTTTGAAGGTATTTTTTCCCTTTGGGATCCGTCAGGAAAATTAGTGGTGAAGATGTGCTCTTACTCCATGTGACTACGAAGAATGTGTCTTTTCCTACAGTTTTATCAATGGATATCAGACCATCCAGCCACGTGCCAGAACTGATGCTGTTGCTTTTACTTTCAAGCTGTTAGGAATTTTTGAAAAGTATTATAATGAAGCTGTGTTAGATAATAAATAAATAGGGTTTATTTACTTCCTTAGAGGGTAAACATCTCATTACATTGGCTAGAGGCTGCTGTCACAGCGGATAGCAATAAATAAACAAACAAACAAACAAACAGTGCTCAGTCAGGGAAACAACTTATTATTTTTTCATATAAGCTGATATGAGAAGTTTTTTGTTGGAAAGCAGTGCCTATTTATTTATTTATTTCTATGTCAACCGCTTTGGGAAACTTTGTTGAAAAGTGGCACATAAGTATTTGTCATATTTGTATAAATATTCTAAATAATCACAAGAACAACAACATGTTTCAAATGATGCATAGAGCAATTTGATTAGCAGCACACTGGCAGTAGCAATGTGTTTAAAAGTGGGACAAACACTCTGCAAATGCAGAGTGATCAAAAACAGGAGGCACAAATGAAGAGCCACAAATCTCACTCCAGAAATGAAGAGAGGCAAATGTGTCACAAATACGATATGGCCGAAATACACTTCCTAACTGAATGTGTGAAACACCAGACAAGAGAGAAAACTATTTCCTAAATTATCTGGGGACCTATAAAGTTCCCTATAGATGTGATGAGAGAGCCTAAAGAGCTGGCTTGCTGTCACCATATCAGAACATACAGAGGTGAGCAACACATTTGAAAACACTGTATGCCCAGATTCCATTGAATCGGGGGGAAGTTTTCCCTTTTCTGAAATCTTGTTTCTACTCTACCCAAACATTCAACAAATTAGCAGAATTTGTGAGTTGATGACAAAGCAGGATATGTGAGAATTATATTACCTCTTACAAGAACAAACTTTCTATTAGATGGGACAAAAGTCTAATTACTTCCTTTTTTAATAATGTCAAAATAATTTTTTAAAACTCACTGTAGTGAACAATCATATCATGAATGGGTGGACGTGAGACAGCTTTAGTACTCCAACAAACTCCAGCCAACTCTGCCAGACCCACAAATTTGGGCCTCAGTGCAGAGGGGTACCACACCCATCCTCCTTCTCAGTATGGTTGGCCTTCATTCTTTGTGTGATCAACTTGGAACCTTCCTTTTTGGCCCTAGCCCAGTGTTCTTCACTGCACGGCCCACAGACCCTGCTGGAGCCCCCTGACTTGCCTCTGCCCCCCTTACCCCCCCATCTGACAGAGCACACACCCTCCCTCGCCCCTTCTTCCGTGCCTTCTGTGAGAGGTGGCAGTAGTGGTGGCTGTGGCAAAGACAGGAAAGTGCCTGGCTAGCACCTTGAGTGTGCACCCTCCCCCTTCGCTGCTGGGGTGTGTACTTCCTCAGCAGCCACTGGGTGAAGCACAGGCCTGCAGCAGAAGGCGCGGGGTAGTGTGCCAGCAGCAGCCCCCGCCACAACATCAGTGAAGATCACTACCCTTGCCAGTCCTGTCCACACATCTCGCAGCTGTCCTGCCCCTCTCCTGCCTTCTGCTTGCATTCACCTTGGTTCTTTCCCCTAATTTTGCCGTATTGTTGCATTGTTAATGCAGAACATCCATGTACAATCTGAATACCATTTCAACTTTAAAAAAATAATAATAATTCTTGGAATGTGCTCGTTGGTAAAATATGATGTCTTAAATTGATAGTCCAATTCATCATTGTATTGCCTGTGAGCCTGAAGAGCCTGAGTTTAATTTTAGCACCTTGGGGAATAATAGTATCAGCCTGCTTGTTCCCAAATCCATGAAAGCCAAACCTGAATAGATATTTGAGCGGTATTTCCACTTCCTGATGAAATTGTACTGAAAGCATCTATGAGTCCATTGGAATCCAAACTATCAGTGGCAGCAAACTTCAAACCTCCTGAAATGCAATTGGAGGAATGATTAGCATAATCTGTCATTTGCAATAGCAATAGCACTTACATTTATATACCGCTCTATAAGCAGTTTACAATGATTTAGCATATTGCCCCCCAACATTCTGGGTACTCATTTTACTGACCTCGGAAGGATGGAAGGCTGAGTCAACCTTGAGCCCCTGGTCAGGATCGAACTTGCAACCTTCTGGTTACAGGGCGGCAGTTTTTACCACTGCGCCACCAGGGGCTCTGTTTCTATTGTGCCTTGTGGTGATATCAACAAGTTTGCAAGTGTGGAAGCAGAAATACAGCCCCAGCTGGTGGAAACGGCTTTTTAATAGTGCAAAGTGTGTATCTAACTGCTCATTGTTGCACACATGCCTAGCTGAATCAAGGTCTGTGACTTACAGGAATGGAAGTGTGCTTTCCTATCAACAGAAAGTGAATCAGAACATTCCCATTTCTCAGTCCCTGCAGCTCCACCATTTCCTGTTATGACTGGCTGCTATTCTATTACATCTTGTATTCCATATTACAAGGAGTCCTATGAATTTTGAAATCATAAGAAAAGATTATGAGGATTATAAACGTCTGCTAAGAGTTTGTGGCATCTCAATCACAGTAGAACATCTTACTCTTTCCATTTGCTCAGTGCCTGCCTTGACAGTGTCTATGTACAGTTAAAAACATGGAGGGGGCTGCAGGGATCAGGGGCCGTGAGTGCGCAGGGCATGCTAGAGAGACCCCCGAGCCGGGGGGCTGCTTTTCAGCCTCCCAGTTGGGGGGTCTCCTCATGAGTTGCTGAGGCGTGGCGTCGTGCCGCGGTAACTCACAATTAAAAAAACCCTGGGTTTTTCTGAGCGCTCGCTTCACAAACCCGGTTTAAGGGGAGGGGTAGTTTGGCAGGTTAACCGCCTGGAGGCCACCAGGCTCACCTGAGAGCCCGGTGGTTCTCACAGTCAGGCAAATCAGGCTAGGCTACCCTAGCCTGATTTCGCCTGACCGTCGGAATAACCTCATGGTCTTTTAGTAGGCTTGCTTGCCACTCTTTTTTTTTTTTTACTTCAAATCACAGTTCTTTATTTAACATTAACATGTACCTGTTCTTGATCAACTTAATAAAGAATGCAGTTTGTTCTATATTTTCAGCACCCTGAGGCAGGCCAGTCACTGACTGCAGCGAGCACCCAATGAAGAGGCTGGCTTCATGCTGCAGGCCCCTAGAGAGCAGTCTTCTTCAGCCCTGCAGGTTGGATAGCCGATTGCACTCTGGTACTACAACTCCCATGATGAAGCTTGTTTTGGGAGCCAAAAGTTCACCTTTGCCCCTGCCAGCGATAGGAGGAGGCTGAGCCTTGTGGCGCAGAGAACACCCAGCCCTGTGAAGGAGTGGCCCATTGTGCAAAAGTCTCTCCTTAGAGTTAAGCAGCCTAACGGTCTCTCATCCTCTTCCACCCAACCTCCAGCAAAAAAGGCCGGAGAATGCAACAATATAATGAAGAATAGGAAAAGGAGATCTATCTGTTGTCTAAAGGGCATGATAATGCTTTGAAAGCTCATCGCAAAATATGCAACATAGACTCTTTAGTTTCACGTGGTGGAGTGTGTGAGGTGAAACAGCACGCAGCTGGAGAAGGTCACGTTTACAACATTCCAATGAGGGGCCAAAAGCAAGCCATACCCAAGTATCTAATTAATGAAAGTTCATCAGAAGCCAATAAGGTATCTCTTTTTACCCTATCTTGTTGTTTTACCAGTTAGATGAAAGTGAAATAAATTTGAGGGGGCTTTCTCTGGTGACAAAGCTACTCTTATTTTATATGAGAAATGTTAAGAACACTAGTATTGCTTCTATGCTGCTATGCTGAAACATAGGAAGCTGCCCTAAATCGAGTCAGACCCTTGGTCCATCTAGCTCAGAATTGTCTACACAGACTGGCAGCAGCTTCTCCGAGATTGCAGGCAGAAGTCTCTCTTAGCCTTATCTTGGAGATGTCAGTAAAGGAACTTGGGACCTTCCCAGAGATATTCCCAGGGGAATATCTTACAGTGCTCACATGTAGTCTCCCATTCAAATTCAAATCAGGGTGGACCATGCTTAGCAAAGGGGACAAGGCACGCTTGCTTACCACAAGACCAGCTCGCCTCCCAAGCTATTCAAGGCAGCTTACAATACCAAAATTGTAGAAATATTCAAAATTTCTATTGCTTATTATGAGGTAGCATTCAGACAAAGTTACTCATGAGAAGCACCATTGAAATCACAGTTATCTTTACTACCTTAAGGCCCATACATTTCAATGGAACTCAGTCATGGCTAACTGAGTCTGTATGCTACCCATGAAATCTTAGAAAAATAGTATATAGATAGATAAATTTTATACATTAATACATCACACTACTAATAAATTATTGTTCATGTTCTGACAGACACACATAATGCCATTTTATTAAGTTCTTACAGTGAGGCTATTCTCACACGCCGCCTAAGCCTGGGTTAGACTGTGTGTGAGAACCACCATGATGGGATCCTATCCCAGCGGAGCAGCGCCACCTAGCCTGGCTTTTAAACCCAGCTACTTGCTCGTGCGCAAGCATGGTCTGTTTCCAGCCCGGGCACACACAAAGATGGGTGCTTAGATTGTGCATCTCTCAGGGAAATCCTCCAATACATTTCACGTGTTGCACGGTGCATTGTGGGATTCCCGGAGACTGGGACGTGTCGTCCCGGCCTCCAGAGCTTCACGTTGCACCACGCAGCGCTGCTTGTCTGGGAGTGCAATCTGTGCTACCAGGAACATGAAACTGCTCATCGGGGCGGGGGGGGGCGGGGAGGTGAGTTTAAGCAACCTTCCCGCCCATCGGCCAGCCCACCCGTTCTTTATTTTGGAGCTCTTCAGGAGGCAAGCCTATCTTTTAGTAAAACTTTAAATGGAATCTAGAATATTGTAGGCATTTTCTTACTGGGTCTGATGCAGTTTAAACATTTAAACTGCTACTGCTGCTATGCTTGTTATTAGGTCTTTGTGTCTTTAACGTTTTTCTCCATAGGGAAGAATGGAGGTTTCAGCAGCCCCATAACTGCTCTTGGGGGGTGCTGGGGTGGCTCAGAACGAGTGGTGGTGTAGTGCACAGAGGGTGCCAACCACCCCCATGGGTTGCTAACCCATGGGGTACTGGGTTTTGTTGTTTCTGAGGTGTTCTGAGTGTAGATTCTTTGGTAGCATATGAGATTTTCAATGACAAACCATGAATCCACTCTCATTTACTTCAAAAATCACTTAAAAATCAGCCCTTTGCCCAATTCCTTTCAAATAATTCTGGTAGCTTCCTTGCCCCCCTTGGGCACTACCACTCACCACACTCTGCTCTAGGCCACTCCTTTCCCCTCGACGTGAAGCTATACATTTGCTGCAATCCTCATTATTCTCTATGAGGAATAAAAAAAAACTTTAAAAATTCACCAATAATTGGAGGAGTGTCCGATTGCCTTGGGGTTTTTGTGGGTGGTAGGCTCCCCTGGCTGCCTTCCACCCACCCCACTTTTGTGCCCCTAGGTGCTCCACAATAGGGGATAATGGGCTGGTTCAAGTCTCATTATACCCTATGAGAAAAATAATTAAAAATATTTCAAATATTTATAAAAGATCGTAGGAGCGTCCAATTGCTTTGGGGTTTGAGTGGTAGGTACCCATGGGTTCTAGCTACCACCCCACCTACTTTTGGAGGTTTGGACCAGTTTGAACCAGTTCGAACCAGTTTGAATTGAACCACCCCAAGTTTGGTTCGAATTTGAACCTGCAGCTCGAACCTGATGGCTAGTTTGGTTCGAACCATTGAACCGACCCGGTTTGAATTTGAACTGGTTCGAGTTTGAACTGGTTTGCACATCCCTAAGCACCACAAGGGAAGGGAAGTGATGTCTTTGCTCTGTTAGTTTAGCATGCAGTATTCCGAGGTTTGCTGCCTCTGAACATGGGGGTCTGAGTTGGCTATCAAGGCAGTTTCCTTGGGCTGTAGAACAAGTATGAGGGTGGCTTTGCTGGGTGGCTGGGACTGACAGCACCCCCACTTCTCAGAGGTGCCATTGGCCACCATTTAGCAGCATAGCTGAATCTTGTAAGGCTTGGATATTCTGCTTGCTGGCTTACTTACCTGTCATGTCTGCCAGTATTTCCAGTTCTGGCGCAGCACTTGGCCCCAAGGCGATGGTGTGAATTTTTGAGCCACTTTTCTTAACTTCATCAAAGCAAGACCTCACTGTATTGTCTTCTCCATCTGTCAAGAGCACAATTTCAGTGCCTTGAGTGCTGGGATACTTCTGTAAAAAGACCTGTATTGAAAAGAACATTTCAAATGTTAGCACCAAACGTACAAATAATGTTGAAGTCACAGGATGTGGTTTGGAATTAGAGTGCAGGAGAAAATTCTACAAAGCTCTCCAAACATCGTTTTCATTTTAGCACAAACTGTATCAGAACTGATTTCTCAGCCTGCAACAAGAGGAGGATTTGGTGAGATAGAGGCAATAATATGTCTTACTATTGTTAAAGAAATAGTATTCTACATATCTTCTTTAACGCTTCAGCAAAGAATACAGTGTGGATTTGGGTATTCTTTCAAAAACAGGAAGTCCTGAGACTTATGACACGATTGGTTCCTGAAAACTGCATCTTAATTTGAAATGTCTTTAACTCGAAGCCTATTTTCCCACAGGAAACAATGTTATAAATGGGAGTTTGGTTCCTGTATCGAGTTCAGATACCCTATTTTATTTTCTGCTCCTTTCAGTGCTGGAGGTATGTCAGTCACTGCAACCACAGTAGTGCAATTGGGTGGGAAAACACACCACAACGCCATGGCATCATCATCATTATCCATACTTTATTTTGGCAGCTGTGCTTACGGCACTCTGTCATAGAATGTTAAAGGACAAAGCATTGGAGACTGTTGTGTTATCTGTGTGGTGTGGCTTGCACTTCTGTATTCCAAGCCACACTGGAAACAACTCTAAAGGTGGATGTTTAGAGTACTTTCTACACCAGTGCCATAGCGTTCTGAGGGATGGCAGCTCTGCACGTTACCAGTGTGGTTCTGGACCCAACCACACATAAGCGGCAATTATGTTCTGAGAGAGAGCCATAATGCTACTGCACAGTGTTACCTCGGGTCGCGAAATGTAATTCCACACTAATAACAGCAGAAGACAGAAGTAGGAGGAGAGCTGGTCTTGTGGTAGCAAGCATGACTGGTCCCCTTAGCTAAGCAGGGTCCACCCTGGTTGCATATGAATGGGAGACTAGAAGTGTGAGCACTGTAAGATATTCCCCTCAGGGGATGGAGCTGCTCTGGGAAGAGTAGAAGGTTTCAAGTTCCCTCCCTGGCTCCTCCAAGATAGGGCTGAGAGAGATTCATGCTTGCAACCTTGGAGAAGCCACTGCCAGTCTGTGAAGACAATACTGAGCTAGATAGACCAATCGTCTGACTCAGTATATGGCAGCTTCCTATGTTTCTGTGTTCCTAAGACCAGACAAGTGCACGTTGTCACTCAGTCACTTATCCCAAGAATGAATGAGTAGCAAACTGGGTGAGTGGATGCAGTTCTTTTATCTGTTCAGTCATTCTCTTCTGGCAAGTGACCCTCTGCACAATTTCCCGCATCCCTTTGTTGTTTACACTGCATTTGTTCAATTTGAATGCAGTTTGGAAACTTCTCTTGGTGCAAACTGCAAAAGCCAGACTGGTGATCAGAGTTGGCCTCCAGGAGCATAGAACACCCTCATGAGAAGAGTTCCACTGACTCTCACTTTGTTTCCAGGCTAATTTTAAGGTACTGTTTTAACATTAAACCCTATATGACCTGCTTACAAGATCAGAGGAAGCATCTGCTCCCATACATGCCTCTCTAGTAGTGGAGATCTAGTCATGAATCTTTGCTGTGGGTTCTGCCTCCTTTGGAGATTAGATCTTCTTTGACAGTGAAAGAAATGTTTTCTCTTGCATTCTTGTATATGTGGAACATGTCACTGCTTCAGATTTGCCATATCTCTGACCATATCTGTGACTATTTAGACAGGCGTTTAAAACTTCCCCTTCAGCTGCCAGGAGCTGTCTGCTGTGAGGCTGAGAGCCATGGATTCCGCCTACAGCTGCCCTGTGTGGCAGACAACTGAACTACAACAGCCTTGACTTTCGAGCCTTGAAATGGCCCTGCCCAGCCAGGCTGGCTATTGGATCCTGCCAACGAGCAGGTAGCACAATATACGCTTCCTGTGTGGACTGTGGCTTTTCTTCAGTAATAGACTTTTGTGTGTGTGTGTGTGTGTGTGTGTGTGTGTGTGCTCCTGGTTTGTTTTTGGCTCCTGGTTTCTGCTTGGCCAACCTGGCTGAAAATCACAATATAATGGTTTCACAAGGGTCTCCCATGCATGTGATTTTCATCCTGTTGTGACAAGAAACTAACCAGTTATTACATTTGGGGACTTCTCACCTTAGCCTATGGCTGAAGCATTGGGGAAAGAGGTAATGATAGCCGGGGTTTAGCAGCAGAGGCCTCTGTACCTTCCTATTCAGGTTCAGCCCTTTACTCCTCTGCTTCCCTGTTGTGATCCCCTCTGTGTATTTGGCTATATTGCCTCCCCCTATAATAAAGTGCAAAAGTAGCAATTCAACTTTTAAAAATAAAAAGGAGGAAACTAAGCTCTTAAGTGCAGAAGAGATGCCTCTGGAATTATGGGCATGCATTTGGTGTGGATTGGATGCCCATCCTATGAAATTCCTGGTGAGAAGCAGCACTTGTACTGTTTGACTACTTTAGCAGAAGAAAAGCTAGATTGTTAACAGCTGGTTCTCAGTTGCCTTTCAGTGTCAGACACAGACACACACACATACATATTACCCTTGCAAACCAGTCTTCTAGTACTGTGCCCAGGCTTTCCAATAATACTGTATAGCTCAAAAAGAAAGTTCATGATGGGAAACGTAAAATGTGTAAGCAGAACCATAGAGATAATGGTCAAATTTTCTCCTTCACCTGAAATCCTGAGCGGACTCCTGAACAAATGCTGGTTCCTCCAGCAGCCGAGGTAGGCAGCGAGTTTACAAGAGAACTACGCACATGGTCAGTGCTTATCTGTTGCAAACCAGTCTTGATGGTTGCAGAACTACTGAATGTGACAATTCCAACCCAGGAACCCTTTTCAATGATTTGTAAAATGAATAGTTCTGCAGCTTGCCTCAGTCGATTAATGCGATTATACTGCATATAAAGAAAACAAATTCACAGAATAGTCAATGCCATTCAGGACAGCAAATAATTTTATTTTTTTAAAAAAATTATGTTCTTGGTGTGCTTAGACTGTTTGATAAACATATATGAATACACTACAGGCAAATCCATAATATTTATAAGTATCATGAGTAACCTAATCTACATGGTTATAGATGAGTAACCTCATATGGAAAGCGCCCATATGTATCTAATCAAGAAGAGCAAACATAGCCTCAATATTTCTAACTGGATAGACAATTTATTACTGAAATGCCGACACAGAACTATCAACATTAATTTCAGAATTTAAAACTGCCCTAATCTCTAGACATTTCTTTGGGAAATAAAAAACAAACAAAAAGGACTTACTGAAGCCATACTTCCAGAAACATCAAGTACTAGACACAGAACTCTCTCTTGTGTTTGCAGCAAGGAGATAGTGGGGGCAGGTGGAGGAGCTTTGAGTGGAGATGAACTAGCAAAGTCAGTAGAAGTCATGATTACTTCCCATGTGCTCCTTTGGTTGCATTGTTTGTTCTGCATATTTGGTGCATGGATGTTATGATTACTCTTGTCGCAGAACTGAGTAACCTTTTAAAAAAAGAAGGAAGGAAGGAAAAGCAGGTTAAAAGGAAAACACATTGGATTAGAATAAATCCCATAGGCTCCCGAGTGACATTAGTAATGCTTACTGAAGGTAGACTTTGCATGTACATTATAGAGGCAGGAGTGCTTTGCCTTTTTTCAGGAACAAATAGGCATCCAGTTTTATACAGCCCAGTTTGTGGGTCAACTTCACATCTTCTAATTTTTCCTGCATCAGTTCGGAATACAAATCTACCTCTGACATCAGCTGAGCATCTAAACAAAATAATAGACAAAATAATAAAATATTATTAGCAAGCCAAAAAGTCAAAAAAATAAGTATGAGTAGTGCCTAGTATGAGTAGTGCCATGCTGTTCTGGATAAAATGCACCCACCAAAAGATGAGAAGATTTGTTTGTAGCAGATGCTGGGCCTGCTAATTCACTTTAGCCACAGTGCTACAAATATATTAAGGCCAGGTTCACAAACATTGTGGAACTTAGTTGCAAAGTTGGTAACCAACGTGACTATCTGAACCCATGCCAAGACAGGAACTGAAGGTTCATTTGGTGGTGTCAAACTCAGATGTCCGTAACCAAGATTGCATGCTATATCTGGATCATTGCTCTTCATGAACCTCTGATTTGTTCCAGGATAGCCAGCCATTTTGCCATCAGGACCAATGGCTGCAAAGTGGCTGACATAGGGAGGTCTTGCCAGTCAAAGGGTAGCACAAGGCAGGCTAGGATAGACAGGGGGTGCACCTCTGGCTCAATGTAGCTACTTCCAACAAAAAGATATGAATGTAACTGTCTGCACAACCAATTTCAAGTTCCCTCCATATTTTAGGCTGGGGGAACTGCAGGTTCCTTGCTAAGTGTAAACCTGCCCATGGTGTACTACTACTGCTAGTGCCCAATATGGCTCCTTTCCAGTTGACAGCTTCAGCCATAGCACTCTCAGAAGGACAGATCTTAGAACTGGGCTGTAAGTAACAGATGGAGAGAAAGCAACATTTGGAGAATGTTTGTAAAGGTTGTAGATGAAGCTTAATCTTAGGCATAGAACAGCAAAAGAGATGACAGTAATCAAATTGCACATGAAAATTAGCAGATTCTTCATTCTACAGATTGAATGTAGAATGAAGGCAAAATCTGTGGCAAAAGTTGTCAAGAAAGATAACGTCAACAATTACTTTTCATGATGCACACTGCAACTATGTCATTTTTAGTTGTCGATTAAAGCTAAATACAGGTTCATCTCATAGTGATACTCAGTGACTGTAGACTGTAATTAGAGTTCAGCACAATTGTTTAAATTCAGATATGTGTCTTAAGTGAAATGTAAAACATTCTCTTTCACTACCAAACTATTTCTCTGTGCTCTGGACAACCACTGACACCTCATCAAAACTAACAAACTGAAGTTAAAAAAAAATCACCCATGCAATATTAAAGTATATCAATTGAAGATATGGTTGTAGGAGAGTACCCTGTTGCTTCAGGCTTCTTCTGCCCAGTTGCATAGAAAGGTGCATCACTGTTATATTCATCGAAGACACCCCACCGGAGGTGAGCCCACTCATGGACAAAGACTCTGCCTGTGGAGTACCAATAACAAACATGGCTGTAATGTATTATTTACATGTACAATATATAGTTCTTTTAATGTTGATTACAATATTTTGCAAGAAAAGTTGCAAAATAAAAGGAGAAATGCTGTGCAATTACACCAGCAACTGGGTAGCTATAATAGGGATGCAAACCTTTCCATCTACTGGCTCCTGTACCTCTCATAGTTGTGCTTCTGAGGAAAGATGTGGGTGTATTTCCACGATTATGGAAACTGTTAGAAGAGTTTCAAGGTACTTTCCTTAGCTATGTACATGTTAGGTTTGTGGTTAATAGTTGCCGATAAAGATGTGCTATAGAAATGATGGTGAACTACACTGAAGGAGTCATCCTTTATTCCAGGTCATGGTTTGAAGGTGTATGATACAGCAACCTTGCTAAAACTAAATATGGCCAGGTTAGACTAGTGTCTGAATGGGGACCTCCCGGAAAATCCTAATATAGCACCATGTGTTCTCTTCATGCTTATAAATGTGATGAATCAGGAAATCGTTAAGTCTATGACATGGGAAATGCTTTTATCACTTGGAAAAGTACTGATAAACCTAACATGCAAATATTGCTAATTCCTTGGCTAAACTTGGTGTGTTTTAGACTGAATGCAATAAAGCTCCTAATGATTTCTCAGGACTTTTTCTTTTATATTATTATTATTATTATTATGGCCATCATCTTTCCAACCGTAACGACTTAAATTTTCTGTTTTTATTATTCAAATATAAATGTGAATTGGCAGGTACTACCTCGTGGTCCATACATAGGAAGCAGTTTGTCATTTGTCAGGAAGTTAGATGTGAAATGAATGTATCGTCCCTGTTGCCCACATCCTCCATACTGCAAAGTGTACGGCTCATCTCCATACTTGGGGAAAGGATCTGCCACTATGACATCGGCCTAAAAATAAAACATCACCTGGTTTAAATACAACCAAGAACAGGAATAACAGATTTCTGCAGAACTTTCTGCAGAACATAGGAACATAGGAAACTGCCATATACTGAGTCAGACCATTGGTCTATCTAGCGCAGTATTGTCTTCACAGACTGGCAGCAGTTTCTCCAAGGTTGCAGGCAGGGATCTCTCTCAGCCCTATCTTGGAGAAGCCAGGGAGGGAACTTGAAACCTTCTGCTCTTCCCAGAGTGGCTTCATCCCCTGAGGGGAATATCTTGCAGTGCTCACGAATCACGTCTCCCATTCATATGCAACCAGGGAAGACCCTGCTTAGCTAAGGGGACAAGTCATGCTTGCTACCACAAGACCATCTCTCCTCTCAATTCGCTAGGGCCAAATTCTGCTAGATTTTTATTCTGCATAAAATTTTTATTCTGCATTTGATTTGCAATCTACATTTCAACAGAGCTGTCTTTGCCAGATGGAGAAATATCTGAAAGGAACTGGGACCTCATCCTTCTTTGAGTAACTAACCTGCTAACTTGGCAAAGAGGCACCTTTTGATGTGGTGATTCTATGCAATTCAATAATATGCATGTTTACTCAGAAGTAAGTTGCATTCAATTAAGTAAGCTTAAGCCAAATAAATACATATAGAATACTGCCTTTTAATGTGGTGATTCTCTTTATTTAGCAGGGGGAGAGTAACTGGCCCTATCCACCCCCAGCATAGTGCTTCCAGTGACTGTTGCTGGTGTCTATCTTATGTTTCTTTTAGATTGTGAGCATTTCATTGCCTCACACATGGATACTAAAATGTTTAGAAACAACTGGTCTCAGCAAAAACATTCAGATATTTATAAAAAAAAGCAATGAGCATGTGGAGTACACAGTTAACAATCAATGGCGAGACACTTGGACAGGTTAGCATTAGAAGAGGCATTTTCCAAGGGGACTCACTATCCCCTCTGTTGTTTGTAATCGCCATGACCCCACTTTCACAAATACTAAACAAAACAGGCCTCGGATACCAAACATCTAAAACATCAAGTCAAATCAACCATCTGCTGTACATGGACGATCTGAAGTTGTATAGAAAGTCCCAGTCAGAAATCGAATCACTGCTAAGCACTGTCCGTATATTCAGTAGTGATATACCAATGGAGTTTGGACTAGACAAGTGTGCTGCATTAATACTGAACAGAGGAAAAATAAGAAAAACAGAAGGAATAGAACTACCCAATGGAAGCAAGATCAAGAACCTGGAAGAGAAAGAACATTACAAATACTTGGGCATTCTCCAGGCTGATAACATCGCACACACTGAAGTTAAAAGAAAAATTGGAAGGGAATACATCAGGAGAGTTAGAAAAATCCTCAAGTCCAAACTCAATGGCGGGAACACCATACAAGCCATAAACACCTGGGCATATTATACCTGTTATTAGATACACTGCAGGAATAATAGACTGGACCCAGGCAGAGCTAGAGACGCTAGATCGTAAGACCAGAAAAATCATGACCATCAATCATGCTCTGCACCCCCGCAGTGATATCGATAGGCTATACCTCCCTCGCAGCTCAGGTGGAAGAGGAATGCTGCAAGTCCATCAAACAGTACAGTAGGAGAAAAGAAGCCTTGAAGAATATATAAAGGACAGTGAAGAAGATGCACTCCAAATGGTCAATAATGCAAAACTATTAAACACCAATCAAACAAAGTAGGCCCACAAGAAAGAACAAGTCAAGAACCGAACAGAAAAATGGAAAAATAAGCCACTGCATGGTCAATATTTGCACAATATAAGTGGAAAATCAGACATCACCAAGACCTGGCAATGGCTTAAGAATGGCAACTTGAAGAAAGAAACAGAGGGTTTAATACTGGCTGCACAAGAACAAATGCAATAAGAGCCAAAGTAGAAAAGTCAACAACAAACAGCAAGTGCCGCCTTTGTAAAGAAGCAGATGAAACAGTAGACCACCTAATCAGCTGTTGTAAAAAGATCACACAGACTGACTACAAACAAAGGCATGACAAGGTAGCAGGGATGATACACTGGAACATCTGCAAAAAATACAAGCTACCTGTAGCCAAAAATTGGTGGGACCATACAATTGAAAAAGTGGTAGAAAATGAAGATGTAAAAATATTATGGGACTTCCGACTACAAACAGACAAACATCTGCCACACAATACGCCAGATATAACTGTAGTTGAGAAGAAAGAAAAACAAGTGAAAATAATCGACATAGCAATACCAGGGGATAGCAGAATAGAAGAAAAAGAAATAGAAAAAAAATCACCAAATACAAAGATCTACAAATTGAAATGGAAAGGCTGTGGCAGAAAAAGACCAAAATAATCCCAGTGGTAATTGGCGCCCTGGGTGCAGTTCCCAAAGACCTTGAAGAGCACCTCAACACCATAGGGGCCACAGAAATCACCATCAGCCAATTACAAAAAGCAGCTTTACTGGGAACAGCCTATATTCTGCGACTATATCTGTAACAATTGACAATAAAATTCTGGCATCCCAGGTCCTTGGGAAGGACTCAATGTCTGGATAAAACAAACCAGTCAATAACACCTGTCTGACTGTGTAAATAAGAATAAACAATAATTAATTAATTAATTAATTAATTAATTAAATACTCGTGCCATTGATGGGATATACAATTCAATACTATGCATGTTTACTCAGAAGTAAGTTGCATTCAGTTAAGTAAGCTTAAGCCAAATAAATACCCATAGATTGCAGCCTTACCATCAGGAAAGGTATATAAAATCACAATGTTAGAAGAGCTCTGCAGCATCGGACCAATGGTCCAACTAGTCCAGCATCCTGCTCCCAACCATGGCCAACAGGATACCTTCAAGAAGCTCACAAGCAGGATTGCAAGACACCAGATCAGTGTCACAAGTGACTAGCATTTTGAAGCCTACTGCCTGTGTATGCTACATTCAGCTAATAACCATTAACAGAGCTCTCTTTCATGAATTTGTCCAATCACTTTTAAACCCATCTAAGTGAATGGCCATTTCTACATCTGGAAGAACATCATGAAACAAACCATATATTTGTTTTCTCAGAAGTTAGCCCCAGTGAAATTTAGTTCCATTGAGTGCATACAAGAATGCAGCCTTATTTTTTCTAAGTTTTGCCTCATCTTTAAAAAAAGGCACAAAATTCTTCTATTAGTAAACTTCATACTTGTGATTGAGTTTAAGTTACAAGTATACTTCGTGCTTACCTTTTCATAGGATTCTATGGTTAATCTTTTATATTCAGGTTTTGTTCTCCATGTCAAAGGAATAACCACTTTTACAGTCTTAAAATAAAATCTTTGCTGTGTGGCACTGAAGAGATAAGCAGATGCCTCAGTAATCATGTCCTAAGAGGAAAAATAAGAGCAAGAAATGGCATATTCTGTGCTGTAAAGCTGTACTTAAGGAAGCTATATGAATCTGCATTTCACTTCCCGCCCCCACTCCCCTCCTTTCCTTTCCTAGTGTTCAGCTGGAAGTTTTGGATGTGGGGTCTTGAGATGACTGGGAAACAGTCACACTTCTGTACATTCAAGCCTCCCACAAGCTGATAGGTTCAATTCACTTGTTTTGTCTCTATTAATTTTTTTAATGGTTCTCTGCCTTGAATAGCAGTTTGACACATGGGCATTATACAGAGGAAGCTTTTCCTAGCAGAGAGAATCGACTCAATGGCACACTGTACCTTTACCTTTACTGTTGCTTTGTGTCCCTAGTGGTGGTTGAGGAGGGGGACATGCCCAGCCAACAAAAACAGAGAACCAACAAAGTGGAGGAAACCTGAGTGGTGGCTTTTAGCCCTCAGTCACCCTCCCCGAAAGACTCCTGAAAGTTAGACGCTGTCGCTAGACAGTAGGGAAGTGCACAAAACTGGTTTGCCCAGTTCGGTTTGAATTCGAACCAGGTTCGAACCAGGAGGGGGTGGTTAGGTTTTGGTTTTGCTCGAACCTCCCCCTGGTTCGGTTCAAACTGGTTTGGACATCCAAAAATTGGTAGGGTGGTAGCTGGCACCCAGGGGTACCTGCCACCCAAACCCCAAAGCAATCAGACACTCGTATGATTTTTTATGATTTTTTGAATTTTATTTTTATTTTTTCTAATAGGGTATAACAGGACTCGAACCAGCCCATTATTCCCTACTGTGGAGCACCCATGGGTGCCAACAACCATGCAAACCCTGAAGCAATATGACACCCCTATGATTTTTTATGAATATTTGAAATATTTTAATTATTTTTCTCATAGGGTGTAATGGGACATGAACCAGCCAATATCCCCTATTTTGGAGCACCTAGGGGCACAAAAGTGGGATAGGTGGTAGACACCCAGGGGTGCCTACCACCCACAAAGTTTCAAGGCAATCGGACACTCCTCTGATTATTGGTGAATTTTAAAATTATTTTGGAATTCCTCATAGAGAATAATGAGGATTGCAGCAAATGTATAGCTTCACGTCGGGGAGAAAGGGGTGTCCTAGAGTGGAGTGTGGTGGGTGGTAGTTCCCAAGGTGGGCAAGGAAGCTATCAGAATTATTTGAAAGGAATTGAGCAAAGGGCTGATTTTTAAGTGATTTTTGAAGTTTATGTGTCTTTAAGGTTAGCAGATGAGAGTGGATTCATGGTTTGTCCCCATGGGGGTGGTTGGCACCCTCGCTCTGGGCCACCCCAGCACCCCCCAAGTGCAGTTATGGGGCTGCTGAAACCTCCATTCTTCCCTATGGAGAAAAAACTTAAAGCCACTTGTGGGGTGCTGGGGTGGCCCAGAGTGAGTGGTGGTCTAGTGCAAAGAGGGTGCCAACCACCCCCACGGGTTGCTAACCCATGGGGTACTGGGTTTTGTTGTTTCTGAAGTGTTCTGAGTGTAGATTCTTTGGTAGCATATTAGATTTTCAATGACAAACCATGAATCCACTCTCATCTGCTAACCTTAAAGACACATAAAGTCAAAAATCACTTAAAAATCAGCCCGTTGCTCAATTCCTTTCAAATAATTCTGATAGCTTCCTTGCCCCACTTGGGCACTACCACCCACCACACTCTGCTCTAGGCCACCCCTTTGCCCCCGACGTGAAGCTATACATTTGCTGACACCTCCATGCTTCTTTATGGAGAAAAACCTTAAAGACGCGTAAACTTCAAAAATCACTTAAAAATCATCACTTTGCCCAATTCCTTTCAAATAATTCTGATAGCTTCCTTGCCCACCCTAGGAACTACCACCCACCACACTCCACTCTACGACACCCCTTTCCCCCCGACATGAAGCTATACATTTGCTGCAATCCTAATTATTCCCTATGAGGAATTCAAAAATAATTTAAAAATTCACCAATAATCAGAGGAGTGTCCAATTGCCTTGGGGTTTTCTGGGTGGTAGGCACCCCATCTGTCTACCACCCACCCCACTTTTGTGCCCCTAGGTGCTCCACAATAGGGGATATGGGCTGGTTTGTGTCCCATTATACTCTATGAGAAAAATAATTAAAAATATTTCAAATATTCATAAAAAATCGTAGGAGTGTCAGATTGCTTCAGGGTTTGGGTGGTTGTTGGCACCCATGGGTGCTCCACAATAGGGAATAATGGTCTGGTTCAAGTCCCATTATACCCTATGAGAAAAAATAAAAATAAAATTCAAAAATTCATACAAAATCGTACGAGTGTCTGATTGCTTTGGGGTTTGGGTGGCAGGTACCTCTGGGTGCCAGCTACCACCCTACCAATTTTTGGATGTCCAAACCAGTTTTTGGAGGAGAGTAAAGAGCAGAAAAGAGTAAAAAGTCCTTCTTCCCCCTCAGGTGCAGAAGGAGACGAGCCCACCGCCGGGGGGCCCCTAGCCCCACCCCCTGCATCAGTGTCTGATGCAGGGAGAGGTTAGCCATGCCCCCTACAGTTGACATCAGCTGCAGGGGCATAGTTTAGGTCCCAAATGGGGCCACGAGGTGTTCGCAGTGCAGCTGGAGAGGCTCTCCCTGCCTTTTAAAGGCAGGGAGAGCGTCTCCTAGCCACATAGTGAACACAGCACTGGAGGATCTAGCTCGCAAATGGGGCTGTGTGGCCCCGTTTGAGAGCTAAATCCAGCCAGCGCTGCATTTGCAGTGTGGCCAGGAGTGGCTCTTAGGCAGAGAGAGCTGATCCGGCCATGCTGCCAACGCAGCACTGGCCAATTTAACCCCCAAACAGGGCTGTGCCAGACGCAGGGAGCATCTCAGGGGTGTGAGGCGTGGCCCCTGAGGGGCAGCGGCCTGGGTTCTTTTAACCCATTTGCTTAATGGTGTCTCCTCCCCTGTTCCCCCTCCTCCTTTTTGCACCCTAAGTTCTTTCACCTGACAACAGTATTTGTGGGAGAGAAGAATTGTTTGACCCTGCATAATGTGTAGCTCTGCCCTTGGGCAGTATGAAATCCTGTACATGCTTACTTGGAAGTAAATCATCCAGACCAATTATCTAGACCTATTCCAAACAGGCTTTGGGGCGGGCTATGGGGTGGAGACTGCCTTGGTCTATCTGATGGATGACAGACATACTTACATTACAAATATATTTGCCCCTGCTAACTGGGCAAAGAGGCACCTTTTACCGTGGTGATTCTCTTTATTGAGCAGGGGGAGAGTAACTGGCCCTATCCACCCCCAGCACAGTACTTCCAGTGACTGTTGCTGGTGTGTGTCTTATGTTTCTTTTTAGAATGTGAGCCCTTTGTGGACAGGGAGCCATCTTATTTATTTGTTTGTTGTTTCTATTTGTAAACCGCCCTGAGCCATTTTTGGAAGGGCGGTATAGAAATCGAATTAATAATAATAATAATAATAATAATTAATAATAATACATAAGAGAGCACCTTCTTTGTCATGAACCCTGCCACTTACTGAGATCACATGGGGAGGTATGGTTACGGTTGCCATCAGCTTGTTTGGTGGCAACACGGGCTGTCTCTTTGGCTGGCCCAGGGCTTTGGAATGTGCTCCGTGTCAGTATGAGAGCTTCTCCATCTCTGGCTGTCTTTTTAAAAATCACTTAAGACACACCTGTTTTCTCAGACCTTTAAATCCATTGTATAAACATGCCTAGGATTGCGCTGCACAAGCTGTAATGCAAATGTTAGATCTACATCTCTCTTCTGCTTTCTGCCACACATTAATAACATAGAACAACTGGTCCATCTAGCCCAGGGGTTCTCAACGTTGGGTCCCCAGATGTTGTTGTTGGACTTCAACTCCCATAATCCCCAACCAAAGGCCACTGGGGCTGGGAATTATGGGAGTTGAAGTCCAATAACATCTGGGGACTCAACGTTGAGAATCCCTGGTCTACACTGACCAGCTGCAGCTCTCTAGGGTTTCAGGCAAGAGTCTCGATGAGAATTTAATGCTTTCCTAAAGTCTAGGAATGCATCAGCCAGTGAGCATACTATGAGTTTTGCTTAACTGTGTAAAAATAATGAGCTTTCCAAACCAAACTAGCTTTCCATCGAGAAACCTAGGCCGCGTATGTGGTTACAGATGTTTATTTTTATAGTATTTGTAACATAAAAGAAATCAGAATTACCAAACTATTTTGTTGTAGTATGCTTATTCTCATCAAGAATGCAGTAAAGCACGTGTGGAGGGGGAGGGAAGATGTTCATCGTGGTGTGCTTCACAGTTGAAGACATGGACATTACTGTCTTGAGAGAGGTGCCAAGGGGTGGGCAGAGGATAAGGCTTTTAGGTCTAGACTCTGAAATTATCTAGCTGTGTACCCCTGGTTGGACAAGCCATGCCTACTAAATTTCTCCATGTCAAGCTGCTATTAAAGGCACAAAAATGGGGACTGTTTAAAAAAGAAACATGGCAGCCTTGCATTGACTACCTTGCATTGACTTGTTCTACACTGTGCAGCTCCAGTGACAGAGCGTACAACCATCCCAGTTTATTAAAAAAAACTTTGGCAGCACCAGAAAGCAAAAATATGGGGAGGCACAGAAGGAGCAATGTGCACATCTGGGTGAGGGAACTGCATCTCACATGTTAGATTTTTTGAAACTGAAATAATAGTCTATTTCACATTAACGTTCTCATTCTGAACATATTTCCTATAACATAAATAATATACATTTCAATGAAGTTAATTTAGGGGATATATAATTTGTTTTTATATTACAAGTATTAACCAAATTCAATGGGGGGGGTGCGTGGGGGGGGACTTTCAGACAATCTAGAGTTCCTACACCAGCATCTTTTTGGATTAAAATTAGGCAGACAAAGCACAACCCTCATGATGTATTCCTTTCAACAACACAGTTACTTGAGACAAACTGGGGCAAATCACATATGCAATGCAATACCTAAATCCACCAATTGTTATGAAATTCTGCAAAGTGGTTAAAACAGCTTCAAGGTGGGAGGGCTTCAGAGAGTCTCTTTTCAGTTATGACTATAACAATTTTACTCAAGGTCCCTTTCACAAGTTAAGTTCAACACTCGTACAATGAGTGTACAGTGTACAAAGGTACAGATCTGTACAAAGGTACAGTGATTCACATGTTATGTTGAATGCAGGTACAGAAGTACATTTCCTATCTGCACTATGCATTGAGGGGCCTGTATCCAGGTTCACTTTTTAAATGAACACAGGTACAGTCATTAACACAAACATGTGTAGAAGTGTACAGACATCTATACACTCATACAGCATAATGTCTGAACTGGAATTTAAATGTCACCCTCACCCATGCTGCATGTTCATTCACAGCTTGCAGATGTTGAATGATAAAGAAAAGCACTCAGACAATGAGAAAAGTGTGTTTCCTTCCAGGGGTCCAGCAATTGCAGTTGGGTGGGACAGGTGATAGGGTAAACTAGTCTAATGGGGTATCTGCCCCCACACTGTCCTCCTCTGGAGCCAACCATGATGTGGCACACATAGCATGGCCTAATATAACAGTTGCTAGAAATAGCTGAAATGGGGATAGTTTAATATTTCTCTGCAAAGAGAGGGCCAAGAAGTGTGCTCCAAAACAGTAGAGCTATTCCTAACACCATGATGATAAAATTTGGTGCACATGTGGTTCAGGATACCATGACTAATCGACAAGTTTGAAAATGGGATGTTGTTTGTACATTACCTCATCATGCCTATCCAAAAATATTAAACCTACTGCCTTATCACCTATTAACTTGAAACTTAGGATACAGATAGCTTAAGACAGTCTGATTACTAGTAAAGCCCGTAAATACAATATTTTCTACATTTCATAGTCAAAATTTAGGCCACAAAGTTCACCTTATAATAGGAGCCAGCACACTAAAACAGAACTCCTAGAATCACCCATGGGATGGCATGCTGGGCCCAGTTCCATTTCTGGGTCTTATACTTGAATGAGTGGGGCAGCAGGTGAGACTAATATTTGCAGCCTAGAATGTGCATCTGTACTTGCAGAGAGCAAGCTGGATTTACTAGTATACAACAATCTAGCAAATCTAATAATAGTGGAGGTGCTAATTTAATATATTCCTTGGGCCGAAATAAACAAATACATTTAATATATTTAAAGCATCATACCTTTATGTTGTCAACAATTTTGTTGTCTTCAGCTATCTGAGGGTTAATTCCAATAACAATGTCTTCAAATCCACCATTGGATAACTTTACCAAGGTCCCTGTTGCCTCCAGGAGTAGTTGTAACATCACTAAAACAAACCACTCCTTGAGCATCATCTTTGCTTGTGCTACTTACACCAGCCTTGCTTGGAAAAATAATGGCACAGGCGTGTTATTTATGCAAGTGCTTAATATACAGACACAGAATATTAAATAGGATTTTTAACTGGCTGTCACAATTTCCCCCACTCTTCCCCTCTAAGCCCCACCCTTCCAGCCTCCACCCTGCCTTATTTCTTAAACTCCTATTTTGTGTGTGTGACATACCATCTTATAATGTTTGCCAGCCTACGGAATTATTTTATATAGATTTATATGTCTATATAAAATCGATATAGTATTTATATATAGATCGATATAATTATAAACTATAATTCATTTATATAAACTTTCTACTCCCTCTCAATTTTTTACTCAAATTTAGTGTTTAGGACAAGTAAATATTATTTAGAACCATCAGCTTGATTTTATTGTGAGGGAATAAGACACCATTGTTAAGGTGTCATTTTATTGTAGAAGAAGGTAGGCTTTCTACAAATATGATATAAGGTAATCTGTTTAATAGTTCGTTATAGAGAATAGTTCTGTTATAGGCAACAGCTATAACACCAAACTATTGTTTTGGAAACACACAATAATATTTTTTTTACTGTTTCCCATCATTTACTTCATAAAAATCTATCCAAAAATCAACAAATGGTCCCACATTTTTTCAGTTTACACAGAAAAATAAATTGTGGGGGGAATGAAAAATAAGGATGGTTCTCTGTCCCCAAAAGCCTCATAGTCTAAAAAGAAACATAAGATAAACATCAGCAACAACCACTGGATCCATGTAAGAATGCATGAATGATTTACTAGACCAGCAAAAAGTACATGTACAAATACACAACACAGTCCTACATTTGAAATTCCACAGCATTTTTGGCTAGCTTCAGAAGAAAACTGTAATGTGTGCTTTTAGAAACAACCAGCAACAACCACTGGATAGATGCTGTGCTGAAGTTGGCTGAAGTTGTCTATTTTTTTAAGCTCAATATTTTAAAGTGTCTTTTTTATAATTTTGTTTTTAAATTTTATTGTGAGCTGCCTTGGGATTTTCTTAATGAAAGGCGTGGTATAGATTTAAAAACAAATAAATAAATAAGGACAGTTGCTCTCCCACTACAAAATATTAGAGAATCGCTACTTTAAATAGTACCTCTATTGCTCGGTTCGCAATAGTTTGAGTTTTCCATCCAATGCACAGCAGGTAAAACAAATCCTTTTGTGCACATAAGACATGTCTGCAAATCCAAGGTACATGGAATTCCATACACAGAAGAGAGACTGATGTAAGAATGAATGAAGATGTACAGTATTACAGTCACAGGCCAGCAAAACGTACATGTACAAAAACCCCACACAATCCTACATTTGAAACTACAGGCCATGTGTTTGGCTAGTTTCAGAAGAAAAGTGTTAGGTACTGTTTTAGAATAGAAAAGTTGCCCTGACATGGCTTCCCAGTGTAAGGGAAAAGATTCTGTTGTACACCCTGCTCTTGTTGCTGGCTCTTGGAGATTACTTTGCAAGAATTGAGGGTGAAGTGTGCAGTGTCTGGACATACAGGAAAAAGCAACCAGAGTGTTTTCCAATGTCCAAAACAACTGAATGGGGAAGATGCTAGGTTCTGTTGTGGGACTTGAGACCTGCCCTGTTGTTGTCCATGTAAGAAATTCGTCATGTGTGAAGGCTCAATTATTGCTCAATGTTTCTGGCATTCATTACTATTTCTGTTCTGAACATGCTTAGTATCTGGGCAAAGAGTATCATGATAGCAGAAACAGTTGCTAGCAAGAAATATGGTTATTTGCTGTTTGTGGTAGTCTTAGCATCAAGCCTGCCTAACAGTTTTCATAGCATTTGCTCCTGTTCCAGAACTTCCTGTGTTCCACTGTTTGCACTATTTGCACTTTCTGTGTAGTATATTGTGTGGCCAAGTGAAGTTCCTTGACTGAGAAAGAAAAGGGTTGCATGAAAGGTTAAGAGGGGATGAGTGAAACGAGTCCATGGTAGACTTTTGTGTATTTGCTTGTGCACACACATGTGTGTTGTTTTATGGTAACCCTTTATACTGCTATACTTTGCTCTGATTGATGTATCTATATGCAATATACTGTATGCACCAAGAAAAGAGATAATTAGGGTGGTCTTGTAAAACAGTTTCAACAACAAAGGTCAGTTCAGAGACTGAGAATACTGCCTCTGTTGTAAACTCATATGATGCCCTTGTGATGAAAAGAGTTGTAAAGATAAAATGTGCTGGATCATCCGCCCACACGACTGCTGGCTCCGTGACAGAGTCGCCAGGGACTGGGGAGTTCGGGGGCCACACAGCCCCCGGAAGCTTCAGTATGCCCTGCACGAGTACACAGGGCACACTGGAGAGACCACCAGAGCCGGGAGGCGGCTTTTCACCTCCCTTCCGGGGGTCTACTCGTGAGTAGCCATGGCGCGGAACCTCACCGCGGCTACTCACAATTTTAAAAACTGGGTTTGCGGAGCGCTTGCTCTGCAAACCCGGTTTAAGAGGAGGGGTTGTTTTGCCTGCGAGCCCGGTGGCTCCCATGATCAGCCGAAATCGGGCTAGGTTCCCCTAGCTCGATTTTGGCTGATCGTGGGAATAGCCTCACTGTCTCTCTCTTTTCTTGGCATCTGGAATGGTATTTACCCTTCCCTCTTGGACCAATTCTTGTTCCATTTATGTTCTTGTCATTTAAGCTTACACAAAATAGAGTCACCCTTATTAGGGCATAGCAGAAATTCTTTCAGCAAATACCTGGCCATTTTGTTTGGGGGCATTTGTTTCCTTTTGAGGGATTCCATGAAGTTTTCTTCTTTTTCTATCCACAGCATTACTGATCACACCCAAAAGTTGGGACTTCAAGGGTGGAGGTATGGGTGGAATAGACTTAACATAGTTATAGGCTTAAAAGGCACAGTCTTCACATAGATATAGGTGAGATAGTTTAAACAGAACATAATTTAGGAGTAACATAGATAAAGGTATAGACCTTAACATACCTGGAACCATGTTTAATAAAAAGGCTAAATATTAAACACTTGTCTCAATCAAGATGACAACAGAAAACACTTGTAATGACCACTTGTAAATTAGAAGGCAACAATAAAAATCAGGGCGGAGGTATCTAACTGAAGCAGAATGTAGTAAGCACCTGACCACAAGGCAGGGTGTAACCGCTAAAAAGAGGTAGCTGTGGTGAGCTCTAAACGGAATAAAAACCACAGGGAGCTGGGCATCTCTGAATTTAAAAAACTAAAGGTTCCATGGAAACTGAGGGCTTTGGAGATGCAGACAAGTAGGATGAGTTGTCCTAATGAACCAAATGTTATACTTCAAGCTATCAGAATACATAGACTGATGACGGTCTATATATGGGGAAAGTTCCTATGCCAAGAAGAGTATTTAAGTACTCATCAAGAGCTGCTTAAGATCACCATCTCTCAAACCAGGATTGGGTTGTGCCTGTTGGCTGCCCACCACTGTCTATATTCTGCTTTGCTTGACTCCGATCTTCTGGCTGCTGTTCTGCAGTACTACTATCTGCTGGGATTGGTGAGTTGCTAATAAAGGCCTTGAAACTTTACTCTGTGCAAATTGTTCTCTGGGCATTGGCAACCAAGTGGGAAGGACCTGAATTTCAGACTTGTGGCTGAGGTTTTGGCCAGGCTGCAGCTGCAGACCTAATTATTAAAGGTGCATGCTAAAAGGTCAGGGAATGAATTTCTTACAAACACTACAACAACCAGCATCCAGATCAGTGGGTCTCATGACCAAAAGTACACTGCAGAGATTGATTCAAAAACACTACACCTCTTCAGCATGTGGTAGTAATGAGATGTACAACTGGGTGTCATTAATCTATTGGATGGAAGGGAATGAGGAAGACTCAACATGGCGATTCTGCTTTGGGTGCCATGATGATGTCATTGATGGAGTACAATTCTGGCCTCTGATTGCATATACGGGGTTAAATTACAAACTTCTGAAGGGGAAGAATGGCAGTTCAGTCCCCAAATAGTAGAGCAAAACCAGCTTGGGGAGAATTCAGCCAAGCAAGAGATCTGGAGACAGTTCTTTAAGTTTGAAGAACAACAAGGATTTATTTAGGAATTACAAAAGGAATGTGAAAACTGAGCTTAAGGCTAAAAGGGGAGAGACCAAAACAAACAGCCCTCTCTGGAGAGACAAAATGGAGACTAACACTGGAAGAACAGAGAGGGGAGGAGTCCACCACCATTATCCATGACCCTATCCTCCCCGACCCCCAACCACCACCACCAATGGCCACTATGAGAGCTGATGCTGCCACGGTCCTAGCTCCAACAACTTCTAATAACCAATTGTTTAATCCAGGCCTACAAATAAGTATATAGAAGTGTGTATCAAAGTATAATTCAAAGTGGTTTGGATCAAGTGCCTAATAGAATATAAAGCCAGCAGGACTGAAATAAGAATTGTTCAGAACTGAGAGACCTCTTGGTAACAGACACCAAAGCCAAGAACGCGGGCTTGAATGTGAGATGGGAAGCCCATGAGAAATAACAGGTACCAGAACCTGTCAAACACAGACCATTAGCCAAATTCCTCAGTCAGCAGAAAGAGGATCTTGCTGGTACCAGGAGATACGATAGGGATTAACGTTGTCAGAAAGGCCAGGTAGTAACTCATCTTCCCAGGTTCTAGGTGGCACCTATAGAATACTTTTAGTTATTTTATTTATTTAATACATTCATATACTGCCCCAAACCAAAGTCTTGGGGTGGTTCACAATTATAAAACAATACAAATAAATAAAACATTAAAATCAATTAAAACTCAAAAAAGCTGCTTAAAACAAAAACAGTTTACAATATTTAAAATTACAAAAGCTAAAAGGTCTGGTTAAAAAGATGATTCTTCAAAGATCTTTTTAAAACCGCTAGAGATGGGGAGAGTCTTATGTCAACGGGAAGCGCATTCCAAAGTCTCAGAACAACTGAGAAGGACCGTCCCTGAGTGGCCACCAAACAACTTGAAGGTAACCACAGACAGGCCTCCCATGACAAACGCAGTGGACGATGGGGATCGTGCAGAAGAAGGTGTTCTCTTAAGTACCGTGGGCCTACGCTGTTTAGGGCTTTATAGGTTATAACCAGCACTTTGTATTTTGCCCGGAAACCTATTGGCAGCCAATGTAACTCCTGTAATATATGAGTAATATGGTCTCTTCAAGATGACCCGGAGACCAACCTGGCTGCCTTGTTCTGTACTAATTGTAGTTTCCGGACTATGTACAAAGGCAGCCCCACATAGAGTGCATTGCAGTAATCAAGTCCGGAGGTTACCAGCAAATGTATTACTGTTCTGAAGTCATGAATCTCAAGAAACGGACGGAGCTGGCGTATCAACTGAGGCTGATAAAAAGCACTTCTGGCCACTGCCTCAGCCTGAGAAACCAGGGAGAGGTGTGAATCCAGAAGCACTCCCAGACTGAGTACCTGTTCCTTCTGAGGAAGTGTGACCCCATCTAGAACAGGCAGGTCAATATTGTTTCCTGAGTAATGACCCCACACAACAAATACTTCTGTCTTGTCTGGATTCAGTCTCAGTTTGTTATCCCTCATCCAGCCCATTACCTCCTCCAAGCAGGCATTCAAGGAGGATATGCCATCTCCTGATTATGTTGACATGGAGAAATAGATTTGGGTGTCATCAGCGTACTGATAGCACCCAGCACCAAATCCCTGGATGATCTCTCCCAGCGGTTTCATGTAGATGTTAAAAAGCATTGGAGACAATATGGAGCCCTGAGGGAACCCATATAAAAGCTCAAGTTTTGAAGAACAACAGTCTCCAAGCAACACCATCTGGAATCTGCCCAAGAGATAGGAGCAGAACCACTGCAAAGCAGTGCCTCCTACCCCCAACTCCCTCAGATGTTCCAGAAGGATACTATGGCCGATAGTATCAAAAGCCGCTGAGAGTTCCAAAAGGACCAACAGAGTCACACTTCCTCCGTGAAGTCCTAATTGGAGATCATCCATCAGGCCAACCAAGGCAGTCTCCACCCCATAGCCAGCCCAAAAACCAATCTGAAATGGGTCTAGATAATCAGTTTCTTCCAAGACCACCAGGAGCTGAGAGGCCACCACCTTCTCAATCACCTTATTCAACCATGGGAGGCTGGAGACAGGCCTGTAGTTATTAAACTCTGAGGAATCCAAGATAGGCATCCAGTTTAACCACACAAGAGGAGGTGCTGGATACCTCTGCATCTGATCCTATGCTAACTGTGGAGCTGAAATCTAAATTGGTCCGAATACGAGATATTTTGTCCACGAAAAACTCATTAAAAGCGTCACAGTGGGCAACTGATGGATCCCAATTTTTATTCAAGGGAGCAGGGGGTCCTACAAGCCCCCTCACAACCCTAAAAAGCTCAGTTGGACATGAGTTTGTTGAAGCAATACTGGCAGAAAAGAAGTGCTTCTTTGCTGCATGTATAGCCAGAGCATAGATCTTTAAGTGTGCTCTATGTCGTAATCTGTCGGATTCAAGTCAAGTCTTCCTCCACTTGCGTTCCAGTCGTCTACCTTGCCACTTCAGCTCCCGCAGATCTTCCATATACCAAGGAGCCATTTTTGAAGCGGGTAGGAGAGGTCACTTAGGAGTGATCACATCTACTCATAGGCGTAACGATAGGGGGGTGGGGGGCACGTGCCCCGGGTGCCATCGTTGTGGGTCACGTGGGGGTCACTGCCATGACCCCCGCCGGCCATCCCCCAAAAATATTTTTTTTAAAATATTTTTTTAAAAATACAAATGTGAATTTCTGTGGCTCAGCTGCAGCAGCAGTCAAGGGAGCACGTCAGCGCCCCCTCCCCCACGAGCGGTCCCCCCCATTGTTTTTTGCTGGCCTGGCTGCTGGCCTGGTGGCGGGCAATGCGGCAGGCGCCTTCCATGTTCACTGCTAGACGCACGCATGCGCGACTCGGCCGGCGTGCCGAGTCGCACTGCGCATGCGTGCGGTGCGTGCGTCTCTGACGTCCTCTCAGCTTGGTTCGCCTGCACGTGACGCGGAGCGGGAGGAGAGGAGAGCGTTGTTTCTGGGGTGGCTGGCTGACTGGCGGCGCAGGGAGCTGCTCTGACGGGCTCGCCCGCCGCCGCTGCTCTACCCCAACGCCGCAGGAGCTGCGGCGTCCACCCAGGAGGGCCGGCCCGGGGAGGAGAGGCTCCATGAGCCACAGCAGCAGCAGCGCCTTCCCCTCCCCAGGGCAGCGCCACCCTCTGCTTCTTTGCTCCACCACCTGGGCGCCTTGCCTCAGCCCCCTCCTGCAGCGGTGGCACCCCCGGGCCCCTAGCAGCTGCAGCAGCTGCTGCTGCCTCCTTCGCCGCTGCTGCCTGAGCACCTTCCAGTGCGGCCCCAGCCCAGAGAAGAAAGGGCTCCCTCCTCCTCCTCCTCTCGCCGCCGCGCTCCCTCTGTGGGCTTCCCCAGGTCGCTGGGCACCCACCCCAAGAAGGAGACCATGGAGGCGCTCAACACGGTGCAGTGAGCCCACGACTTCATCTACAGCCTTCACTCCACCGAGCAGAGCTGCCTGCTGCCGGAGCTGCACTGCTTCGAGTCCATCGCGCGATCGCCCAAGGTAAGGCGAGAAGAGTGTGCAGCGTGTCCCGGGCAAGGGAGGAGAGACTCGCGCGTCCCACTTGTTCCCCCTCCTCCACCCTCTCTCCCGAGCAGCACTCAATCCAGGGCGTGCTTGTATTGGAGGAGACCAGCAAGTGTTCAGCTCCCTCGGAAGGAAGGCAGAGGGTTGCAGCCATCCCTTGGCTTTGGGCGGGCACTGAGCCCTCTTCCGCCTTGCATTCTTGAGAATCAATGGATCACAAGCATCACAAGCCTGGGGCACTCCAACACCAAATCCGAGACCAGGTCCACAATATGTATGTTTAATAACAAATAACATGTATTAATTGCTTTATTGATATGCTTGTATGTTTGAAACCTATAAAAGCTAGCCAACTGTATGGCTTAGGCGCATAGTATCAGCCAGATATTCTCTGACTATACTTGTGCCTTTCATGACATGAAATAAAAGCTTATTTGAGCACCGCACCCTTGCTGCATTTGACTTCATTCAGTCAGGCAAGAAGTATAATTGTGGGAATTTGGTCTAATCCTGTTTGGTTCTGGCAAGACACCCCATTCTCTATCCATGTGATAGAAGGATGAACGCAAGTGGCTGAATCAAACAGGAAGGCTAGATTCCAGAGGTTTCCCCCCCACAACACTTCTCTGTGGTTTACTTAATGTTAAAGGCCTACAGTTCCAGTAAATGTACAGAGAAAACCAAACAACGTTTGAGATTAGTTCCATGTAGTCAGTTTTAAAACCCATAAACACTAAATCAACAGAACAAAGGGCACCAATAATATTCTTTAGTATTTTCTCTTCTAAACATTTTTGAAGGCTGGAAATAGAACTGCTCTCAACTTGCAGGTTAGGCTATAGGATCTGAACTGATGCCAGTGCATTTCTGTGGGCATTTCAGAGGTAATACTTAGAGAAGTAGTGGCTTTTAGGGATGGTCCCTAAAAGCCACGACATAAACTCTCACTTACCTTGGTTTAGTGCATTTCAGTGGCCACTCAGAAATTCCACATATTCCTATGGCCATTCAGAATGTACCAATGCACCCCAATGGTCATTCTCTGTCATTTGTTTGTGTATGCCTCTCTATAGAGCACTAGTAATTCATAAGAACATAAGAACAGCCCTGCTGGATCAGGCCCAAGGTCCATCTAGTCCAGCATCCTCTTTCACACAATGGCCCACCAGTTCAAGATGGGGAGCAGAAAGGATAGGAATTCAGTTTGTACAAAGACAAGACCCAAATACAATTTACTAATCCAAGACAGATGTGTGTGTTCTAAAAGAAAACTTGAGAAGGAGTTGCATATGTGAGAACACTCAATTCCATACCCCCAGCAATATATTCATCTATTGCATCATTTTATGGCTGTAATTCTTTCTAGTTGTTTTACTTTTCAACCATAACTCATTTAGTTTTTGTACATGCACTGTGGTTGCAGGTGAAGAGGTTCGTAGAAAACGTTTTTGTGTTAGCATGGTGATTTAGTATAGGGAATCTAACCCTATACTAAATCACCACAGTATTAAACGACAGAGCGTGTGCAAAGATTAAATGTATTATAGTTGAAAAGTGAAACAACTAGAAAAGATTATAGCTGTAAAATAATGAAATGTAACACATTATGCTTTAGGGTCCTGGATCTTGTCTGGATTTCCATCCTGATTCCATCCTATGCTATAGCCATAGGGCAACATACTATGTGCACTACAGATTGCTCCACAATTTGCACTGCAACTTCTAGGGCAACAAACTACTTGAAGAAGGTTCCAGCACTGCCCTGTTGTATCTTAAACCCCGCCAATGCTCCTTTTTGCCAATGGAACTGTGCACCACTCCTAGATGGAAATGACCATTCCCATGAAGGATACTTGGGATTCAGCACTAGCATAATGTAGTTATGCTAGTGCTAACTCCTCCTTCCCACCCTCGCTTTATGGTCCTCCTCTCCACCCCTTTTTCACCCTCAAAATTACTTGCAATATGCTCTGGTGCCACACTACAGTGATGATAGCAGGTGTTGCCGGTGGAAAGGGGGTGGAAAGGAGATCATTTTAATAACCCACACGAAGAAAGTGTACACTGCATAGAACAATTAAGCTAATTGTGGAGATACAACCCATTTCATTATGGAGATATGCCCCATATGTCTTACCATGTATGCTGTAGTAACACAGAAACCCACCCCCTCCCCCAATCCTGATGCACTTTGAAACCCTGATTATCCCCCTTTGAAAAGCCAGATGCTGTACTTGGAGAGAGATTCTCCCTATGATTACAAATGCTGGGGTGCCAGCAAGATAGTTTTTCACTGAGCAGAGTTAGGTCTGTCTCTTCAAACAAATGCTGCCCTTATGGTGATAGGGAGGGCTTCCAAAGCACATCAGTATGAGGGGCGGGCGTACAGGTATGCATTTGTGGACACTTAACTGTGTCTATAGTTGCCTGAATAGCACTAGTGTTTATGAGTCCATATTCAGTATAGTCATCCAGAAGTCTTGATGGTATTCACTGACTTCCATAGAGTCTAGAAAGCATGGTGCAAATATGACTCCTGAATAGTCTAGATCAGGCTTAGGCAACCTTTGGCACTCCAGCTGTTGTTGAACTACAACTCCATCTTCCTCAGTCACAATTTATTTGTGGCTAGGGATGATGGGAGTTGTAGTTCAACAACAGCTGGAGTGCCAAAGGTTCCCTGCCCCTATTCTATATACTCCTTATTTATAGGACAGCACCAACATCATTCCATAATAATAATTTACTTACTAATTTAACTATACCTAATCAACAAAATAGAGGCCAGGCATTTGCATAACTTAAAATTAGAGTCAATCAGATTTAGGGCTGCCCACAGGTTCTAAATTTACATCCAGATGCCGTGACTGACATTCTAACAGGATACCCGTAACTCTCACTTTGGAAATGAAAGGGTTTTATAATATATTGGCATTAATCCGGGATATGTGTCATGATGCTATTGCAACTGGTAACCCATCTTTTAAAAACAGTATCTAACTCATATATTCTGCCTCTTGCTTCTATTATTTTTTGAAAGATTTATGTCCTGCCCCTTCAGTACAGTACTGCTTGGGGGGGCTCACAGCAGTAAAACAATAAAAGCAATACAAAATTTAAAACAATAAAATTGATAAAGCACAATTTAGAATAAAAACAATTAAAACAAACCACATGAACCAAATTTTAAAAATCCATTAGGTAAAACACATTAAAAAGCCTCTCTAAACAAGTAAGTTTTAAGTTTGTTTTTTTTAAACTAGCTGACCTGGTGCAAAGCATCTGCGTCCCTAGTTCACCCTGTCTCCTCATCTTCTTTTCGTGCTCCCCCCCTTCAGCCCCAATTTGTGTTCCCCCCTTCAGCCCCATTTCATCCTCTCCCGGCAGCTAGCTGGGGCGGGGAGGGAGAAGTTGCCTCTGCCTCTCTCCACCCACCCCCCATTTCCCCCCACCAGCGGTTGTTCATCGGGCCCCTGCTCCTCCTCCCCCCCCCCGCTCCTCTTCCCCCATCCCAGTTGGCTGGCCGTTTGCTGGGCTGCCACTTCTCTCCTCCCCTGCCCTCCCCGTCACTAATCGGCTGCTTGATCACAAACTCTCATGAGAGCTGCCACACATGGGATTAGCCTTGGATACGTCTTAGAGAAATAAATATATAGATCCTAACTAAACAAACATACATTCTCCAGGGAGTACAGGTATAATTTATCCTTTTCTTGTGCAAGGACAAAAAAAATAACACCAGGAAAAAACCCCTAAATTAGGCCAACATCTACTAAATAAAAAAAGCTTGTGTTTCATGGTTGTGAATCTCAAGACCTTGCCTTTTTCATAAAACAATTTTTTATCCTGATCTTTCACAGCCAAATCTGCTACATCAGTAATGCAAACAATTTTATTGAGTTGATAGTATTTTATCATACTATAAAGCCTAGCATAAATTGGCTTCTGCTGTCAAGTGTACATAGTCATCCTGGCTTAACCAAACTTTGAAGGCATCCATTGTATGTCGGTGCTATTCAATCACTGCTGCTGTCATCAGGACCGTGTCTTCATTTGGCAGGAATTGTTCACATAGATGAGCTGGGGGTTGCTTGCTTCAGGTGCAACACAGTCCCCAGTCCTGCCTGATATAGCAGGAAGAGGACCCAGTGTCTGTCTGACTCATCCCCAAATATCAGCAACTCAAACCACATTTGCTGAAAACCTGAACAGAGAATCTCTTCACCGCCCCGTTCCTACTCTTGCCTGTAGGTGCCCACATAAAATAGCAGAGGAAACACCTAGGATTAGAATGGAAGGCTGCAGCAGGGAGCGGGCATCAGCCCCTTTAAGCTTTGTATTTTTATGACTTTCTAAACAGCCTGTTTAATAAAGCAATATATTCCACAGTAAAACTTTCCATTAGACCAGGGATTCTCAGTGTTGGGTCACCAGATGTGATTGGACTTCAGCTCCCATAATCCCCAACCAAAGGCCACATGGGCTGGGGATTATGGGAGTTAAAGTCTAATAACTTCTGGGGACCCAACATTGAGAATCCCTGCATTAGACTAATATCTTCACAAAACCTACTAAAAGATATCCTAACTTAAACTGAGAAAGAACTATTTTATCTCTTGAGGATAATTCAGTTTTTTAAGGATGGCAGTCTTCCAAGACACACATATGAAAGGTCAAGGCTATCCTAAAGAGGAAAACATACCTGGATAGTCATTAGGTTTGATGGCATCTAAGAACTGCTGTGAAATTTTTACCTGCGAATGTAAAATGAGAGGAGCTGAAGGAGCAAAGAATCAGAGAACAGTCCTACAGCCTGATACCTTGATCACAGCAGATAGTGCTGGTCACCAGGGGCCTCTTCCTTCCTCTCCCTTCCTCTCTTGTGTCCAGACAGACTCTGCTGCTCAGAACACAGTTGTGCCATTGTTTGGTACAGCAGATTGTTTGGTACAGCAGGCCCTGATCTCCAGGGCCTCTTCCTTCCTTTCCCTTGTCCAAATGGACGCTGTTTCTGGGAACAATAGTTCTCCAGAAAGTAAATTTATCTTATGAATAGATCAGAATAGGGCAAGCACACGTATAAAAAGTTCCATTTGAATGGAGAACCTTGGCACAACTCTGTGTGTGTGTGTGTGTGTGTGTGTGTGTGTGTGTGCATGCATTCACAACATGACTATATCTATATGTCTTTACATATTATTTTCAGTCCTGGAACTTATATATGTTCTAGTGATCTTGTTTTCTTCAGAGAAAAGTGAGTTTTTTTGGGGGGGTTTACAGTTCTGTCATGTGTTTATTAGAAATATTTTTACTTTACAGATAATACTTAAGATGTAGGCAACTGGCCTGGCAATAAAGGAGTTTCCATCGAAAATGAGAGAGTTTGGATGTGCAAGGCTGCTCAAAGAGCGACGAGAAGAGCCTATTACAAGCTCCAGGGCCCCCTTCACATGTATGACTGGCAACAGCATTAGCAGACATTTCAGCATGGTTGGACCCCACATGTAGGGAGGTACATATAACAATAATGAGGTCAGAAGGCACAGTCAATCAATGGGTCTTTTGACAGGAATGCATGTGAGGAGGAGCACTGCTAGGGAAGCAGCACTGGGACTAAAACCTGAGCTTTCTGCAGATAGGGGCAGCAAGCCTCCACCATGTGTGCATTCTGAGGCATCTCTGTATTGTGCCTACGCATGTTACCCCTCTGCATGATTGGAAACCCTGCAAAGGATACCCAGTTGAGTGGAGAGATAATTTCACGTGTACGCTTGCAGTCATATTGAAGATGTGCTTAGTGTATACTGAGTGTATACAAAGGGTGTGGGGCCTGCTGCTGCTAAACAAGCTCTATATATTCTGAATAACCATTAAAACTACTTATGAAGGTAGAATGTAGGGATGTGCGAACCGGTTTGAATTCAAACTGGTTCAAATTCGAACCAGGGTGGTTTGAAGGTTTGAATTCGAACCGAACCAGCCATCAGGTTCGAGCTGCAGGTTCGAGTTTGAACCGAACCAGGGGTGGTTTGATTCGAACTGGTTTGAACCGGTTTGAACTGGTTCGGACATCCAAAAATTGGAAGTATGGTAGCTGGCAACCAGGGGTACCTGTCACCCAAACCCCAAAGCAATCGGACACTTGTACGATTTTTTATGAATTTTTGAAAATTATTTTTTTTTCTCATAGGATATAATGGGACTCCAACCAGCCCATTATACCTTATTGTGGAGCACCTACGGGTGCCAACAACCACCCAAACCCTGAAGCAATCGGACAGTCCTACGATTTTTAATGAATATTTGAAATATTTTTAATTATTTTTCTCATAGAGTATAATGGGACCCGAACCAGTCCATATCCCCTATTGTGGAGAACCTAGGGGCACAAAAGCGGGGTGGGTGGTAGACAGATAGGGGTGCCTATCACCTACAAAACTCCCAGGCAATTGGACACTCCTCTGATTATTGGTGAATTGTTAGAGTATTTTTGAATTCCTCACAGAGAATAATTAGGATTGCAGCAAATGTATAGCTTCATGTCAGGGAGAAAGGGGTGTCGTAGAGTGGAGTGTGGTGGGTGGTAGTTCCTAGGGTGGGCAAGGAAGCTATCAGAATTATTTGAAAGGAATTGGGCAAAGGGCTGATTTTTAAGTGATTTTTGAAATTTACACATCTTTAAGGTCTTTCTCCATAAAGAAGCATGGAGGTGTCAGCAAAGGTATAGCTTCACGTCAGGGGCAAAGGGGTGGCCTAGAGCAGTGTGGGGTTGGTGGTAGTTCCAGGTAGGGGCAAGGAAGCTACCTGAATTTTTTCAAAGGATTTGGGCCGAGGGCTGATTTCTGGTGAATTGTTGAAGTTTACGCGTCTTTAAGGTTTTTCCTCATAAGGTATAATGGAGCTTTCAGCAGCCCCATAAGTGCACTTGGGGGGTGCTGGGGTGGCCCAGAGCGAGTGGTGGTGTAGTGCCCATAGGGTGCCAACCACCCCCATGGGTTTCTAACCCATGGGGTACAGGGTTCTGTTGTTTCAGAGGTATTCTGAGTGTGGATTCTATGATAGCAAATTAGAGTGCATTCATGGTGTCTCATTGAAAATCTCATTTGCTATCATAGAATCTATGATAGGCATCCCTGTCTGTCTACCACCCACCCCTCTTTTGTGCCCCTAGGTGCTTCACAATAGGGGATATGTACTGGTTCGGGTCCCATTATACTCTATGAGAAAAAGAATTTAAAATATTTTAAATATTCATTGAAAATCATGGGGGTGTCTTATTGCTTCAGGGTTTGCATGGTTGTTGGCACCCATGGGTGCGCCACAATAAGGAGTCCCATTATATCCTATGAGGGGAAAAATAAACAATTTTCAAAAATTCATTAAAAAAATTGTACGAGTGTCTGATTGCTTTGGGGTTTGGGTGACAGGTACCCCTGGGTGCCAGCTACCATCCTACCAATTTTTGGATGTCCGAACCAGTTCGAACCAGTTCGAATTCAAACTGAACCAGGGGGTGGTTCGAACAAAACCAAAACTGAACCACCCCCTCCTGGTTCGAACCTGGTTCAAATTCAAACCGAACTGGGCGGACCGGTTTTGTGCACATCCCTAGTAGAATGCCAGCAGTGGAGGGGGTGATTCCCAGTGAATTGCAGTGTGGCATGTATGATTATCTGCCCAAGGGGGCAGAAGTCAAGAGTGTGTGCTCAGTGCAAAGAGCTCCTGGCTCTCAGGGAATAAGTTTGTTCTATCAAAGCCAAGGTGGCTGACCTGGAGAAGTTCGGGAGGCAGGGAGGTATTTGGATGAGACCCTCAGGGATGTGATACAGGCATCCCACTCCCAAGCTAATGGCTCCTCTGCTGTCAAGGAAAATGAAGGTCTCTGGGAAGGAGGACATCCATCTAAGGAAGAGTGGAATGCAACCTTACAAGGGACCCCTTCCTTGGGTGATGCACCAATATCCTCTCACACAAAGGATTCTCCTCCAGGGGGTGGGGGGCCTCCTAGTAGTAGGTGATTAGATCATTAAAGGCATAGAGAGATGGATTTGTGGCCTGCTCATAGACCACATGGTTACTTGCCTGCCTGGTGTGAAGGCTGAGGATGTTGCGCAGCATCTAGATAGGCTGTGCTGGGGAGGAGTCAGTTCATGGATGCTGGCACCAGTGACATTGGAAATGCAGTCAGGAGATCCTGGGAGCCAAATTTAGGCTGCTTGTAGCATATTGAAGTCCAGGTCCCCCAGGAGAGCATTCTTTGAAGTGCTAGTTGTTCTATGTGCAGGACGAGCGAGACAGGCGGAGCTGAGGGGTTTAAATGTGTGGATAAGATGGTGGTGCTGAGAGGAGGGGTTTAGATTTATTAGGCACTGGGATACATTTTTGGGCAAGTGAAGCCTGTACAAAATGGACGGGCTCCACTTGAACCAAGATGCAACCAGACCACTGGCGCTTAAAATAAAAAAGGTCGCAGATCAGCTTTTAAAATGATGCCTGAGGAGTTACAGATAAGAACTGGGTAGTATCTGGTTTGGCAAGCAAAATCCCCTAAGGTGTGAGGGTGCAAACATTTCAGATAAAACAGAAGGGACAGAGTAGAACTAGGAGTACAGCAGACAGAAGAACATGACAGCTGGTCAAAAAGATCAAATAAAGGAGATAGCCCACACCAATCCCAGGTAAGAGACTTTGCATATAGCTGTTTATATACCAGTGCCAGAAGTCTCCAAGCCAAAATGGGTGAGCTGGAGTGCTTGGTTGCTAATGAAAACATAGATATAGTGGGCATAACGGAAACCTGGTGGAATGGTGAGAAACAGTGGGACACTGTTATTCCTGGATACAAACTCTACAGGAAGGACAGGGTCGGGAGGATTGGGTGTGGAGTAGCACTGTGTGCTAAAATAAGATAGATTCCAACAAGCTAGAAAACCTAGGAGGACTGGAGTCCTCCACAGAATAATTATGGGTGTCTCCAAAAGAGGGAACTTCTCAAAAATGAGGGGACTGGTAAAAAGGAAGCTGAAAGAGAAAGTCAGGAGGGTCAAATCACTCCAGAAAGCATGGAACTTATTCAGAACCACAATAATAGAAGCTCAGTTAGAATGTATATCAAGAAGGAGGAAAGGTACCACCAAGTTCAGTAGGATGCCAGCATGGCTAACAAGTAGTCAGGGAAGCTATAAAAGGGGGAAAGACTTCCTTCAGAAAATTGAAGTCCTGCCCAAAAGAAGAGAACAACAAGGAACATAAACCCTGGTCAAAGAAATGCAAGGAGACAATAAGGGATGCAAAAAGAGAGTTTGAGTAGCATATAGCTAGGAGTGTCAAGGGGAATAACAAAAACTTATTTAAATATATCAGAAGCAGGAAACTGCCAGGGAGGTGGTTGGAACCTGAGATGATGAGGGCGTGTAAGGGATTATTAAGGAGGATAAGGAGATTGCAGAGAAGCTGAATGAGTTCTTTGCATCTGTCTTCACAGCAGAGAATACTGACTATATTCCTGCTCCTGAACTGAGATTCATGGGCTTTGAGGCTGAAGAACTGAGCCAAATTGAGGTGACAAAGGAAGATGTTCTAAACTGTCTTGAAAAACTAGAAGCTAACAAATTGCCAGGGATGCATCCATCAAAGAGAATATGTAACTGTTCCCTACAATTGGGCTCTCACCAGAGGACTGGAAAGTAGCTAATGTAACTCTGATTTTCAAAAAGGGCTCCTGGAGGGATCCGGGAAATTACAGGCTAGTTAGCTTAACTTCTGTGCTGGATAAAAGGATGGAAAATATACAAAATTGTTATACACATAGAAGAACAGGCCTTGCTGAAGGAGAACCAGCATGGCTTCTGCAAGGGCAAGCCTTGCCTCACTTTTGGAGTTATTTGAGAGTGTCAACAGGCATGTGGACAAAGGTGATCCGGTTGACATAGTATACTTGGACTTCCAAAAAACTTTTGACGAAGTTCCCCACCAAAGGCGCTTGTGTCAACCTAGCAGTCATGGGATAAGAGAACAGGTTCGTATATGGATTGGTATCTTGTTGAAGGACAGGAAACAAAGGGTGGGAATAAATGGACAGTTTTCACAATCGGGGGAAGTATGAAGTGGGATTGCCCAAGGATCTGTACAGGGACCAGTGTTCTTTAATTTATTCATAAATGATCTAGAAGTTGGGGCAACCAGCAAAGTGGCCAAATATGCAGATGACACTAAACTATTTAGAGTAGTGAAATCCAAAACAGATTGTGATGAGATCCAAAAGGTTCTTTCCAAACTGGGGGAGTGGGTGACTGACAAAATGTCAAGTGCGGTTCAATGTAAGCAAGTGTAAAGTGATGCATATTGGGGCAAAAAAACACCAACTTCACATATACGCTAATGGGATCTGAGCTGTTGGTGACTGACCAGGAGAGAGGTCTTCGGGTCATGATGGACAACTCATTGAAGGTGTCGACTCAATGTGCAGCAGCTGTGAAAAAGGCAAATTCTATGCTATTATTTATTCATTCATTCATTCATTCATTCAATTTATATACCGCCCTTCCAAAACGGCTCAGGGCGGTTTACAACAGAATAAAAACAAGTAAAACCAGTTAACAATTAAAATCAAAACTATAAAAACAGAATAAATTAAACATTCAAACAGCTAAAAACCCTGGAGAACCAGGGCAAACATTAAAACAATTAAAACAAATTAAAAACCCAGAAAGGCCAGGCCAAACAGATGGGTTTTAAGGGCTCTCTTGAAGGTCACTAAGGATTTAAGATTACAAATTTCTGCTGGAAGTGCATTCCACAGCCCGGGAGCAGCTACAGAGAAGGCCCGCTTCTGAGTCGCCACCAAACGAACCAGTGGTAACTGGAGACGGACCTCCTCAGATGACCTTAACATGCGGTGGGGATCACGTAAAAGAAGGAGCTCTCTAAGATGCTAGGGATCATTAGCAGGGGCGTAACTACCATTAGGCAAGGAGAAGCAGTCGTCTTGGGGCCCCACTGCCTCGAGGTGCCCCCCAGAGGCACATCACATGACTCCCCACCCGTCCATGTTCCACCCCCTATGAATTATGTTGAGTCTCTTGGAGATCGGCAGGAGCAGAGAGTAAAAAAACTAGATTCAATGTGAACTGGATATTCACCGTATTCATAATGGGGATGTGAGTGTGAGTGCACGATATATTGTGAAGTGTGTTTGTGTGTGTATATCAGCAAGGGGCCCATTTTAAAATCTTGTCTCTGGGCCCCCTCCAACCTTGCTACGCCCCTGATCATTAGGAAGGGGATTGAATATAAAAATGCTAGTATAAAACTATGGTGCAGCCACATTTGGAGTACTGTGTTCAGTTCTCATCACTGTATCTTAAGAAGAATATTGAAGAACTGGGAAAAGTGCAGAAGAGGGCAACCAAGATGGTCAGAGGCTTGGAGCACTTTCTTCTTTATGAGGCAAGGCTACAGCATCTGGGGCTCTTAATTTGGAAAAGAGGCGACTCTGGGGAGACATGACAGAAGTGTATAAAACTGTGCATGGAGTATAGAGAATGGGCAGAGAGAAATGCTTCTCCCTCTCTCACAACTCTAGAACCGGGGGTCACCCCATGAAATTGAAGGTCGGGAAATTTGAGACTGACGAAAGGAAGTACTTTTTCACACAGAGCATAAATAATCTATGGAATTCTCTGCCACAGGATGTGGTGATTGCCACTAGCTTGGGTGGCTTTAAATGGGCTTATACAAATTCATGGAAGCCAGGTCTATCAATGGCTACTAGTGTCTATAGGCCACCTCCAGTGTCAGAGGCAAGATGCTGCTAAATACCAGTTGCAGGAGAGCAACAGCAGGAGAGGGGGCATGCCCTCACGCCTTGCCTGTGGGCTTCTCGGAGGCCACTGTATGAAACAGGATGCTGGACTAGATAGGCTTTGGGCCTGATCCAGCAGTGCTGTTCTTATGCTCCCCTACATGTCAGTGGGGCAAGGTCCTGGCAGAATGTCTCCACATGATTTTAGTGTAGGCAAATAACAGCAGCCTGGCTGATTGTCTCAAATATTGTCTAGGGTAGAGAATATTGCAGATAGGTCTACTATGATTCCATAATTACACCTTATCTCAACAAGGCTGGTTCTCAAGTAGATAGAGCTGTCTGATATGCTTATTTAGAGTGTAGCTGTTGCATTTTTCTAAAATTTTCCAAACTGTATTTTAATAGTAATAAAGTAGTACAAATGTTTTAAATGTTTCCTCTTCTTTAAAAAAAAAAAAAAGAGGGGGCAAACAAACATTTTGAAGGAACACCCCTCCCCACAAATGTTCTTACACTTTCTTGTACAAAAAATGTATATGATTATTGGTGTGCAATCCATTTTTCAAAAAACAATTTTTCCCAATGGGGAGAGACTTTACTTCCAGTTTTGGAGATGAGATATTAAACATTTCTTTTCTTATTCACTAAATTTTCCTTTCATCACACACAGACATTGTATATTTGCTGAAAATCCTGTGAAGCCAGGCAACCATGTCATAAAATGTATGAGATAGCCTTTGTCTACCTCAGAAAGAGAATTCCTGATTTAGGACTTTCATTGTTACCTAGGATTAAACTAGGATTGTGACAAGTTGTACCTTCGACATTGTTTGAGTTGTCTGGTAACCATTACATGCATTTTCTTCCTCCTCCTCTACAAGCTAGAAGCTTGTATTTGTATATTAATTGTTCCTCTCTAAAACACTGAAAAAAGTTCTAAGAAGTCTGGTATATCATAGTACTGCTTCTTCAAAGGCCATGTTTTTCTTCTTCTTTAAATTCCATACAGTTGCAGTTATAATAAGGCACAAAGCTGCCACCAAAATTCCACACGTTGTTAGAACGATTGTTAAGGCATTATTCTTGCCATGAGCAATGAGTATATCTTTCTGAGGGAGGAACGCAACTGCTTGTGCTATATTGGAGATATCTGAATACAGGAAGGCTTTATCAACAGTGCGAATAGCCATGTATATTAGTGTGATGTTTGCTGTTGCAAAAGCTTCAGGTTTAAACATAAATGTTTCCTTGTAGCCAGCCTCCTGAGGTGTCAGTCTGGAGATATTCATGGAAGCAGCATTTTCAAAATTGTCCCTCAGTTCCAGTGGACTTCCACTTGCTCTTATTTCATATCCTACAGCTAAAAACAAAAACATGTTAACACCAGGAATTTCCCTCCCTTCAGTATACATTTAATACCTGCAAATGAACCTCTTGACCTACTGTGTGAAGAAGAGAAACAATTATTTCTACCTATTCCAGAAATCAGATTGAGACATTTAAAGAGGAATCAGTCTTTTACCCAGAAATGATAACCCTTGTAGTGCAAACCCATGCCTGTTGATTTGGAAATAAGTACTGCCAAATCCAGTACTTATTTACAGAGAACTGCTCATAGGATGCACCTTTGGTTAGTTAAATTGGCCAATGGTACTAGCAAACAAGAGCATTGCTTCCTTAGCAAAAGCAGTGGATCCAATCCAAAGATAACCAGACACAACAGGCCTCTCTGAGTACAACTTCTCTCATGTTTAATACTTTGATATGGCCCTATGAACATAGTTAAAACATCAGTTGAAAATACAGTGCACTTTCCTAGTGAAAATGCAGTGCATTCCTTTGCAAGGGTCACTAACAAGGAAATGAATAAATACTGAACCTACCTTGGCCCTGGTCAAAATCATCCCCTGGTGCTGTCCAAGTTAAAACAACTTTATCACCTTCTATTCTGGCATCAAGATCAGTAATTTTGCATGGTGGAAATACATCAGTATATGGGCCAGTGGGAACTGCAGATACACTGAAAGAGCCTCCCGAAGTTATTCTTCTGAAGCCCCCTGATCTGATTTGTGTATCTTCACTTTTCATCAGTGGCCTTGGTGCATTCATCTGGATTGTACCTACATCATATTGAGAGAGAGAGAGAGAGAGAGAGAGAGAGAGAGAGAGAGAGAGAGAGAGAGAGAGTCTGTGTGAATATGCTCTCCACATACTGACTGATGGATTCTTCACTAAATTGGCCAGAAAGCCAACAAAAGACTGATGTTAGGAATGGGCCAATAGTTCATTGGTAAGGCACATGCTTTTAAGGGAACATTGGAAGCTATTTATATACTGAGTCAGACCATTGGTCCATCCAGCTCAGTATTGTGCATACTGACTGGCAACAAGTCTCCCAGGTTTCAGATAGGAGGCTCTCTCAGCCTTACCTGGAGATGGCAGGGATTGAATCTGGGATCTTGTACAAGGGAAAGAGATACTCCACTACCACCACCATGACCCCATCCTCTAAGGGGAATACCCGACAGCAGACAGTGCTCACATGTTGTCACCCATCCAAATGCAAGCCCAAGCAAACCCTGCTTAGCAAATGAGACCATTCATGATTGTTACTGCAAGACCTGACCTATAATGCTCAGATTAGCACATTATCTCTTTTGCAAATCCCTGCTAACTAAGCAAAGAGGTACTTCTCAAAGTGGTGATTCTCTTATATTTAGCAGGGGGAGAGCAACTAGCCCTATCCAGCCCCAGCACAGCAGTCCATGTTCAATCCCTGGCTCCTCTAAACATCTCAGGAAGCAAGGCTAGGAAACACGTATTTCCAGTAAATTAACCTGTGAATAACCCTATAGACAAAAGGAAGGACCTCAGATGAACAGGACTGAAGAGGGGAAGGTGGCAGAGAAGTGAGGTAAAGGTGCAGATTAGGCAATGGACAGAAATATCAGTCCAAGCAGACAGAAATATCAGTCCAAGCAGCCACACTTTCCTTACACTTTCTCATATTTGGTGAGAGACTTGTTAGTAGTCTGTAATGAACTAGAAGGGGCATTAACCTAGCCTGGCAGAAGACAGCTTTATATGCTCATAAACTTTCTTACAGGAGGAACAGCAAGGAAAACTGAAAACCTGGCTCCAAAAGGAATCATATGCTCCTTACATTAAAAAAAAAAAAAATCAATTACAAGAGGAAGGGAGGAGAAATACAGCTTCTTGTTCTCATAAAGACTCACTCTCCCACAAGTCACAGAAATTCAAGTTTTATGGAAGGAGCAAAACACACCTAGCAGTCAATGCTCGTGTTTATCGCTTGTCATCAGTATTTGAAGTCCCCTAGGCCATAGGAACTACTGTTCATACTTTTTTTAAAAGTGCCCCAGCCTCCCAGTCACGTGTATGGCTCCCATCATGGTTACAGTGTTAAACTCTTCAGGTGAATGCTTTGGAACCATGAACAGCTTCGGGGAGAAGATACTATAAATCAGTTGAGTGCCAGTCCGTGCTGGTCCATGAGTAATTAATCTCCCCACAAAACAATTTCATGCCGGTGGGGGCCACCACTGCTGGGAGCTCTCCACACATCTCATTTCTAGGCAGGCATCCTTCGTGTTGGGATAACGTTCATTTCGAAGAAGCTAAATGAATGTTATCCCAGCAGCGAGGGCTGCCTGCCTAGAAATGGAGAGCTCCCAGTGGTGGTGCCCGCCCCCCGGCTTGAAATTGTTTTGGGGGGTGCCTGGAGGTGGGGGCGAGGGAGGGTGACCCTTTTACTAACTGCTGGTCCAGGAAACTGCGCACAAAGACTGTACCCCGGTCCATGACTCCAAAAACGTTGAGACACTGCTATAAATTATGCATCAGGGCAGGACTTCCAGAGCACTTTCAGAGGCTGTACATGAGCATAGCCTTTGGTTTAATGACATCTGAAAGGGGCGAGTATGACAATGAATACCAGTGGCTGGGGGCAGTGAGGCAGGGCTGATGTCTTTGTGTCCTGCTTGTGGGCTTCCAGGAAACAGCTGACTGACCACTGTGGTAAATGGGATGTTGTACTAGGTGAACTTTTGGACTAAGCCACAGAGTTTATTCTTGAGTTCATAAGGAGTATCCTCCACTACAAAGAACCTTGTCAGGATATGGAACTCAAAAGAACTCCATGTTCAGAAGTTTTATTTTATACATTGTACATCAGGATCAAACAAAATTAACTGAGTTCCTTGCATCTGCAACCATGTACTGGATTATCTACTGGACTAAAAAAAATAGGGAAGGGGAAATAAATGCTATCATCCCAAAATGTGTGTGTGTGTGTGTGCGTGCGCACGCACGCACGCATGCCTAACACTTACAATCACACATTGGTTGCATTTAAGACAGAAAAGCTTTTAATATATGCTTATTTCTGGGAGAAAATGCCCCCCTCCAATGTAATATTTACATATAAGGGCTTTTTTTTTTTTAGCATGATGTCTGTGGAAGATGCACACATATATGAACATATTTCTCTATATAATGTAGTCTGCTCAAAGATTAATTTATGAACTGGATTTGTTTTGGTTTTTTCCTAAATCTCTAGCTTAAGCTTTCAGCAAATTGTAGCTGATACCTATGGATGCAATTCATCAGAATGTATCATTCAAAGCATCAGCCCACAGGAATAAATATTGACCCAGTTCAAAAACTTCAGCCATGTCCTTTGTTTGTTGTGATGAGAACAAGCAACAATTCCACCATCTCTTCCATCCTCCTTTGTGGGCAAGAGGAAAAGACTGGAAGCTTCTGTTTGAGATTTGTAACAAAGTTTCCCCATTACATCTGAATATGAGAGACTGTGGTTTGTACAAGTCTCAGAGGTCATTCACACTATCGAAAAGTGTGTTCTACCCGGGTTTGGAAGCTGTGTGTACTCCCAATTTTTGATTGTGTGGAAGCAAGGTTAGAGGAAAACCTGGGTAGCAGTGATTGTGTGGAAGCAAGGTAGGAGAAAAAGCTACCCAGGTTTTCCTCTAACCTTGCTTCTACACAATCACTTCTACCCAGGTTTTCCTCTAACCTTGCTTCCACACAATCAAAAATTGGGAGTACACACAGCTCCCAAACCCGGGTAGAACACACTTTTCGATTGTGTGAATGACCTCATCGTCTGTTAACAAACCAGAATCTCCTGATTTGATAACCTGGATTGTTAACAAACTGTGATTTGTATGTGAGGGAAGGGGAGGGTTGTACCAGATCATTCTTAATACAACAAACCATCATTTTTGTATCGGAACCAATTGACTACAGTACTTCAGTATTTCTTTAATGATGCTTGTACAAGGAAATTTAAAGGAGTATTTCTTTCTACTGAACATATAATCAGTTGGGAACTACTCTTGTGAAGTGCATTGACCCAAACATGCACAAGAACATGACTTGGTTGACATCTCTCTTTCTTACCATTTTCCAAATAGCCAGGAATATACATGGCATTACTCCATAGTATAGTAAGATATGGACCAATAGTCTTGTTGTCTCTCTGAACATGCACTTTCAAGCTATACCTTCCATTCCTTGTGAAAGAAAACAGGTATTTGGAATATACACCATCATTTTTAAAAACATCAGCACCTGGATGCAAGAGAAAGCAAAACCAAAAGTTATTCGACATATTTTGTGCTTGCCCCTCCCCCTCCCCCCTTAAGATGAAAATTATAATGCAGGGATAAATTTGGGTGTGGCACCTCAGAGTGACTGGAGTCTTAGCAGCCAATGATAAACAAAAAGGACAAAATCCCTGTTGTATAGCTGTGGCCCATAAGTGCTCAATAGTTGAGAATCATTGGATGGATCATTGTAACTTGGCCTTTTTATCCTGCTCAAGCTGAGAAGTGTGAGGGAAAGGATAACCTCAAGCTGAAGTATAAGAAGGCAATGTCTGTTTGGTGTGAAACGTAGTGGCTGAATTCAGACGTAACACAAAACCAGAGTTCTCGGGCAGAGGTTGCAACTGCGAATATGTGCAACTGCGGTTTTGAGCCAAAAGCAACCTCTGGTTTGCCTCACCAAACTCCAATTTGAACCTTCAGATTGCACAAAGGCTTGCAGCCAAGACCAGAGGTTTGGCTGCTGAAGTATTACGTCCAATCCCTGATGGTGCCATAACCATGGTTTCATGCAGATTTTGAAACCACAACCATAGAGATGGTGGCACAAACCAGCCCGGGATCATGCCTACTCTGTGCCTGCGGCACTTCTTGCTAGCTGCCTCTTCAAGCACCAGTCATACCCCTCCTGTTCCTGATCAAGCAATGGAGTTGCCTGGCAACCGTGACACTACCACATCCCATCTCAAGCTTGTCAGCCAGTCAAGCAGCAAAATCACACAGGGGAGTCACACAGGGGCATTCCCCCTTCCCACTCTGTCCCGCACTCCCCTCTCCTGGCAAGCAGGAGGGAATGGAGATGGGATGACAGGACAGGCACTAAGTGCTTTGCTCCTGGAGAGTTAAGGAACAATGATGTATTTTCACAAGCACAAAAACTCCAGGTGGCAACAAAATCAGGACACCTCATCATAGTGCCGGGGTGGGGGTGGGGGGCAACATGGGGTTGGGTTTAAAAGGTAGCCCTACCAGGGATTTTTGAGCAGTCAAGTTCTATTTTTTTCACAAAAAGATTGGGGAAGGGAGCCCCCCACTCCTTCTCCATGGGGGTTTGCTGTCTCTAGGCTTACACATGAGAAGAGCCAGGCAGCAGGATTGACATTGCCATCACTGATGGTGGACCACACTCGCTCCAGAGAGTGGCAGGCCATGGGGACACCCCATAACAACGTATGTGAAGAACCATCTGAGGGGAGAGAGTTGCCAAGCAAAATCACTAATAATGTGTGACGACAAAACATTCCCTTCTCCCACAGACCGCTCTCTCACAAGAGTGAAAGGCCATTGGAGCTCTATATCAAGCCAGGTTGCTCTATGGAAGAAATCCATGGGATGGGTACCCCAGTGACTGCTCTTCCTGTCTTGGTGACTGCCACCAAATAGGTTTCAAAGTGTGCCCCCTGCCAGCCTGTCCACCTATGTGCACATGTGCACCCTTTCTTGTGCCCCCAAACAGCAACCCGGCTCTCCTGGGGTTGCTGTTTGGGAAATCAGTGCTCCCCTCTCCTGTGATTCCCTGCATCAGCAGATCTGCAGATGGTGCTACACTGGACCGAACCTGAGAATTTTGAATGGGTTTAAAGGTCTGTCCATGAATCCGGTGTTCCCCCTGTCCATGCACGTGACCAGGCTCTGACACATGGAGCATCAAAATCTCCTTTGGGTGCATTCAAGTCTTCACTGGGGGGGGCAGGGAGGCAGTGCTTCTGTTCTATTTTTTACCATGGAGAGATGGGGGACCCACACAAGAAGGGTCCCCTTCGTTGGATTAGCTCAACCTGTGAGTGTGCAGACTGATGGAAGACCTAGGGCTTACACTCTATGACAGGGATTCTTAACCTTGGGCCCCCAGATGTTGTTGGACTACAACTCCCAGAATCCTCAGCTGCAATGTCCTTTGCTTGGGGGTTATAAGAGTTGTAGTCCAACAACATCTGGGGGCCCAAGGTTAAGAAAACCTGCCCTATGATCCTCCCCAGTAGACTGGCCCTCTCATGAGAGAGATAGTCCACTGGCAGCAAGCTGTTAGCGGAGCAGGAGTTTGGTTTGTTCTGCATGGATTGCTTTGCCAGGGTGATCCATCACAAGAGCATCCTAGGTCATGGTGGGACAGACCACCCAGGATCTTTAGCCCTCCCTCATATACATATCCCCTCCTAGGAAGTCATCATGTTCCCTTCCCTTTCCTGAGTAGCAAGGAAGTAGTTCCCTCAGCCCCCAAACCCCAAATTGTGCTTGTGCAGGGCTCTTTGGGTGCAGGGCTCTTTGGAGGGCAGCGGTGCCATCGCTGGCTGAAGAAGTGCTGGCATGACATGGCATTTAAATGGATTCAAATGCATGCCAAAGGCCAGGGGCACGAGCACGCTCAGCAAGCCCACTTCGAGACTGTGGCCAATCACAACCGCTCTGCTGATATGCTGACGCTTTGCCCACAGTCTGGCTGTGGAACTTGCTTGGAACTTGCTGTGGAAGCAGCAGGGAGGGTCTCCCTTCATATGAAACTGAAGGTTGCCGGACCACAGTTGGACAAATATCTGTGGTGCAATTTACAGAATCAGATTAAAATGGCTTGCCATTGTTACGTCCGAATTCAGCCATTGGCAGCCAGGATTGTGCAGCTGTGGAAAACCTCTGTATCTCCTTTTTTGCACTTTGAGCAACAATTGTCAGGGAAAGTGTGTTTTATATTTTAAGAAATATAAATGATATATAAATGAATGCAATGAAAAGGTTTGCTGGGGAGATTGTCTGAGTTAGAAATCCACCTTTTGTTTTAAAAGACAGCCAACTCATTCCTTTCGGAGAAGGCTTCGTCTCTGTATAGATGAGAGATAATTTAAAGAATTTTCCAAGATCAATACATTTGCTGCTCTTCTCATATTGCTTTAACACACCAGATGCTTCCAATCATAATTTGGGTGGAACAAATCACATTAGGCAGGAAATCACTACTGAGAAACCAGCATCTGATGCAACAATGCAAATGTGCTATGTGTTATCTTCTTCCGTTTCATCGGAATACAAAGCCACATGCAAGACAAACTTGCTCACAGGAAGTGCATGAAAGCTGGAGCAACTCCTTGTAGTATTTCATGTAAAGACTATGCCTGAAGTGCAGTTGATAAGATATAATAACTGGGATGGGCATCACTATCTACTCCACCCAGGGAGCCTACTTTGTTGCAATAAAAAGTCTGCATAATAGTGCACATTACGAAATACCAGGCAGTGCGACTTTCTTCCTCCTGCTCTATTCACCCTTTAAGTGGGTGCAACTTTCAATTAGAAGACTTCTAACTGATTAAAGAATGAATGTATTTTGAGAAAATATACACAAAGGCAAAGGAAGTGTAGTTCATAAAATCTTCAACACTTTTCTTTTCCTCTGTCTAGAAATAAATGAAGTATCCAGAAATTACTCAGATAGTGTCTTATTATATAGAGATAGATAGATAGATAGATAGATAGAGAGAGAGAGAGAGAGAGAGAGAGGAGATCAAATACAGGAGGCCCTCATTTTTCATGGGGGTTCCATTCCAGCCTATTGCCTCAAACTACACACAAAAAGAAATCTTGAGCTTACAAGGATTGGGGGGTTAGGTTCCTCAGCACACTCAAATGTGCTCAGTAGGAATGTGCAAGAACTAGAGTTTGGCCTGTTCAGCAGGTGGGGGGTTATCTTTAAGGAGCAGGGAGGGTGCCCATCCCCTGCTGCATTTCCCCCGCCAGCGCTGTCACCAAAATTGGTGCCACGCGGCAGCTGTGTACCTCTTTGCAGCCACGTTCAGCATCGTACCGGAAGTGGCCAGTGTGCGTGCACACATCATGTATGTGCACCAGCCACTTCTGGTAGGACGCTGAACAGCGCTGTAAGGAGGTATGCAGCAGCCCTGCAGCACCGGTTTTGGTGACAGCACCGGCGGTGGAAATGCAGGGGAGGATGTGCATCCTCCCAGCTCCATAAAAGTAACCCCCCCACCGCTGAACCAGCCAAATGCCAGAACTCTGCACCAGTTTGGCAGTCCATAAAAGAACTGCCAAACAGATTCATGCACATCCCCAATGCTCAAATCTCATTTTAAAAGTATGTGTGTGGGGGGAGGAGAAAAGCTAAGTGTAATAGACCTTGGGTTGGGGCGGTATTAAAATGTGCTAAATAAATAAATAAATAAATAAATCGCATTACCTTGCTGTCCTGCTCTCCAGTAATGCCCCCCCAACCCCCAAATCACCCGGTTTTCAGACTTTGTGTGTGTATGTGTGTGTGGAAAAGTCATAAATGGCTACCAGAAATGACACTACAAATGATTTCTGGGTGGCACTCAGCCACAAATAGCTGGAAATAATCCTAGCTTTAGTACAGACACACACCAACTAGGTCTCTACATTGCACAGAGCCAAAAATAGCCTTACACTGTGCACAAAGAAACCAGGTCTCTATACAGCGGATAGCCAGAAATAGGGCTATTTTTGGCCTGCAATCAAAGAAACTGTGAGTGTAATCAAGATGATTGCTTGAAAGAAACTGGGTGTCTATGACCCACCTGCAAATAACAGAAACCATTAGGGATGTGGACAAAATGGATTTTGTATTTTATTTTGAGCTCAAAATGAAACACATAATGCTCAAAATGTTTTGTCAAAACAGTGGTTGATCCAGCTGTTTCAACAAAACAAACTCAAAATGTTTCAAGTGTTTCAGCCATAGGGAACAATGGGGAAACTCAAAACACCATGTTGTTCCCCATAAGTAGTTCCTAGGGACACCAAAGTGGTTTGTGTGGTAGGGCATGATGGATGCTACCTCCCACCCAATCCACTAAAAAATGGGCAAGAAGGTGGGTTTCTTTTTTTTTTTTTTTTAAACCAACTCTTTCCCCCAAACCCCCATAGGATCCTATGGGGGTTATTGCCAAAAAGGAATCACTGACCCAGAATCCACTGCCAGCCACAGTGCCTGTGCCACAGTATCATCATTGACACAATTTGCTCTCTCACACACAATTATGACTCCTTACTTCCTAGCATTGCGAAAGCTGCCACAGCAGCACCCTTAGCAGCAAGCACAGCCATGCACTCAACTAGAGCAATTTCAACCACATTTTGACATAGAACACCTTGCAATGCAGATAGCAGAGCAGACCAGAGCAGTGAGTGAAGCTCAAGTTAATCTCAAGGCCAAACAATGAGCTCATCACAGCAATCACCAAGAATTAGTACACACATGCACAATCAGAGAGCTACCACTGTCCATTTCTCACCACAACACTATCTCACAAAACAAATCACAACTCAAGGCAGGCAGGCACCCAAGTTCTGCCTATGTCAATCTAGCAAAACCAGATAGTTATAGAAGCAACAGCACCGAATATTATACTCAGTGCCGAGAAAAGAAAACCACAAAATCAAACCTTCCTTGTGTCTTTCCTCCTCTCCTGATGTAACAGCTCTCTGCCTCCCAGTCCCTTTGGATACATTTTGAAATTCCATCCTTTTTTGTTCCTCACTCCTCACCCCCAGCCAATGGGGGCACAGCTGCCCGTAACAACACTTGATTTGTATGATAATAAGCCAACCATGAAGCAAGGAGATCTCAAGCCATTCGGAAGCCAGTGCCAGAAAGCCAGTGCCAGAAAAAGAATTGTTTTGTGGAAAACAATTCTCCAAAATGGCACTTGAACCACTCAGAACGTTTCAACTTGAAATGGGGTTGTACTGTTTCGAGTAGAGAAGTTTCAAGTTCAAAACATTTTGCACATCTCTAGAAACTGATAAGAGAACCCGTCAAAAACTAGGGTCTCTTGTTTTCATAAAGTTGTTTTCAATAGGTTGATCTTAAACAAAATAGAGGGAAGTAGACAAAAATTCCAGCAAATTGGCCTTAAAATGTATGCAATGATTCCTCCGTCTATGGAGAGCACAGGATATCCCAATGTGTATATGGAAAAATGTCAAAAGCAACAAGAAATGCATTCCTAAACACATTTATTAGACAGTAAGCATACCCCCCCCCACTCAAGTCCTGCTATCCTGCCTCATCATGGCAGGGGGGCGTATTCCCGGGAGGGATGAGCGAAGTATGCTGGGAGCTATACTCCCAGTAGGATCACCCAAAGCATGAAGGGCATCCCAGCTGCCCAGCTAAAGCAAGCAGGCACCTATATTGGGCAGCAGCGATATAGGAAGGTACTGGAGGCGGACAATCACTTCAGTGACAATGACAAAGGCAATGGTAAACCACTCCTGTATTTTACCAAGAATCTACATAGATAGACTAAATAGAATGATTGTCGATGTAGTGCTGGATGATGGGCCCCTCAGGTCAGATGGTACTCCACATGCTACTGAGGAAGAGCTGAGGATCTCTCAGAGTACCGATGGTGTTTATGACATGGTTAGACTAAAGCCTTTTGGACATCTAGTAGCTGATGTTGCCCTGCAGGAAAAGAAAATCCAAAGCTGCAAAGACAGAATTACAATGGGGCTGTGGAATGTAAGAAGCATGAATATGAGAAAGCTTGACACAGTGAAAGATGAAATGAATCAACTACAGATTGACATCTTGGGCATTCAGTGAATTAAAATGGACTGGAATGGAACACTTTCAATCAGAAAATCATACCGTTTACTACTCAGGACATGAAAACCAAAGAAGGAATGGTGTTGCTTTCATAGTCAGGAAGGATATAGCAATGACAGTACTTGGGTACAATGCGGTCAGTGATTGACTAATACCAATTAGATTTCATGGACAACCCTTTAACATGTCAGTTCTTCAAGTCTATGTCCCAGCGACTGATGCAGAAGAAGAGGAAGTTGATGAGTTTTATGTTCAAGTTCAGTCTGAAATTGACAGAACAAGCAAGCAAGATGTGATGCTTGTGCTTGGAGACTGGAATGCCAAAGTTGGAAAAGGTAAGGAGGAAAACACAGTCGGCCTATATGGCCTACTTCAAGAACCTCTAGTATGGGAAGATGAAGTTAGATCAGCACTCCAGTCATTACCAAGTTAGAAGCCTACAGGAATTGATGGAATAGCTACAGAAATATGGCAGGAAACAGAAGAATCAGCCAAGGCTCTAACCAAACTATGCCAGCAAATTTGGAGAATGACACAGTGGCCAATAGATTGGAGGAGGTCAGTCTACATACCCATACCAAAGAAAGGAGACTTAACAGATTGCACAAACCATCACACAATATCCTTAATTTCACATGCTAGCAAAATAATGCTCAGAATCATCCAACACAGATTAGAGCCCTACATGGAAAGGGAAATGCCAGATGTTCAAGCTGGTTTCAGAAAAGGCCAAGAAACAAGAGACATCATTGCTGATGCATGCTGGATAATTGAGAAAGCCAAATAATACAAAAAATAATTCAATATATGCTTCATTGACTACAGAAAAGCCTTCGATTGTGTCGACCATGTCAAGGAATATCCTTAGGAAAATGGGCATCCCAGAACATCTCATTGTTCTCATGCGAAACCTATACACAGAACAAGAAGACACAGTCCAGATGGAACATGCTGAAAGACTGGTTCCAGATCAGCAAAGGAGTAAGACAAGGCTGTATTCTCCTTCTCTATTAAATTTATATGCTGAACATATACTGAGAGAAGCTGGATTGGAAGAAAATGAGTGTGGTTTTAAGGTTGGAGGAAGAAACATCAATAACGCTGATGACACCACTCTGATAGCTGAGAATGTGGATGATCTGCAAGCTCTAGTAATGAAAGTCAAGGAGCACAGTGAAAAAATGAGACTACGACTAAGTGTAAAGAAGACTAAACTAATGACAACAGGTACAGCAACCAGCCTCAGAATTGATAATGAAGACACTGAAGTGGTGGATAGCTTCTAACTTTTAGGATTGACCATCAAGTGTAAAGGATTCAGCAGTCAAGAAATCAGGGACGTAACTATAATAGGGCAAGGCGAGACAGTTGTCTGGGGGCCCACTGCCTTGGGGGACTCCCCAGAAGCAGGTCACATGGAGGTGAAAGGAACTCATTGGCCCGCATTATTTATTTGTTTGTTTGTTTATTTAACATATTTGTACACCACCCAAAACTTACATCTCTATAAGCCTCTAATAGTACTAGTAACCTGGAGGTGGGATTGGGGCTGGAGGCATGACTGCTGTGAGGTTAAAAATTGATGTGAGTGTTAAGACCTGGAGCTACCAGAACAGCATGTCTTTCTCTTGTACCATTAAATGACTTGCATCGTCCACAATTCACAAAACCATATAGTGCTTTTTGTTACCACGATTCAGCCTAATTTAAGATTTCTTTACTTCATGAGCTGAGCTTCAGTGAGGAGGGGGCATTTAAAAATCTTGTCTCTGGGCCCGCTCCAACCTTGCTACGCCCCTGCAAGAAATACGCCACAAACTAGCACTTGATAGGGTTGCAATGAAGGCCTTGGAAAGGATATTTAGATACTGTGACATGTCTACACCTACAAAGAATAGAATCATTCAGACAATGGTTTTCCCCATGAAACTCTATGGATGTGAAAGCTGGACTTTGAAGAAGCAAGATAGAAAAAGCAAAAGAAAAAATGAATCTTTTGAACTTTGGTACTGAAGAAGACTTTTGAGGATACCATGGACAGCCAGGAAAACAAACAAATGGAACATAGAACAAATCAATCCAGAATTTTCACTCGAAGCACAAATGACCAGGATCAAACTATCATACTTCAGACACATTATGCGAAGATCCAGCTCCCTTGAGAAGTCCAGAATGCTGAGAAAAATTGAAGGAAAGAGAAGAAGAGGATGACTAGCAGCAAGGTGGATGGACTCGATTACAACAGCAATGAATGCACCACTGAGAGAGCTTAAAGGCCATGTTGAAGACAGATCATCCTGGAGAGAATATTTCTATTTGGTCACTAAGAGTTGACACTGACTTGATGGCACTTAATCAATCAACCAAGCACATAATGAGGCAATTGTCACGATCAGTGGAAAGCAGGCTAAGGGAGCTTAGCCCACTGTCCACGAATCGTGGGAACTACCCCAAAGCGGGTCACCCACTTACCTATCCATCCCTTTAGCCCAGTTTAGTGGAGTGAGCACTCCGCTAACCCGGGTTTTGTGGTCGTGTATTGCCACAGCGTGGAGGCAACACATGAGAAGAGCCCTGGCTGGGAGGCTGCAAGCAGCCTCCCAGGCTCGGGGGTCTCTCCAGCATGCCCCACACACTTGCGCACTTGCGTGGCTCAGGGGTCTCTCCAGCATGCCCCATGCACTTGCGCACTTGCACTTGTGCAGGGCAACCTGGAACTTCCAGGGGCCGCACGTCCCCCGGTCCCCGCAGCTCCCGCCGGCTCCATGACGGAGCCGGCAGTCGTGTGGGCGGCCAATCTGGCCACTCAGGGCTGCAGCAGTGTTCATCTGCGGGGAGAGTGGGCTGAGCCCACTCTCCCTGCAAACCTCATTATGGTGAGTCTCACCAATCGTGAAACTCGCCTCAGTGACTTACAGTTCTTCCAAGTAAATACGACACTGTATGCAGTATGCAACTATCTCATATAGCAATAGCACTTACATTTATATACCGCTCTATAGCCGGAGCTCTCTAAGCGGTTTACAATGATTTTAGCATATTGCCCCCAACATTCTGGGTACTCATTTTACCGACCTCGGAAGGTTGGAAGGCTGAGTCAACCTTGAGCCCCTGGTCAGGATCGAACTTGTAACCTTCTGGTTACAGGGCGGCAGTTTTACCACTGCGCCACCAGGGCTCCTAGCAGTATGCAGTATGCAACTATCTCATAAATGCCAGGCTAGCTGGAAAACCTGGGGGTGTGATAATTTGAACCTAATTGTTGGGAACTTGACACCAGGTGCAAAGAGGACTGAAACACCGTGTGTGTGTGTGTGTGTTTGTGCGCGCATGCAAAAGAAGCACTAGTTGGGAGTACTAGTTGGGACTAGTTGGGAGTAAAATGAGAAATCCATTGACCGTTTCCTATTGGATGTCCCACAATAACCAACTTTCAGTGCTGTGCAGTGAGCAGAAAGCTGCAAAAGATATTATTTTAACCTAAATTAGAACAAAGAAGCAGTCATTCCTCTTAAATCTAAAGTGTGCATATGTAGAGTCATGCAATGTCAGAAAAAGACTTTGTAACAGACACTCCCTTTGAAAAACGTGTCCAACAACCAAGTGACTTTGGAGCCCAAATATTATCAGTTCTTTGGTGTCAAATGAATTAATTATCATTATAACCCTTTAAAAAATGAATTTAATTGGAGTGAAAGTAGAGCTGATTCTTGGGGTGGGAAGTGGGGAGGGTGTTCTGTTTTGACATAAACAGAACACCACATAAAAGCTGACATAAAAGCTTCCAAGCTACTAAACCTAGCTTGATTCTCACAATAACAAAATCCTGTGGATACTACGCCTTAATATTTTGGAACAGTGAAAAACAGTAATATTTTGGAACAGTGAAAAACAATCTTTTCATTCTATGCTTAAACCTCCCAGTTTGTGGCACCAAGAAACTTTAAATGATAATCTCCATTAAGCAATTGTGAGAAATCATCCTAAGACTGATTTCCTAAGTGAAGCTTACATCTCTTCTGAGCTTCTCTTTAGCTGTTTGCGAAAACCCAGTTTGGTTTGAATAGAACCAGACTCGAACCAAATGGTTTCTGGTCCAACTCAGTGCACACCAGAGTCGGACCCAGTCCAGCTCTAGTCCGAACAGGTTCGGACCCAGCTTGTGGAGGGATGAGGTGGGATGACAAAATATTTTTTAAAGAGAAAAAATGGCGGGCTTCCTCCATTCCCAAGCTCTGGTGTGTGTTGTGGCCGTGGGGGGTGTCTTCTGATATCCCTCCTCCCCTGCTGTCCTCACCCCCCCCCAGTAATTTTTGGCGCTTACAGACCGTTTTTGGACCATTTGGGGCCATTTTCAGCCCATTGCGGGCCTCTCTGTGGTGTCAGTGGGTGTCCATTTTGGAGGCTGCCATGCATACCCAATGGCCATCTGCATAGCTGAGTCATGACCCAGGCTACATGGGTGGCCATTGGGAATGCGCAACGGCCTCCAAAATGGCCACTTACCACTACCACAAAGAGGCCTGTAATGGGCCAGAAGGCCCGCAAAGCTCAAAAATGGCCTGTAAAAGCCAAAAGGGGAGACCGGCAAGGGAGGGGGAACTTCAGGAGACACACACAACCCTGTGGTGGTGACAGCACCACTCTGAGCCCAGCGATGGCAGTAAGTCCACCTTAAAAAAAAAAAAAGGGAACTGGCCCTGGACCAGTTTCAATTAGCAATAATCACACCTTGGATTAACCTCATTGGCTACGATACTGCCACTGTGTAAAGCAGTGATTTTGCAAAGATGCTTTCAAACTGGTGTTTAAATTTATTTATTTGGTTTTAGATTTCTAATTGTGTACTTACTGTTTAGGTGCTATTTTGTTTGGTCATTGACTGTAAATAAAACTAACTAACTAACTAACTAACTTGCCCTGGACCAGCCAAGTGGGTTCAGCTTGACTTTGAGCTGAACCGGGCCCAGTCCAGCTTGAGGGCAAGCCTTTGAGCCAGGCCAGTTAGAGTGCGAGCTGGCTCGACCTTGAACCTGCTCTCACATCCCCAGTGTCTACCTTATGTTTCTTTTTTAGATGTTTCTTATGTTTCTTTTTAAGATTGTGAGCCCTTTGGGCACAGGGAGTCATTTTATAGATTTGTTTGTTTGTATGTAAACAGCTTTGGGAACGTTGGTTGAAAAGCGGTATATAAATATTCTTTGTATTCATAAAAGCCTATTGGCTGCTTTAAAAAGGTAAAGTGTGCCGTCGAGTCGGTGTCAACTCCTGGCGCCCACAGAGCCCTGTGGTTGTCTTTGGTAGTATACAGGAAGGGTTTACCATTGCCATCTCCCACACAGTATGAGATGATACCTTTCAGCATTGTCCTATATCACTGCTGCCCAATATAGGTGTTTCCCATAGTCTGGGAAATATACCAGCGGGGATTTCAACTGTCAACCTGTGGCTTGCTAGTCAAGTCATTCCCCCACTGTGCCATTAGGTGGAATGCTTTACAAAATGTTAAACTGATTATCTTACACACCACTAAAATGGAGGGGACTCCAAAACCCTGCTTCCTTTCTATGTTCAGTGTTATTATAAGATGGTTCTTACCTGCACCATTGTCAAAAAGGTCCAGGATGATTGGATCCCCATTTTCTGGCTCAATAATAGCAGTCACATTAGCACCAAGAATGGGAGAAAAGCCTTGATTAACCTGAGCATAGACAATCATTGGACTGGGGTAGGAGTTTGTATCTTTATTTGTGTGGACTCTCACAGAGATAGCAGATACATCAGACTTGACTACTCGAGAGGTTGTGGTCATTGTGAAGACATCAGGTAACACGTGAGTGTTAGTGAGTGTATATGTCCAATCCCCAACCTGAAAAACAAATTCATATATTTTCAAATAACATCTCTTGTCTTTGCACATTATTATTTAGCCTCTCCCCTTCCCAGCCCCACCCCACCCCATCCAAAGATGGTGCTGACAGAAACAATGGAATAATTAATTATTACCCATGCAATCCCTGGAATCTGTAGACGAGCAATGTGCAAAATGGGATCAACATCAAAATCTTCAGTGGTATAACTTTTCCCTCTCGGGTCCCGAAGAGTGATAGTGGGTTTGTTTATCTGCCACGTTGCAACAAAGAATGTGTTCCTCCCCACAGTGCAGTCAATTGTCGTCGTCCTGTTAATCTGGCTGTAGGCCTTCACCCTTTCAGCAGCACTTTCCATCTGTCCAAAGCCAGTAACATAATGCTTTTTATTTGCTTGAACACCCCACACTCTCTCATGTAATTGTTAAAGGATAATAAATCCCAGTTAAAATATTCCATACAGTGTATTATCATCATCAGGGGGGGCAAACATTCAAGTGCCTAGTTGCCCCTGGCACCAAAAAGGGGGGGGGGAGATAGACCTGGTAACTGATACAAAGATTATGAATCAGATTACAGCTCTTTACAGTTGCCAAGTTGCCAGAAAAGGAAAACCTGGTCCAGTCTGCCCCTAAAACTTTAACAAATTTTTGATCTGCTCTACCAAGAACAATTATATATGTTTGCAGCAGAAACAAGTGGTGGACAGCAGCCCACATGCAGCACAGTGTGTGAAATTAGGGACCCACAGGTGCATCTGCCAAATCTCCCCTCATCAATAAACCCCTCCCCCACCCCACCAAAAACCAATTTTCCAAAAACATATTTGGCTGTTTGTATTTTTTAAAAAGCGTAAGTTGGGGAATGAACAGATAAACTGATAAACAGACATGTGCAACTGACTATGTGGGGGTGGGGTAGGGTTTAAGGTAGACAAGCCACCTGAAATTTGGGGAAAGGGAAAAGACTCATAGCTGGACCAGTGTTCAGTTAGCTATTATGTATGTGAGTCATTAAAATTGCAAAATGTGTCTGTGCGTATTTGTGTGCGTAAGAGGAAGTTAAGCCCACTCCACAGCTGACACCTGCTGGCAGTTCTCTTTCTATATTACATCTGCCTTCGATCTGATATGTCCACCAATTTTCATCTTGTTAAAATACAACTGCTAATAAATACATATATAAATACACACACACACACACACACACACACACACACACACACACGATAAGCATCCAGAGCTGTGTTGTCTGAAATAAGGGCTACCCATTATGTTGTATGGCATTGTGGCGTTCTAAAATAGTGGATTACGAAACTCCTTCAAGTGAAGTGCCATTTCTAGGACTGCTTTCTCCATGTCTTCTTAGAAATCTACTCACCTCATTATGTACATTCCTCATTATGTCAAGATATGCAGACCGTAAGAATACACAAACACACACATACATAGAGAGAGGAGGGGGGGAGAGAGAGAGACCTGGACAGGCTGGTCGCTAACATCTCCATGACCAGCTGCAATGGCCGTGAAGACATCCATTAGACTATTTGAGTCTGGCCTATCAGTAGCAAAAAAACTCAGGCCTCCTGAAAGAGAGTACAAGGAGAGTTTTACAACTGACTACTGTAAAATCTTCACAGTGCTTAATGAGGATGTCCAGAATGTATTGGCTTACAGTGAATTGATTTCATGAATGATGCTTACAGTTTTGTGCTTTTATGATATTAGAAGTTGATGGAAGATATTTCAAGTTCCCATAAGCCTGGGGGCACTGTACTCACATACAGTGCCCCCAAGAAGGTGCTCTGAAAACCCCATCCCCATGCTGCATGCTCAGAAACTCTGTCCACTCACTGTCCATGGTTTCAGTATTTGACTGCAGAACAAATACTGTACTCATGGGCAGACTTTTCCTGTGATCAGAATGCCAGTGGAACACAGAAAGAATCTGCCTGCGCATACAGCGTTTATCTCTGCAGACATATACTGCAACCATGGACAGTGAGCGGTGGAGCTTTTGAGTGTACCAACATGGGGCGGGGCTTCAAAATGCACTCTCAGGTATGCTGTTCATGAGTACAGCATCCCTGCTTTCTGTAATGTCTGAACAGGGCTATAATCTACTCTTTATGGGACTATTAGCCAACAGGAGCTTCTTAGAGTAGAGGAATTTTCCCTGGCACTAAAGCACCCTTCTCATGCATCATGGTCCCCATCTTGATTGCCCAACCCTGTAGCTAATATTTCAGATTTTTAAAAACAAAGACAGAAACACAAACCTCACATGTACTTTGACCCTGGGATCTTTTTCACTGGAAATGTCAGGGACTGGACCTGGAAAATTCTGCCTACACTCAATCCCCCACCTGGCCCTTTCCTGTTCAGATTGTTAAACACTGCCAAATAATAATAGGATTGCCTTGATAGTCTTAAACACAGGGACTACAAAGATAATCTGATAAAACAGTGAGTCTACCTGTCATTCTTCCCAGTTTTTCAAGTTCTGTGGATGCAAATGGTCCCAGAGCAATGGTATGAATTATTGAGCCACTGTTGATTACATCAGAAAAACACTTGCTGAATGTGCTGTCATCTCTGCTGGTCAGTAATATGATTTCAGAACTAGAGGCATCTCCATTATGTTTTTTAATTTCCTGGAGCAAAGATTTAAGTATCAAAATAAAGAATGAATACACCTGCATCGCTCGGTAAATAATCTTAGCACAGAAAACAATGAGGCTATTCTCACAATGAGGGAAAACCGGGCTAAGGGAACCCACCCCAGTTTTCCCCCATTGTGAGAACCACTGGGCTCGTGGGCAAGCCCAGGGGTTCAATGGTGGCTAGCCCAGCAAAGCAACCCTCCCTTAAAATAAGGTTAATGGAGCTGCCTTAATGGGCAGTGGTGGGGTGCCTTTAAAAAACAGGTAAGGTGCTCCTTACCTGTTTGTCCCCTCCCTGCCGTGCTCCGGCCATGTGCATGCTGACATCGATCCAGGCTGCAGGCAGGAATGCTGCAGCCCTCCACATCTCTCAAAATCAAGCATCGGTGGGGGGAAAGTGACAGGGAAGAGGCAAACAGGTAAGGAGCACATTACCTGCTCGCTTAAAGGCACGTGCATGCACACACACACACACACACACCACCCCAGGGAGTGCATGAACTGTTTGTCCACATCCCTACTTAGAGGACTCTGGTTAAAAAGAAGGAAACCAATCTAAAAATAGACAAATAAATGCCTTTGGCTATTTCAATCCACTCATCTATCAATCCAATGTATTTGATCACAATATAGAAACCTGCACATTCTCCTCACAAAGCAAGCAATGCTATATGGTCATCACAGATCTGTGTATTAGCAAGCACCCCCTTAAGAGTGCCAGTGCAGAAGAGGGCAGGGACATTGCTAGCTACTTAAAAAATCTGGAGCCCAGGTCCACAGGTGCTCGCTCAGGCCTACAGCACCCTGCATTTTGATAAGTAAACTTCCTAAAGAAATTCACCACTCTTCCCATTTTTGAAGCTATTAATCAACAATGCATCACCAATGTCAGACAGTGAGGAGGAGGACCGGGGCAGCAAAGCATTGATCTGGTGCACATGTTCAGGTGGCTCAGTGGACCTCACTGCCCCCTGCCATAAGACACAGTCAGTACTATGATAGGTCACTGTTCTAGGGATGTGCTTCACATCCCCCACTCCTCCTTGTTATTACACATTCAAAAGTGACACTGCCTTTCAGACACGTCTGTACCGTCCTTGGGATGTTTGCTTGAAGGACCAATGGTACACCCAATGGTACAATAAAATATTGGAACAAGTCAATAAATAGGTGGTGCCTGCATAATTGCCGAAATGTGCTGTTGTTTATGTTACTATGAGGAATATGCATGATTCATACAGTTAAGATACTGCATTTTCACATAAGCAGTGTCATTATGCCAAAGATGACCGGGAAGATACTGAGTGAGCGTTAGCCTGTCATTGAAGCTTTAGTACCCCCAGGAGTGCCTTTGGCATATTTGACTGCACTGTGTCATACCATAAGAAATACATCATTTCTCTCCTTTTCAACATGAATTTTTGCACTGAATAAAAAGATTGGGAAGAGGGTTGGCGGGGGTGTTTCCTATGCAGAACCGTAGTCTTTGATCGCATACCTCTGATTGAAATACCACCTCTGACCTCACTTTGCCCTCTCCTTTCACTCATGCATAATAAGCAAATGTGTGAGTTCCTGCCCAGCCAACTCATATAAATCAGATTATGGCACACATGGTCCTACTACTGTTAGAGCCACAATCTGGCAAAGAGTGGAACATATAAAGCAACCCTGAATTGAATAATACCATTCAACCTAGTATTGTGAACACTCACTGGCTAGCAGCAGCTTGCTAGGGCCTCAAAGTCTTTTCCTAGCCCTGCTATCTAGAGATGCCAGGGACTGAACCTAGGACATTTGGCGTGCAAAGCTTTACTGTCAAGCTGTAGGCTTCCTCTGCAATGTGCATTATTGAGGCCCCTGCCTCTTCCTATTATTGCACATTCCAAAGCGTTTAAGCATACCTAAAATTCCACTGATTTCAATGGGCTTAAGTATGCCAATGGGCTTAAGTATAGCAATAGCAATAGCAATAGCACTTACATTTATATACCGCTCTATAGCTGGAAGCTCTCTAAGCGGTTTACAATGATTTAGCATATTGCCCCCAACATTCTTGGTACTCATTTTACCGACCTCGGAAGGATGGAAGGCTGAGTCAACCTTGAGCCCCTGGTCAGGATCGAACTTGTAACCTTCTGGTATGCCAATGGGCCATTGATTTCAGTAGGCTTAAGTATGCCAGCTATTCTGGATTGTGGCCTACATGTTTTACCAAGAATCATACATCACAGCAATATTTAACATAAGGTTCTCTGGCCACCTGATGGCACAGTGTGGAAGTAACCTGCCTAGAGAGCAGGAGGCTGTTGGTTTGAATCTCTGCTGGTGCGTTTCCCAGAATATCCCAGAACTCCTATATCGGACAGCAGCAATATAGGAAGGTGCTGAAAGGCATCATCTCATACTGTGCGGGAGGAGGTAATGCTATTCTGTCGAAGAAAACCACATGGCTCTGTGGTTGCCAGGAGTCGACACTGACTCGACGGCACAACCTTTCCTTTTCTCTGGGTCTAAAGTATCTCATATGTAGTTTATTTTGATTTTTGGTCTGTTTGTTCCATTCTAATTTCTTTAGAACATAAGAACAGCCCTGCTGGATCAGGCCCAAGGCCCATCTAGTCCAGCATCCTGTTTCACACAGTGGCCCACCAGATGCTAATGGAAGCCTACAGGCAGGAGTTAAAAGGGGCATGCCCTCCCTCCTGCTATTACTCCCCTGCAACTGGTACTCAGAGGCATCCTGCCTTTGAAGCTGGAGGTGACCTATAGTTCTCCAACAAGTAGCTGTTGATAGACCTCTCCTCCATGAAGTTATCCAAACCCCTCTTAAAGCCATCCAGGTTGTTGGCTGTCACCACTTCTTGTGGCAGAGAATTCCACAAGTTGATTGTGCGTTGTGTGAAAAAGTACTTCCGTTTGTTGGTCCTAGATTTCCTGGCAATCAGTTTCATGGATGACCCCTGGTTCTAGTGTTATGTGAATGGGAGAAGAATTTCTCTCTATCCATTTTCTCCACACCATGCATGAATTTATGTTTTTTTAATTTATTCTCTTCTATTTAATCTGTCCTGATTTGTCATGTTTGGCATATAGAATAAATAGCCTATCCAAAGTTTTTCGCACCTATTTGTCTCTTGAAGCATTTGTCCACATTTAGTGCTTCTGTTGAGAAACATTGGCTGACATTCTCTAGACTAATGTTGTGTGTGCTGGAAATTGTTCTATGCACACAACAGAAGAGAGGAAAAATTTACCCAGCCTCTCATTCCCTCTGCATCCCCAAGGGGACACATTTCTGAGAGACATAGGCTGCTGGCTCCAATGGAAGACTGGCAAAAATAGGCTCTCCCCATTGAGTATGCAGAACGTTTTTCAGCACCCACATTAATCTGGATGTAAACCATTAGATAGATTTCTTGTAAGGATAATTTCAATGGTCCTGCACCCAAAACGTTAGTTCTGCAAAATGTGTAGGAACATTTTGTTCCCACAATGAGCTGAGATATGGTAAAATAATAATAATAATAGCACTTATAGTGACACTTCACCTCCAGTCCCAGTTGTAACCCAGCACACAGACTCGTTCGTTCACCAAATGAAGCAACAGGCAAGTTTGAAGCAAGTTGCTTTCGCACATCATCATTTATGATTTGGCGGATCGGAGACTTGACTTCTCCTGAGTTATTGAAAGTTACAATCCCAACATAGGAATTCTGTTCCACAATTTGCAATAGATACACTTCTGCTGCTTGACGCATCCGGTGGAGCCGATTGTTCTAGATAAGATAAAAATTCCCTCTCATCATTCATTTATCAATTAAGTACAACACAGAAAGATAACATCATATATTTTACAGGAGCAACATCTGGCAGAATACTTTGGATAACATATGTAGGTTTTCAGGTTATTCCTAAGAGAACAACTGTCCGGGGTCGGGTGGGGGGGATATTCTACCTATTGTTACATTTCTTATTCTCTTCCAGAAGTTACATGAAATCAGCAATGAACTATGAAATTAACAGTTTTTAAAAGTACAAATTAACAAAAAGTGAAATGCATTTCATTTTTTATTATAGATGTCAATTTTGTTGGAGGACTTTACCTCATTCATGCTGCTAGAAACATCCAAGACTAAACAGATTACTCTGTCTGTAGCCTGTAGCAGTGAGAAGGTGGGAGGCATAGGAGAGCTGTAGCTGGCCAATGGGAGGTTGGATTTAAAGTCATCAGAGTCCATGATGACATCCCATGTGCTCTTATAGCTGCACATTCTGTTCTGGAGATTGGGAGCATCAATATTATGGTTGCTTGCATCACAGAATCTAAATACCTGGAAACAAGAAACAAAAGAGATGCGTGTGCACTATCACAATGTAATGATCACTCCAAGAATGTGTACTTGGCCACATTTTATTATGAGGCCCCTTAAATCAGGTTTGAATGATCTTTTCCCACTTCTCCCAGGACCACACTTTCCTTGATAAACCACAGTCGTATTGATGGTGAATCTGGAGTTCCTTGTCCCTGGCCTTGAGCTGATGAACATCCCTCCCTTCAGCTACACACTTTGGATGTACCTCCCATATGCTTTATGTTGCCCATCCCAGCCTTGCAAAACTCAACATTCCTATTTGCACTTTGCAAACAAAGCACCACTGGAGAAACAGGTTTTCATTTGTGCTAGGGATCATCAGCCCTGCAACACACAGGGATGGAAGTGCTCCTGAACCCTTGCAGACTAAACTACCCTCTCCAGTGAATAACTAAAGAGAGGCTGCACATATCAGGGATTAAGGCTTCCAGATTAGAGGGTGTTCTTTCCAGAGAGGCTTAAAACCCTACATCATTTTCTCCTAAAAATTAAGCACTGTGAGTGACAAAAATAAAAATGATGAGCACTGTGTCCAGAAGGGAAGATACAAACACTCCTTGTTATACATACAAGAGGCCCTTTTTTCATGGGGGTTACATTCTGGACTAATACCATGATCAGGGAAACTGCGGGACAAGATAGCTTGAGCCTATAGGGATGGGGAAGAGGAGTTAGGTTCCTCAGCACCCTTAAATATATTGATTGATTGATTGATTGATTGATTGATTGATTGATTGTTAAATTTATATATCACCTTTCATTAAAAGAATCCCAAGGTGGTTTATAGCAAAATTTAAAAACAAGATTGTAAAAAAGACACAATTAAAATATTAAACTAAAAATACAAAACAAATCTGATTAAAAAATTTAAAACACGAGCATAAAAGCAATACAAAGTACAAAGAGCAGCAGCAGAGCCAATCAAATAAAAGCCCTGGTAAAAAGCCACGATTTAACATGCTTTCTAAAAGCTGTGATGGAGACTGAGGAGCGAATAGCCACCGGGAGAGCATTCCAGAGTCTGAGGGCAGCAACAGAGAAGGGCCTGTCCTGCGTGCACGACAACCGAGCCTTCCTCATTGTTGGCACCCGGAGCAGAGCCCCCTCATATGACCTCATCAAGCGGGCAGCAACCTTTGGGAGCAGGTGGTCCCTCAGGTATCACAGGCCCAAACTGTTAAGGGCTTTAAAGGTCAAAACCAACACCTTGAATTGGACCCGGAAACAAACTGGTAGCCAGTGCAGCTCTTTCAAAATGGGTGTAATGTGCTCCCACTGGGCAGCTCCAGAGAAAACCCTAGCTGCCGCATTTTGCACTAGCTGTAGTTTCCGGATATTCTTCAAGGGCAGCCCCACATAGAGCGCGTTACAGTAATCCAGCCGTGACGTGACTAAGGCATTGGTAACTGTGGCCAGATCAGCCTCCTCGAGAAAGGGACGCAGGTGGCGCACTAGCCGAAGCAGTGCAAAGTCACCCCTGGCCACCACCTCCACCTGAGTTTCCAAAAGCAGAGCCGGGTACAGTAATACCCCCAAGCTACGTACTTGCTCCTTCAAGGGGAGTGCAACCCCATCCAGAACTGATAATATCTCCTCATCCTAATTGGCTCTCCTGCTGACCAACATTACCTCCGTCTTGTCCGGATTCACTTTCAGTTGATGCTCAAATGTGCTCAAATCTCATTAAAAAGCGGGGGGGGGGGGAGAAATAAGAATAGTAAAGGACATTTTCTTGCTCTTCAGCAATGCCCCCCAAATCCTTCAATTTCCAGCCTTTTTGGGGGGGGGTGGAAAATTCACAACATGGCCACTGGAAATGAATCCAGAAGTCATTTCCGGGTGGCACTTAGCCACATATAGTTGATAATAATCCTAGTTTCTGTGTGCAAAAGAAACCCCCACATCTAGGTCTCTATACCATGAATTGCTGAAAGCAGCCCTAGTTTTGGTGTGCAAAGAAACTAGGTCTTTATACCATGAACAATCAAAAATAGGGCTATTTTTGTCCTGAGAACAACCCACCCTCAAATAACAGAAACCATGAATGGAGAACCCACGAAAAATGGGGGTCACCACTTCCAATTACTGATTAAAGATCAAAGTACACATCACATTAAACATATATGTTGACCTTGCAATCTTGGTTTCCTTTTGTTCAGCCACCAGGAGGGGGGCATTAGGACCATGGTGGAGGTGGAGAGAGGTTCTAATCTTTTCCCTCTGCTGAGGTTCCAGTCTGGACTAAAACCCCACAAATGCTATTTCCCCCAGAAAGAAAGTTCCCATTATGTCCCATCCTACCTCACGTTGCCTCACCTGCTCCCCCAGCCCACCGCCGCTGCTTCCTGGCTCAGTGGCACTCAGAGGCACTACACTTCCTCCTCCTGAACATACTGCATTCAAAAAGGAAAATGGGACAAAGAGGAAGTGTAGAGGACAGCAGAAGAATGTGGTGGACTAGAGTGTCTCTACATCATCTCCTCTCCTCGGCAATTCCTCTTCTGCTCTTCCCCTTCCTCTCTTTCACATCCTGCACACCATGAGGAGAGTGACTCTTCATGCTGCTCCTAAGAGGCAGTCAGGGGCAGTGGTCATTTGCAGCAGCAGACAGAAGGGCAGTGTTTGGCATCACATTTTGGCTGTCAACATTAGGCTATCCCTGTATAACATGCTCACTGTTCTTTTCCTAGCATTCTTGCTTCTGGGTGGCAGAAGCAAAATCTGGCTTCTTCTTTCAAGGGGCAGGTTTTGGCCCTCTCTATCTGCTGATCTTGCCACACTGATCATATATTGAAGCAAAAGCTTGTTCTATTCATTAATTTTAAAAAGGCTGCCAAATATCTTTTTCTAGCCTACTTACAGAAGATAAGCTTTGCATGTACATTATAGAAGACGATGCATTTTGATCCTTGTCATGGATAAAGGTACATCCTTCCTTTAAAAGTCCTGTCACCTGATCAATGACACAGTTGCCTTGGGTACAGGATTGTTTCTCACAGACATAAATTCCAGTAAGGTCAGATGAACACCTAAAAATGCAAGTAGGGCAATCAGGAATTGGTATGCAACAATTTAGAAGCTTATAAATCTGGAAGGAAATTTATTTATTATTTATTTATTGTTAAATTTATATACCACCTTTCATTAAAACAATCCCTAGGCGGTTTACAGCAAAATTTAAAAAGAAGATTGTAAAAAAGACACCATTAAAATATTAAGCTAAAAATATAAAACAAATCTGATTAAAAATTTAAAACACAGCATAAAAAACAGTACAAAATACAAAAAGCAGCAGCAGAGACAATCATATAAAAGCCTGGGTAAAAAGTCAGGATTTTACATGCTTTCTAAAAGCTGTGATGGAGACCGAGGAGCGAATAGCCACCGGGAGAGCATTCCAGAGTCTGAGGGCAGCAACAGAGAAGGGCCTGTCCCACGTGCACAGAGCAGAGCCCCCTCAGATGACCTCGTCAAGCGGGCAGCAACCCTTGGGAGCAGGCAGTCCCTCAGATATCCTGGGCCCAAACTGTTAAGGGCTTTAAAGGTCATAACCAGCACCTTGAATTGAACCCGGAAACAAACTGGTAGCCAGTGCAGCTCTTTCAAAATGGGTGTGATGTGCTCCCACCGGGCAGCTCCAGATAAAACCCTAGCTGCCACATTTTGCAATAGCTGCAGTTTCCGGATATTCTTCAATGGCAGCCCCACGTAGAGCGCGTTACAGTAATCCAGCCATGATGTGACTAAGGCATGGGTAACTGTGGCCAGATCTGAATGTTTGAATTTTTTATAAATACAAGAATTTTTCTTCTGGAGAAAACACGTCTACATTTCTGCACAAACAAGTCCAGACAGGACAAAGAAATATTACCTTGTGACTTTCACTTGATTTTGTCCTGATATGTAAAAAGGCTTTTCACTATCATACTCATCAAATACTCCCCATTGAAGATGGGCCCATTCGTGGACAAAAAGTCTCCCTGTATTAAGCATTAATTTCAAAATAAAAATTACATTAAATTCATGTAGGTATTGCCTGTGTTAAGCACTGAAATTAGTTACAAATTCATGTAGGTATTTAAACATCATCCAAAGGTGATCAGTAGCAAATGTTTGAAAGTGGGTAGCGCAGTAGAATATTTTTTCAATTTGGATATGATGTGGGCTCAAACCCCTGTGTGAACACCCAAGGCTATGAGCACAATAGATAGCCTTGGCTATGTCCTATCTCAGTCTCAGTTTCTCATCTGTAAGGCAGAAGCGATCACCACCTACCTCAGGGGATTTTTGTGAAAATCAATAAAGGTTCCAATCCTAAACATATTTACCTGAAAGCCAAGTATTGCTGAAACCAATAGGACTTACTTCTGAATAAAAAATCTAGGTCTGGGGTGATAAAGTATAATTAAAAACTTCTGAACACTGAGTCAGATAGATTATCCAGCTCTTTCACTTTGATCTTCTCTGACTAGTCCTAACTCTCCAACATCTCAGGAAGAGTAATTTCCAGTCCTGCTATCTGCTGAGATCCTGTTAAATGGAGGTGCCAGAGAGTGTCTCTGAAAAGCATATGTGATGTATCACTGTGGTATTTTTAGATGGTGAGCCCTTAGGGGACAGGGAACCACTTTGTTTATTTGTTTGTTTGTTTGTTTGTTTGTTTGTTTGTTTGTTTGTTTCTGCTTTGGAATTTTGTTGGAAAGTGGTATATAAATATGTGTTGTTGTTTTATAGCCTCTCCACCATAGCTCACTATTAAACGTCATTTCCTGACAACTTGTTAAGTGTGCAAATAAAATAAATGTGTAGCTGCTAGTTATTGCCAGGAATCCAATTGTCTTTCCTCAGCTAACACATCACTGGTATATGAAACTGCATTTCCCCAGTACTCATTTGATCCCTCATCCAACGCACATGAAACCACTATGGACATCCTAGCCAGAGATGGTAGGGAAAGTGGGGGGACACATTTTCCAAGGAACTGTTGTTTACTTGGAAAATATGAGTTTCCCCCTTCCTCTACCATATGTCCTTAGTGGTTTCATGAGCATTGGATGAGGGATAATAAATTGGAACCCACAACTGAAGCAGTGTGCCTTGTTGCACTATACTGTTGGGGCTGCCTTTCACCTTGCACAGAAGTCCCATTGGATCCTTAATGCCGATTGTTCCCTGTGTGGAATGTTGGCCAGAGTCTTTTATAAATGTATCATTACTATGTATTATTAATTGTATTGTTAGTTATGATGAAAACAGCTATGAGGTGAAAACGGAACCAGTGCACTTTTTCAGAACACAAAAGATAATGAAGGAAGAATGTTCAAGAGGATTCATTTAAAATGTACCTCGTGATCCATAGATGCCAATCAAATCATCATTTATTAGGAAGTCCGGGGTGAAATGTATGTATTTCCCCTTTTCTCCACACCCTCCATATTGTAATGTATATGGATCATTGCCATGTTTCCAGTAAGGAGGAGCAACAATGACATCTGCCTAAAATCAAAGTTTTGTTTAATGAATTAGTTGTGAACAGCTACATTTATTAAATACTAGGAGAGACACTTAGGTCCCACAATTACTGTTACGTCATATCCAGATTACACAGACATATGTTAAAATAGAGTAAGCATATACTAATTTGCATCCTCTTTATTCACTGTTCTCTAGATAAGTTATCAATGCATGTCACACTTTAAAAAAATGGAAATGCCAATATTTGCTTGAGAAGAATCACAAGAGCCATTATTTTTTGTGTGTTGCCTGTGATAACACTCCTAGAGCCCTTTCTCATGATTGTGGGAGAGGGCTTCAGGTGGTGGGGCGTGCCTTCCCCACAGACAATCCAACTGCAAGGTCTTGGAGGGACAGGGTGTGTGGATCGCATGCTCAGACACAGGGGCGTAGGAAGGTTGTAGTGGGCCCAGAGACAATATTTTAAAATGGGCCTCCACTCACTGTTCTGGTAGCTCCAGGTCTTAACACTCACATCAGTTTCAGAGGATGAATACAACTGAAGGAAGCCCGGGCGGGTGCGCGGCTGGGGACGTCAGTCATGTGACTTGCCTCTGGGGGGCCCCCCAAGGCAGAGAGGCCCCAGACAACTGTCTCCCCTTGCCCTATTATAGTTACACCCCTGCTGCCTCAGGCAGCGCCTAGGTGCAGGGTTTGGGACATGTCACCCCCCCCCCAGAAATCCCACAATCCACCATATGAGCACGCAGTGCATTGTGAGGATCCCCCAGTGACAGCTCAGAGCCCATTCCTCTGCCAGGGCCAACTGGGAGCAGCTGGTGCTCACACATGAGCAATTAGCCCAAGATGAAATACCTTGGGCTAACTTTAAAGGTGAAGCTAAGCTCACACCCTTAACCTCAGCTAATGGCGGGCTCTGTAGGTCGGTTTGCCACTGCGGTGGAGCCACACTGCTCTCCCTGGTGCTCACAGGCAGCCAAGTGTAGGCTTAGCTGTCCTAGCCTTGGTCAGAACAGCCTCCTAGTTTTTTCAAAAAAAGGTTTTTCCTGATTTAGAATTTTCTGAGGGTTTTCTTTCTCAGGTGAGGAAAATTCCTGATATTTTGGATAAATGTTTGATTATTCTTGAATATTATTTTGTTGCAACAGAGGAGAGTGTCCCAAGGTAATAATTTTCCCATTGTTTTTATAAATTTTTATAAGTAACAGCTTTCAGGTTGATAGTCCAAACATGACTTAACTACCTTTCTGCAGAAGCATGAATAATCAGAAGCTCATACAGTATGTTCTCTCTCTTTTGCTGTCTGGCCAACCAGCAAGAGAAGTTTTCTTCATTTGTTTTGTGAAATTGTACTTTTGCCTTTCTAAACCTCAGTTGAATGTATTTTGTTTATAGCTGATTACTGAAGTGTTAATATAAGTCTATTTTATTTATAAGATCCAACAAAATGTGTTAAATTTAGTCTGTGTCTGATTCATTATTTCCTGAACTTATATTCACAAGTCCCAAAGAAATGAAAGGTTTCTAATCAGATAATTAGAAGATGTGAAATATATATTTGCACAACCTGGCTTTAATTTTCTTACCTTTGTGTACAAGTCCTGCTTTGGTTTTGCATAAGCATAGGCTTTCCATGTTGAAGGTATTAAGATGCTGATATTCCCCAGATAGACTCTTCTTTGTGTAGCATTGAATAAATAAAAAGAAGCCTCAGTAATCATTTCCTAATAACAAAATGTAGCAAGAGAATTTATTAACAGGATTAAGTCATGGAAGTATATTACTATCTGAAGGAGAAAATGAAAGGTCATAAATGCTTCCACAGTCATACTTCATAACTACAGCACCAGGGGCATATCTAGGGTGGAGCAGGCAGGGCATGTGCCCCGGGCGCCACTTGAGGGGGGCGTGCCATTTTTAAAAATTAAAAAAATGGCTGCCGAAAACAAAATAACCACCATGCATGTTCAAATGGCCTCTGTGAGGCCCTAGAGGCCAGTGGGGGGAGGGGTTACCTTTGCAGATCCCCCCCCATGGTCTTTAGTAAGCACCCCAAAGGGGCTACCAGTAAAAAAAATTTAAAAAAATTAATATGTCACTGTACACATATTCAGATTGGCACTATGTACAGAGAATCAGGGCTTGTGAATACTGAGCTGAAGCTTATGAGCTAGAATTTGATTCATTTGCTCTTACTTTGCTTCTTGTGATAAGTGACTTAAATGTGATGTCTTAATAATATGGCTATTAATGGTAAGTTTGTCTTTGAATCAGTGTGAAATCCTTAGTATTAAGGCCACTGGGAGTTTCTTGCTCTCTTTCTCTCGTTTTAACTGTCTTTCTGAAATACTAGAATATATCCCAATCAGTGACACAGTTTACTCTGCATATCCTTTAATTATTTTCAGAGTATCTGGGAAAAGTCAAATTCTCCATTTATTTTTTAAACTTATATAATAGTGATGCTACAATGCACAGTAGAGAATTAGACAGGCACTTCTGTTTAGTTTTCCAAGTATACCTCCACATAGTATTTGGGTATTTCATGAGCTCCAGCACACTGAAATTTGTAATTTTCCAGCATTTTTTGGTCTGGCTACGTCCACTGCTAAATAGTTTTGGAAATATTAAAAGATTAACGAGCTTGACTTGTATTTTTGAGCTGATATTATGGTAAAGTTATCTGAAAGATTGATGTCAGATGTTTGGACAGGGGGCGCAATTTCAGTGCTTGCCCTAGGTGCTATTTTCCCTAGATACGCCTCTGTACAGCACAGACCTCAACAGGTTTAAATAATCATTCCTCTGTCTAAGGAACCCTGAAAATGCATAGTTCTGAGGGGGAAATTTTCAAACATTATCAAATAACAATTCCCAGGATTTTTAGAGGCAAGTCATGGCAGCTGGTTTAAAAGTGATATAAATGTGTAGTGTATACCTCCATGAGGTAGCTACTGTAAGTAGGAGGGAAAGAAAGAACTAATTAAAATAAACAGCCCCAGGTCTTGAGGGTGGAAGGAGAAATGCCAAGAAATGTTGCCCACAATTATTCAAAAAGAATTCAGGTTTATCAAATTTCTCTCTTTATGAACTGTTCAAACTGCTCTCCTTATGAAGGGTACTTCAAAGCGGAGAGAGTGTGTGTTAATTTCTATGTTCCAGAATATACATCACTTTAAAAGTGATGTAACACTTCAAAGGTGATACAGTACATGAATTTCTAAATAGTCTTGAAGCCTAAAGAAATACTGGCCATCATGCTTTTATGATACTTTTTAAGATACAAAAAGTCTGGCCATAATTCTTCACACTGTGCAAGAAATACAGCGACAGGACAATTTCATATCACTTTCATATGAATCAATTTCATAATAACAATAACTTTTTGCATATAAAATACGATGTTAGCAAGTTCTGGTTAAATACACAAACTATACAAAGCTTGTCTGGGCAACTATAATTGCTTTAATGACTTTCACAATAGTAAACAGTAGGCTTAAGTAGCAGAACAATTGGCTTCTATTGCTGCAGGTTCATTCAGCTCAAACTCCAGGCATTTCTAGGCCACACCTTAATTATGCAGGTACAGTCCTGCCTAGAAAGTTAGGGTGAGGAGTACATACTGCATTCCACCATTAAAAGCGCTGATCAGTCATAAAATCCAAACCATCCATCCAATAAGACTGACCTTGAATTTGACATGAAACAACTACCTGACAAGTGCAATTATCTGTCCAAATTTCATTCATTCATTCATTCATTCATTCATTCAATTTCTACACCGCCCTTCCAAAAATGGCTCAGGGCGGTTTACACAGAGAAACAACAAATAAATAAGATAAATAAAATGGAGCCCTGTCCCCAAAGGGCTCACAGTCTAAAAAGAAACATAAGCTAGACACCAGCAACAGTCACTGGAAGTACTGTGCTGGGGTGGATAGGGCCAGTTACTCTCCCCCGCTAAATAAAGAGAATTACCACCTTAAAAGGTGCCTCTTTGCCAAGTTAGCAGGGAATTTATATTTTTTATTTTTGCATATAAAGTACAATGTTAGCAGCATCTGGTATTTCATGGAGAAATAACATCTCCATTTTATGGAGATCCCTTGAGAAATGACTGTGATATAGCAACTGATCCATTAGAAGCCAATTCCACTTGTTTATTTTTGGTCAAAAGTAACCTTTGAGTCTAAACATTAAAAGCGCATTTGGAGGTGGGATCTATTGAGTATTTATTGAGTTATTGACAGTTAAGTCTCCGTTATTACAGGGCAATGAACTAAAGGGAGTACATAACAACACATATCAAATAGCCTGATTGACCTTCCCAGAAGCAATCTTTTTCTCAATAAAGATGGCTACTGCCGTGCTTAGTACTTATGGGTGAAGGCAAGCTAGACCAACTGAGCCAACATACTGCATTGAGCTGAGTGGCTAAGCTGACCCTTATTAAAAGCAAAGAAGGCTGGTTTTCTGAGAATTCTTAATGTCTGCAGCAGCTGCCTAACATTACTGTCCTGTGCATGTTTCTGCCAGAGTAAGCTCTACTGTTAATAAGGGGTGGGGGGTGAATTTTTCTGAATCTCTCTCTCTTTTTGTTTTACAAGGTGCTCTTGTGTGCCCCTACTATTATGAAGGGAAGAAAACAAGTTGGAAATCCTTTTGGAGTAGCGCAGCTGTGTAAGAGCACCTTCACAATCCAAAACACACAGCCGTCTATGGCTGTGCCAATTTTCAGAGCCCAGCCACTACTGCATTCTGAATTTTTTCCTCTATTCCCCATCGATGGTTGTGTTTTTTGGTTTGAGAAGATGCTCTTGCACAAATGTGAAATAGCGGAGGTGTGCAAGATTTTTGCCAAACTGAGAGAGAGAGAGAGAGAGAGAGAGAGAGAGCACACTCAGATAAGAACTATTGCAGCTGAGATCAGGGGGGGGAATTGCTAGAACTGTGGAACATGGCTGTGCATGTCATTTTGTATTTCTGCCACCATTTTCTATTCTGATATTCTGGTACTTTTACTGAAAATTTTTACTGTACTACCGAGCATGAAAGCTGCTAAGGATTTTAGATTTGCCTGTGTGGCGTGCCTGTCCATTGTTCTAGCCTACTACTGGTAGGGAACGAGAACACCGAGAACACCGGGGTGTGTGTGTGTGAAACAAACAAACAAACAATGTATATTGTCCTGTAGACAGGAATTTGACTGCAGGGAACACCAAACAAGTCTGTGTCATTCTCAGGCAGTATCCACACTTCCACTTCTCATTTTATCCATAGAGTTTGTCCACACGTTCCACAAAAATGTTGCATACCACACAACCATTTTCAACACTCCAGCAAAGCGCAGCTTTTTAAAGATGCATATGTTACATATTAAGGGCCTATTGTGGAAAAAGCTGAATAATATCACTGCTGTATGAACAGAACTGAACTGAAGGTGCTGTAAATACTTCCTTCATATGAACTCACCCACCCCTTCCTTAAACGTTGTGAAGCAGGAGAACGTCGCTGTTTGGAAAACCTCCTATTTTGGACAGCTTACCATAAAATGTTAGTTAATAAAACTAATAGTTAAATGTTAGTGACTCTAAAGCTAGAAAGGATGAAGCTGCAAGATCATACAAATTTGGTTTTCCTCTGGAAACTGAAGTCTTGTTGGAAAAGACTTTGATTTTCTTGTTTTTGCGAAAAGATGGGTTTTCAGATTTTTTTTGAAAATTGCCAGAGATGGAGAGGATCGTATCTCAGCAGGGAGCGCATTCCACAATCCCTCAAACTATGAACGCCATGACATTCACCGCTGAGTGGCCTGGGATGCTACAGTCTCACTGAAGCAAAGTGAGCTGAAACTCGATCAGGAATTTATGTTGGAGATTGCCAGTAGTCAATCTCCAATAAAAGCAGAATATAAAAGCAGAATATACATATAATAGATACATAGAAATTACACTGATGACAAAGCCTGTTTCAGGAGAGGGAACAGGAGGAGGACATGAGAGAGACGGCAGCTTGCCCAGTATCTCTTACCTTAATACTGGCGATGATTTTCTGATCTTCAGGAATGGCAGGGTTAATGGCAACAAGCAGCCCATGGTAAGCATTGCCCTCGAGGACCACAGCAGCCTCCCCTCCAAGCAGCTGAAGGAAGGCAAAGCCCAGACTCAGCTTCAGTAGATGGAGAGGTACTGCAGCATTCTGGGGTCTTCTTCTGTTCATCTCCCAGACTGCCATGGAGGACTGCTGATCTCTGGTGTTTCCCGTGCAGCTGCCACCAATAGCGTGCAACAGGCTGTATGCAAGAAATAGGAGGAAGAAAGTCTTTCCTAACTCCAGTAGCTCTAGGCAGCTCCTGACTTGATCATCCCCCCCACCCTTCCCCTCCCAAGGGAGATTTAAGAGGAGGGGGGCATTCTTAAATGGTTTTGTGTTGTTTTACGGTGGACACCAACCTTCCCCTTGTTCATCCATTCCTAAAATATGGACCAGAGACACATGACTGGTTCTTCATACCTGGCAGCCTCTTGGTGAAATGCACGGAAGGGCATAAAAGAGGGAAAGCAGGAATGTCTGGGCTTGTACCCTGATTCTGCACAGGCAATAGAAAACAGATTTGTGTGTGTGTGTGTGCCGGCAGGAAAGAAATCACAACTGCCCGGGCTTGTTACAAGAAAACCATAATAAGAATATGTCTAGCAATACAAACATTAAAAACACTCTCCATAACCGAGCAGTCGTCTTTACAAAACCAGATAAGGTACGAACAAGCACTTTGAATTGTGCCTTGAAGGTTAACAGAGGCCTATTTTATTGATTGCTCAGTATTATGAGAATGAGATTAGGCCCCTGTCCCAAGGAGCTTACAGTTTGGATATTGACACAAAGGAGACAAAAGAGGAAGACAAGGGAAATGGAGGCAGGGTTAAACAGGGAAATAATATGCTATTATTTCAGTGACACATGCTTACCTATTATAGGGTATGAGACTACTCGGGATATTACATTTCTAGCACGTTTGGCCCTGATGAGTTTAGTTTGCCTTTGCTCAATGGCAGCCTCAGGGGGCCTGATCTGGACTGAGACTGCGGAGGCCAGCAGAGGCAGACGTTAACTCTTTGCCTCCGCCGTGGTCTGGATTTGAATTTGAACTAGCCTCCCCACCCCTCATCCACAGCTATTTGCCCCTGAAGGATACTCCTGTTTGGCCCAATGGAAGCTTTTCTGTGGGGTCAAACAGCAGCTGTGGGGGAGAGGGGAACACATCGGGATCATGGTGGGGCCAAAGGGTTGTAGCCCTTCTCCCCCACAACATAGCACATAGTACTTACAGAATAACAAAACAAACTTTGCCCTGCCCCAAGGAGTTGGCAATGAGAATTTGACAGGCGGATGCAATGGGAGGAAGAGGGGAGAAGAAGAGAACAGGGGAAGAATATGCTTTCAGTTCAGCTAGATGTATTCAGGCTTAATTTCAATGGGAGATGGGTTGTGTCAATGGCTTCATCAAAAAAATTGAGATTTGAGGAGGGATTTGCCGGAAGAAAGAGAGGTGATGCCATTTTTCTGGGAGGGTGTCCCAGGCATAAGGAGCAGTAAGAGAGAAAGGGTGAAGTCCTTCAAGGGAGCATAAGACCTTTAGATGGCTAGTGGTGATAGAACAAAAGTCTCCAGCAATTGTGGTGTGCACAGAACTGTGGAGGTACAGTTTGACAGTGGGTGGGGGGTGGCTCTTTAAGGGTGGGGGAGGGTGCACCCTCCCTGCACTTCCCCTGCCAGTGCTTGGTTTCTGGCAAAGTTTTTGGGGTGGCAGCATACCTGCTTGCCGCCCTTGCTCCCATTCCTGGCCGGAAGCACTGTCTGCGCGTGTCTCGTGTGATGTGTGTGCGCTGGGTGCCATGGGGGGGGGAGTGCCGGAGGGAGCATCAGCGGAGGAAGTGTGGTGTGTGGGGGGGGTAAATGCACCCTCCCCCACCCTTAAAGAGCCACCCCCCAGCATTGAACCTTCGAGCCGGTGCCACATTCAAACCGGTTTGGAGGCCTCTACAATGACCTCCGTACTGGTTCATGCACATCCCTATCCAGCAAGGCTATGAGGTCCAAAAGATGGCAAAGCTGTGGTGGCTACTCCTATCAATGACTCGCTGGGAGTGGACTAAGGAGCTAGTTCACAGCTCAGGTGAGTCTTGGTGAGTCTTGATTGGTCTGTGGGATCAGCTGATAATATTCTAGCTGGTCTTGCTACCCGTAGGATACTCTCTTGACCCATATAGTCTGTCAGAGCTGCAAAAGACTTACATAGTATGAGTGAAGAGGAAGATGAATTATTTAGGCAAAAGGTAGACGTGAGAGAGCTACTGTGACCAGACAGGAGAAGGCTGTAGTAGTCAAGGCAGGAGATAAATAAAGAGTAGATAATGGAGGCAGTGTTTCCTGTCCTTAGAAGGCATATTGTATCATCAAGTCACATCAAAGTTTTTGATGACCTTCATACCATTCAAAGTTGGCCTTCCTTCTGTTGTTGCAGAAGTTTCTTGGGCAGCTAAAGTTGCAATCCTGTGCATATTTACTTAAGAGTAAGACTTGCTGAACTCAGTGGCACTTAACTTCTGAGCAAACATGCATAGGATTGGGCTGCACAAATGGTATCCTCCATCGCAGATCCAAGTTTTCCAAGAAGGCTCACCACCAAAAGGTTCTGATTAATACCATACAATTTACTCTACACTGATTTTTCCCCAATAATAAACCAATAATAAACCAATAATATTGCTAGAAGCTAAGATTACTGAACAAAGACTGACATATTTTGGTCATGTCATGCGAGCTGATTCACTCGAAAAGACAATTATGCTGGGAATGATCAGCGGGAGAAGGAGACGGAAATGACCTTGTACTCGGTGGCTGGATATTATAAAAAATGACACTGGAATGACCATGGTGGAATTAAAGGAAGCTGAACGAGATAGGATGGCATGGAGTGCAATGATCCATAGAGTGACCGAGAGTCGGACACGACTGAATGGATAAAGAGAGAGAGATTTTTCCCCTAGCGTGTTCTCCATATTTATTTTCAGTGTCTAATATATTTTGCAATATTCTTTCAAGATGTTTCAAATCTGGTACCTTGTCACTAGTCACCAACACATAAGCACAGAACAAAACCTGGATTGTCTAGGTAAACCCTGACATCGAGCAAGTCTAGGCTTGAACCAGGCACTCAAGAGAGAACAATGTGCAATCTCTCAGTAACTGTAAATGGAAACATATATAATTTCACCATATATAGTGAATAAGTGCAACACACATTATACAGTATTATGACCCCCCCACCCCCCCACACACACATTCCTTTAATATATATTTGGGTTGATGTATTTTAAAAAATACTCTGACTAGTATTTGAATGAGTGCAGCTGCAGGACTGTATTCATTCCAGCATCTTTCTGCCCCAGGCATGAGATGAGTAAGAGGTTAAAATCATTGAGAGGTTTACGGTAACAGCAGAGAAACACCTAGGAGTCCTTCCTGAAGATGCAAATGGACAATGATGATGAGCTACTTACATAAGAGTACATGATTGCGTAGTGATATTTTGCACATATACACAAGCTGAAAATCAGACCTGCTGCTATTGCTATGGGTATTGCTGCTCTTGTTTGCTTAGAATAACTGTACACTCAAACTATTGACTTCAAAACAGCTCTTACCTATACTGATGGATAAATGGATGGGGATGGGGCCGTCGCTCATTGGTAGACTGAGTCAAATAGAAAAAATTTAATTTGACTTTTGGAGGTACAATTTGTCTATTTAACATATTATTTCATTTACTTACTTATGTAGTATGAAGATTAGTGTAAGCCAATTTACATAGGAGGAGGATAGGAGCCAGACTGGATTAAGAAGAAGCTCTTAATGAAACTGCCTTGAGGGTGACTGGCCTGCGCCCCCTAGTTTGGGCGAATGGGGGGAATTTAGCTCAAAAGGGGAGACAGTTCCAATCAGCCTTAATCTGTGCAAGCGTATGAACTCAAGAAAATAGGCTTGAGAGAGAGGTTTTAATTAAATCAAAAATGAGTTTATTTAAAGCAAAAATAATAAGACTAAATAAAGTAGAAGCAATGTAAATATGTTTAAAAATAGACTATTGTAAGGCACATTTAGCTTAAAGTTCCAAATTATGTGTAAATTCCCAGGTGGGCTAGAGAGGTACTTTAAGGTAGAGGGGCAAGATTTCAGAAATAAGAGAAAGGGATGGATTCAGCCCTGAAGGAACCGGGCAAGAGGCTGTATCACCTGTCCTGTAGAGGGGAAGACAAAGGTGGTCTGCTGGAGTCTCTTGTTGCTGTCTGCTGGGGTCCAGAGTGAGAGGCACAAGGGAACACTGAGATGTTTTGAAGTGTGGGTCCCAGGTGTAGTAATACCACGAGGAAGCACCCTGGGTCATGGAGTTAGAGATACTTATATCCCAAAACGTGCCCTGAAGGCACATTTCTTTTGTCCTGCTCTGCTGAATAGGGGAGCCCAGACAACCTTTTTTAGCCTACCTTCCTGTAATGAGATCACCCGCCACACTATGTGTGTGTCCGTGTGTGTCCCCCACCCCACTATTAACTTCGCAACGCCTGGACCAATATGAACCAAATCGGGTACAGTTGTAGGGACACATAAACGGCATAGTTTTTGTTGATGTCATCCACCCCGATCCAAGATGGTGGACGCATAAACTTTTGAGGCGCAAGTGGGCTAACTTGTGAACCACTTAACTAATTTGAACAAAATTTGCTACAGCTGTAGAGACACATAGGAATGCCCAAATGGCATGGTGTGTGATGATGTCATCCACTCCAATTCAAGATGGCAGCCACAGGAACACCAGAAGTGGGCTAATTTGTGGCCTGTCTAACTGATTTAAACCAAATTGCATACAGTTGCAGTGAGTGACACACAGAGACACCTCAAAAGCATAGTTTGTGATGATGCCATCCACCCGGATCCAAGATGGCAGACACATACACTTTGGAGGCACAAGTGGGCTAACTTGTGACCCTCTTAACCCATTTGAACCAAATTTGCTACAGCTGTAGGGACACATAGGGACACCTCAATGGTGTAGATTGTGACAATGTCCTCCAACCCAATTCAAGATGGCGGACACATAAACATTTGAGGCGCAAGTAGGCTAACATGTGGACCACTTAACCAATTTGAACCAAATTTGCTATGGCTGTAGGGACACATAGGGACACCTCAACGGCATAGATTGTGACAATGTCATCCAACCCAATTCAAGATGGCAGACTGGTAAACTTTTGAGGCGCAATTTGAACCAAATTTGCTACAGCTATATGGACATATAGAGATGTCCCAATGGTGTAGTTTGTGATGATATCATCCACCTTGATCCAAGATGGTGGATGTGTGAATGTTTGAGGTGCATGAGATACAGTTGTGGTGAGTGACACACAGGGACACCTCAGTGGTATAGTTTGTAACAATGCCATTTACCCTGATCCAAGATGGTGGGTGCATGGACATTTGAGGTGCATGAGATCTAACTTGTGAACCTTGATTTGAACCAAATTTAGTCCAGTTGTAGAGACAGTGAAAAGAAAGTAAGCTGATTAGTTCTTACTAGAACAACTTGTTTGGAATGCATTGTGTCTTAGTCCTTCCTGGGTAGAAATGTGTGTGAATCGCCTATGGCATTCAAGGCTGATTGCGAGGACAATTGGACTGTGCAGGTGCATTTAAAGAATATCCTGTGCTAGGAAGGGCTTCTCAATCATTCTATCAAGAGTTTCAATGGGCACTCTCTTGCAAGAGGAAAAGTGGAGTTTAGATTTTATTCCAAGGCTGAAATGATCTTGAATGCCAGACACTTGCAGTAGCTAGTCCTGGAGTCTGTTTAGTCAGGGCCCCCTCACAGAATGAAGGAGTGTGGATCTAATCCCCAATTTGTGGGGCTTTCTGTCAAATCTAGGGGTGACCAGTCTACTGCCAACTAAGCAACTTGTCCCCATGTATAACATAGACTGGGAGCTCACATTGTGGTGCAGCTCCTGAGCATAGCAAAAGTGCAATCTCTAAGCCTGGAGATGCAGTTGCAACCAGGGAGGCTTCTGGGAGTGAGCAGAATAAGCTCAGCTGGTAACAAAAGCCTGCTTACATGCTGAAAGTAGGTAAGATCTCCAGTCACTCACGGGCATGCAACACTGGCAGTGCAGCTCTCCAGGGTTTCATAGAGGACTCTTTCCCAGCCCTGCATGGAGATGCTAGGGATGGAACCTGGGACCTTCTGCATGCAAAGCCCGTGTTCTGCCTCTGTGCTACAGCTTCTTCCATGTTCTGTATGTCCAGGATTGGGCAGAAGGCAGATGGTGGATCTACTGGTGGATCACAGGGACTCCCTAGTGCTTTCAGGTTGTTGTGCCTGGTGGATCTTGATCTGAAACGGGAAGGCATTCCTTATGATCTTGGGAGTATTGATTATTTATTTGTTTGTTTATTTTTGCAATCTTTAACTACTACTACGACAATTATGATGCATATTTATATACCACTTTTCAACCAAAGTTCTAAAAGCGGTTTACATAGGAAAATACATAAATAAATAAGATGGTTGCCTGTCCCCAAAGAGCTCACATTCTTAAAAAGAGACATAAGAGACAGCAGCAACAGCCACTGGAGGGATGCTGTTCTGGAGTTGGATAGGACCAATTGCTCTCCCCCTGCTAAGAGAATAAGAGAATCGCCACTTTAAAAGGTGTCTCTTTGCTCAGTTAGCAGGGGTCTTTAACTACTGGTTCCTATGTGTATACAAGAGTTCTGCCTACTATGGCTCAGTTAGAGAATTATAAACTGCAGTTATCCATATTTTTGACTGTATACTCAGGCTCATCTTAGACAAATTAGTTATTAATGGTTAAGAGATAATCAAATATGCGCTCTTGCTTTATACATTTAAATGGAAATCGTAGTTTTAAAAAAAAAAAAAGACTGCTCACCCCTTCCATATGTGATGCCAAGTGCAATTTGCTGGGCAGTTCATATAATAATAATATAGTGTGCATGCTGAAGCAAGTCTTACTTGCCTTGATCGAGTCGCATCCCCAATGTCTGCAGTTATTCATCTTGCACAGGGAAAGCCAGCCGGGGTAGACTCAGTCTGTTTGTTACTCTTAGTGCCTTTCAGCTTCATCACTCAAAGCATTCCTCAATGACATGTTTGCCTTTCTGTGATAATCCCATATATCCCATTCCAATGAGAATAACCTCATATTCCATGGAAAAAATAAGAATTGGTGTGTGTGTGGGCGGGGAGAAAGTCTTGTTTTGCTGTGCGGTATAGGATGCTGCTGTTGCATGGTGTCTCCCCCCACCCCTTAAAAAAAACCTGCGGGAGAAGGACAGGGCACTGTTGCAGGGAGAGGGGAGGAGTGTCTTGCTAGTGTTTGCCACTGTTCTTTAGGGTCATCTTTGGGGGCTCTCCTCTGGTTGCCCCTGCCGACAATGATGCAAATGGAATGGTTGCTGGAGATTTCTCTACAAGGGCAGCCATGTCCTATCTTTCCTGTGTACATAGAGCAACATAATTCAGATGAAAGAACAGTACAGGTGAACCCCAGTATACACGGGGGTTCCGTTCTCCACTACAACTGTGGACAATGGAACCGCGGATACCGAGTCATTGAGTCAATGGGACTCAGTGGGTTAGGTTCTGGGGAGGGGGAGATTGAAAACAGTTGGATATGGTCACCCCTACTAACTTGGCAAAGGGGCATCTTTTAACGTGGTGATTCTCTTTATTTAGCAGGGGGAGAGTAACTGGCCCTATCCACCCCCAGCACAGGACCTCCAGTGACTGTTGCTGGTGTCTGTCTTATATTTCTTGTTAGATTGTGAGCCCTTTGGGGACAGGGATCCATCTTATTTATTTATTATTTCTCTGTGTAAACCGCCCTAAGCCATTTTTGGAAGGGTGGTATAGAAATTGAATGAATGAATGAATGAATGAATGAATGAATAATACTATTAATAATAATAGAAGTCCTGCTGGATCAGGCCAAGGCCTATTTAGTACAGCATCCTTTTTCCCACAGTGGCCAACCCGATGCCTTTGAGAAGCATGGGAAGGTATGGGCATCCGAAGGACTTTTCTTGGGGTGAGGGGTGTGGAGGAAGGTGCAATTCTATACCCACTTACCTGAAGTAAGCCCCATTGAACTCAATAGGAATTTCTCAATCCAGAGGAGAGGTGGCAGTTGCCCCCCTTGCCACCTCCCCAAGATGCCCATGCTGGGAAGCCAATGAGCAGGAGATGAAGAAATCCTCCATTGCTTCCCTGCAACTTGTATTCAGAGACATGATGTCTGTAATCCTGGGTGCTTTCTAGATTAAACCCTACAACAGTATCACTACAAATCTACTAAGGGTGCTTCCGTATTTCCTATGTTGTGACACCGTAGTCCCTGTGCTGACAGCAAGGTGCCATTCACATTTCCGATGCCTTATTTTGGATTTTATCTTTGAGTTATAGTGCAACAACGTTTCAAGACAGTTGCAGAAAAATAGCTGTATTTTCCCATTGTAGGAGTTTGAGATTCTGGGGGTTGTTTTCAATACGATCCTGCCAAGCCGATGCATTTTACCCCTGTTGTAGTATGTAATCTGGAAAGCACCCTGGAGGCAGAATATAGCTATTGAAATTTGTACCTATTGGTAGGCTTGTCATCCGTGTGTATACAGGTGGTGGTCACTGGCACAATGGCTTTGAAAGGGATTAGACACCTTCATGGAGAACAGGTCACCATTACCCTTAATAAGTAGATAGTGGCGCTTCCAGCTTTAGAGGCAGTATGGCATTGAATGCTAGGTGCTGAGAGGCAGCAATGGGGTCAGGATATTGCCTTTATCCCCCTCTTCTGGGTTTCTTGGAGAGCTATGGCTGACTAATGTGGGAAACAAGATGCTGGCCCAAATGGACCCTTGGCTTGATCTAGCAGCACTCTTCTGTTCTTCCAAACTGTGCTCATTTAATCAATTACTGTGAATTATAGCCAAGGCACACCATCCCTGTAATTTCAGTGGGACCAGCAGAACCTGCCCAGTTTGTTCAGTAATTATCAGGATCATGATGTGCTATTGTGAAGAATGGTGTCTGCTCTCTTGGATTACTATTGCTATAAAATAAGAATTATTATTACTATAATAGTAATATTAATACTATCGCTTTTGAGGGCACACTTGTAATTTAAGATGTGTTGCAAGTGGCAAAACTGCCATTTTTATCTGCAACTGCCGTGAGTTTGAGTGGCAATATAGAAATGTAACAAATAAATAAAACTGGCCTTAATGCTGCCTATTTAAGTGCTAAAAATGAAGTGGAAATGGATAGTGCTGATGGATAAAACGAGGCTGTTCCTAATGTGAGCACAGTGTAATTCTGGCTGCCAGTAAGAGCAGCACATGGTTTCATCACATTTGTATCCTGCCCTTGAAAAATCAGTTCTTTTCTTGCCTCAGTAGGCTTTTCATATTATCAAACCCAAAACCCAGTGACCACACATTTTAAAGCTTAAGTTTTGTTCAAAGACTTGAGGCATATAGAATGGTAAATGTATAGCTAAGGGTACATAAAATGGTAAATGCATGGTAAAAGATATATCAAAATATAAGCATAAGCAAACAAAAATGCTCTAAGAAGCATAAAATGTGTAGCACTTGAAGCTATTATTAAGAAGAATCTTAATCAATGTTCCCTAGCCATTTTCTATACTAAATGAATCTAAACCCCTTAACCTATACCCCTAAAGTAAAAGTTATATTTATCCTTCTGGCAGCTTGAGTTATTTTCAGGCTTCTCCAAAAAGGATTCAGGCTGGAGGTGGGGGGTTAAAAAAAGAAACTAAGTACAGAATTAGCTTGTCAATGGATGGATAAGTCTATAGGAATATAATAAGTTGTATAGATCAAGTTTGTATATTTAGAAGAGAATAGAATACTTGTTGTGAAGGAGAGAAGGGAAGAGAAAGAAAATAGTTTTTGAGGGATAAAGCATCATGGACAGAGGGAGAGAGAGAAGGTCTGAGAAAGGAAGGTAAAATATATAGAAAAAGAGAGAGAGAAAATCTGCTATTTTCCCACTTCTACATTTTATACCCTCAAAGCCAAGCTTCTTTCCTTTGTCTCTCCTCTCAGACCCTTGATTGGTTTCCACCTGTTGCACAGAGGATTCCCATTGGCTCTTTGGATCCCCCATTTCCATAGTTATTAGAAATCTAATATTTGGTGCTGATCATGGCAACCTGGTGCAATTTGGTGTTGATCATGGCAAATCCAATCCCCCACTTTTGACAGGGCTTAAGCTGAACCCTGGAAACAATGTATGCAGTACTAACAAACATATAGCTTCCCCCCCATGCCCAACACACACCCTGGCTTGTTCCAAGGCAAGTCTATAGAGATGAGAAAATGACAAGCACTAAGGAAAAGTGGATTACCTCAGAGCCACCATTTGTTTTTGCCTCATGTCAAGCTCTCCGACAGACCTGTTTACCCACCTCCAATAGTATATATTTTTTCTCATCTTATTTATTTATTTTGTTTGTTATTTCTTTATGTAAACCACTTTGGAAACATTTGTTGAAAAGCAGTATATACATATTTGTTGTTGTTGTTGTTGCATCTAGATTCTCTGTTACTGGCTTGGGAGCAAGGACTGTTTCCTGCCTGTCTTTTCCTCACAATTCAACTGAAGCCAAGCATCACTATGGCTTAGTCCCACTTGCAAGTTAGGGCTCAAGTCTAAGATTTAAAATGCTAATAGAGAGAATGCCTCAAGTTTACGCAGTACGCACATGACATGATTTCTAAAACAAGAGGTGCTGGGCTCAGACATCTCTGGGGGGAAACGATTTCTCTGATCCCATATTGGGGTGGCTGCTGTCAGCTGCCTTGTAGGAAGGGAAAGACACTCTGCACATGCTCAAAGAAAACACATCACTGTTCAGACTTCAGCACTGTAGCCCACTGACCTGGTTCCAAGGCTTCTGCAGCAACTTGAACATGTGCAGAGAACAGTTACCTTTTCACTGAATAGTCACAGTCATCACGTGATAGACAGGCAAAAATGAGAACCAGCGGAAGCTTTCCATACCAGAGGATATGGCTATTCTTGCTGGGAACATCACAGCCAAAAGTTCATGAGTGACAACATCTAAACCACACATCCTGACCCTGGAACAGTTTATGAGAGATAAAGACTTGAGACTTTCAGGCACTTGTCAAGAGTAGGAAAACCAGATTTGGACATTTGTGTGCATCAGAGTTGACATGGCCCAATGGATGTGACTGACCTGGTGCCCTGAGAGCTGATTGACCCAAAGAGGCAAACAAAGAAGACCCAGAAGTAGACAGTAACTGCTTCTGCCCTATGGCAAGAAGCTAGAGCAGGGGGAGTCCATCTCCCTGCTCTCCAACACGTGTTGCCTCTTGGCTCCCTAGCCATCCTGTGTGCCAGCTTGCTTCATTCGACAGTCTACGACATCTTGGTAAGCCACAGGATGATTGAATTGATTGGGCCCATCGATGGAGTCCTGCAACGTCTAAACTGGACATTTCTCCTTAGTGTCTTTCTCTCTCCCCCTCCCCTCTTCTTTTAAGAATTGTACTTGATAGGTTAGGAATAGTCTAGTTTGCTTCCCTAGCCTCTCTGTCTGTATCCTTATTGCAATTTTTCAGTAAAAGTAACAAAAGAGAAATCCTGGTGTGATCTTTTGCCTCTTTTCACACATACACTGTATGAAAAGAACCTGGATAGGTGATGACTTGGCACAGTTAGAGATCATTAGAGATAACTAATCCATGGGATTTAGGGTAGCAAGGCCCTGTAGGTACCCCTTTTGGGCTGGACAGGCAGCCACTCCCTAAGAATAGGAGGGTATAAGACTCAAGTCCCCCCCAGAAATGAGGGCTTGTAGAGATTCGCCCTATAGGTGCCCCTTTGGACTGGATAGGTGGCTACTCCCTAGGAACGGGAAGCTGTAAGACAAAATCCCCCCAAAGTGAGGGACAAGTTGATCAAATTTCTCCACACTTGGGTCCCCTAGACTGCTCCCTAGGGTAGGGTGGGATTCCCAGTAACACACAGGGTTCCTCTAGGTTGAGAGATAGGGTTCCTCTAGGTTGAACCCTAGGGCTGGATTTCCAGGGCTGGAGACAGAGAAGAAGAGGTTGGTGGTTACTTAGCTACCCCAGTATAGAGCAATCTCCTGGATCAGTAAGTTGGCATTCAAGCAGTTTGACAGAAGCCAGTCAGTTGAGTAGCACATTGCTACCATCTAGTGACGCTTGAGGAAATTGCAGCCACGGTTACCCAGATTGAAAGATTAAATTGATGGTATGGGAAACACCTATATCGGGCAGCAGCAATATAAGATGCTGGAAGGCATCATCTCATACTGCGCAGGAGATGGCAATAGTAAATCCCTCATGTATTCTACCAAAGAAAATCCACATGGCTCTGTGGTCACCAGGAGTCTACACCAACTCAGACGGCACAACTTTACTTTGTCAAAACTGACATGTGTCAACTGCTGGGAACCCACAAAATTTTCCAGTCACCTCCAAGTTCATAACAGTCTGATTCCAGAAATTAAGCAGCCCCCCCACCCCAAGCATGCCCGAGCCTGGAGCTCCACCATTTGCCCCATCCCGCCTCCCTCTTACCAGAACAGCACGTTCTCCCATCCCTTCTGAGAGGACAGTGAGCAAAGACATCACTCCTATGCAGGAAATCGACAATACCCTGCATGTATTTCACCATGTGGCAAATGCAAATGTGTCTGTTTTGTCATGTGTACTTGCAGTTCAGGCAGAGCATTAATGGAGGCTTTCCATGCCATATTTAAAAGGTGAAATAGTCACCAAATACCTATACGGTATATCTAAGTGCATCTAGGGTATATGGGATTTCCTACACAGAAATGATACCCATGCAAGAGATCAGTCATGTGTGAAGCAGCAATGGTTCTTTCATGTTTCTGGGCATACATGTCTGTTTGGAGCCCTGTTCACACACTAGTTCAGTGCTAGTGTACTCTGCTTACACCGCTTCAGATATGTACAGAAGAAGGACACAAGTGTGCCCTTCTGCCTCAGATCCCAGTTGTGTGGCTGCTTGGGCTGCCTGCAGCCACAGATTCAGGCACCTAGAGCACACAGCAGAAGGGAAATGCCACAGTGCATTGTGGGATTTCTGGAGGCTGGGCTGCGTTTCCCTGGCCTCCACATACCACGTGGCTTGTGGGGGTGCGTGAGAGGCATGGACACAAGCAAGAAGAGGATCGACGGGAGGAAGGTGGGTGCAATCCTGCCTTCCACCCCGTGGACATTGGGGGAGGAAAAGCACTGGCGGTGGGGAAGAGAAATGGGGTGGCGGCAGCAGCTGGAAATAGCCTGCTGTTTGGCCCATGCGCTTTCCCCCGCCGCCTTGCTACACTCTGAAGCTTCCTGTGCTGGCTGATTCCAGTCACTGCCAAATTTCCTCCTCCCAATTCACCATGCTCTGAAGTGATGGTGGACCTCTGAGCTGTTAAGAGTGCTCAAGGCGTGGGGATTTCTTTATCTGCCCCACCTACAGCAGAGGTGCACAGGTAAGGAGAGCACTGGTAATTGATATTGTCTGGAGACATGGAGTTAAAGTTCCAAATAAAGTAGTTTATTTAGGAAATACACCAGGGATAGATTACGACCTATCATGCCTCATTGCTAGCTACATACAGGAAATGAGGGAAGGGAGGAAGTCTCTCTCTCCAGGTGAGAGAATGAAACCTGAGACTATCAGTCTAACAAAGGGGAAGTTGAGCAGAGAAAGCGTAGTCAGAGAGGGGATTGCTTTGCTCATTATTTCTACCCCTAGTGCCCCTAGAGGTCAATAGGGTTGCAGGTGCCAGGACTCCATGCCATGCGGGAGCTGCATCTCCAACAGGAGCAGAGGCCGGCAGACTGGGCACTCAGGCCTCTGCAAGAGCAAGAGATGGGGAGGGAGGAAAATAATCCATCGTGGAGGAGGCTGGACCAGAGAGAGTGGAGAGTAAAGATCGGGGGGACTGCTTTTCTTGAACATGGTGTTGTTTTGGAATTATTGATCTAATTGAGTGTTAAAAATATGTTGAGAACAATAATGTTAAATTTTTATTTTCATTTATATTTATTTCTCTGAGCATATTCTGGTGTAAAATGTAGTGCATTCAGCTAATTTAAGTGGCAGGATTGTCCATGCAAAAGTTGGTATCTGCAGATCAAAGGGAAGTATGTTTTTCAAAATTTCTTCTTTAAAAAACTCCCAACCTTTCCCTGGGCATATTCTGGTGCAGTCTATTCAGCTAATGTAAGTGGCAGGATTGCCCATGCAAAATTCAGTATCTGCGGGTCATTTGGAAGCATTTCTTCTAAAAATAGAAATGCACTTTTTATTTAGGTACAATAAAAATGTATCTAAATAGCACAAACAGCAAATATTTCTCTCTGTGTTGTATAATTTAGGATTCTGTTGCATGCTAGGGATTGCTTCTGCACTCTGAGTATGCTCACGAAATATACACTGGAGTGAGAAGTAAGCTAGCAACACTGCCACCCTGTGGCTCGAGTTCTTTTGGAGGTCCCCATGAGCAGACTAGCATGCAAGAGAGATTCAGACCCAAGACTCAAACAAAATTCAAAGCTTTATTGGGATATGACAGTATCATGATGGGAGTGACTAAGCAATAATAAATGCACCTCTAGCAGTCTACAATATGTGTATGGGTGTTTGTAAGCTCAGTATTAATCTAAAGAGACCATATGTTCTCAGGAAGGAGGGGAATTGGAAGACAAATGCAGACAAAACTCAGGAGAAGGGGAGGGAGGAAGTGGGCGGCTCAGGCAAGCCAAGTCAGTGTGCCAGAGGGGAGGGAGGAGGAGAAAGGATGGGAGCCTCCAGGGATACAACGGGAATTATTCTAGGTGAAGGATTGGATGTGAGCGATGCTGGCATTCATTGCTGGGGATTGAGGCTTTTAGCAGACAGGCAGGCAGGCTAACCAGGTAGAATCGCAGAACTGGTCCGGATAGTGTGGCCCAGTGAGAGCTTGCCTTGCAATTCAGCTATGTAAAGAAATGCACCAACAAGACCCTTTCTGGGGCTGACTTCTGTCTATGCTCAAGAGCTAAACAGACAGTCAGGTTGAGTAAAAGCTTGCTGGAGCCATGTCTGAAGACAGCCTTTCTTGTAGTCACCAGATCCTTAGACCTGCACATGAAGTTCTTTGAAGCCAGCAATATCCATCATGAATTTCCATACAGGTCAATCGAAGGACCATAAACAATCTCTCACATAAAACAGACATACTTTTCTCAAGGATAGGACACAGATTGCCCCGGTCTCCCAAATATGTGGGCCTCTTATCAGGAAGGAACTGTCTTGGGGCCAGGGGACTTGTAAATAATCTGCTAGCAAGGCCCTGTTGTGGGCAAATTGCATTCTCACAGGCTTTATGGCGCCTTTGTCAGGGTCACGTGTGAATGGGGACAGGCATGAAAGATGGGAGAGGGGGAGCACATGAGGGTCGGTATAGGTGATAACAATCTATGTATGGTCATTCACTCTACTTTGTGTTGCCTTTCACACTTTTCAAATGCAATTCTTCCAATATATATGTGCATCTCAGGAAAATCCCATACAGATGAGACGAGCAATTTGGGGTTACATTTGAACAGTAAATCAAGACAAGAACAGCAGCATACAATCAGTTTCTTAAGGCAATAGCAATTAACTCAAGGAAGGCCCCTTTTGGTCTCATTCTCCCAGAGTGAATGATTCACTCAGAGGGCAGCGTGCTTCTAACCAAAGAATCGCTGACAGGGAAACCTAGTGCAGATGTAGGCCTCAGTTTGGATAACTGGATCTTTGGTTCTGATACTGGGTATCGAGACCTGGGCTGTAACTATTCCTATCTCTTAGATGTTAAGGTCATGATAACATTCCAGTCTCCAGATGTCTGTTTTTTGCTTCTGTAAAACAAAGAACGTTGTACATATAATAGCACAGTAATTACACAAGCACATACTGTGATCGCTGTTGTGGGAGCAGTATTTATAAACAAGTGTGGATGATTTCCTTATTAGGAGAAGGAGGCAATGGAGAAGCAAGCATAAGTGCTCTTGCTATGTTAGATACTTCTCCAACATTGTTGCTGTTATCAATGGCACGAATTGCAAAGTAGAGCATGGTGCCATTCTCTCTGGTGAAGTTTTCAGACTTGAACTGAAGGGATTGTCTGACTCCAGCAACAGCAGGTGTCAGACCAGTAGTGTTCACAGAAATGGCACTCTGAAAGGTAGCATCTCTCAGTTCCAAGGGATTTGAGTTCCTTTTTATTTCATATCTTTCAGCTGCAAAAGAAGAACAATATAGATGTTCAATCATGGAAAAAGACAGTGTGACAAAAATCATATTGCTGCCCCTTTTGAAGCATCTGCAACTTCCTTCTCTTAGGGACTCCTCTCCACATTGACTGGAAGTACACTTCTATCACGGAATCCCTCCATGATCCAGAGGACTCTGGGGCATGTACTCGGACACACTTTCAGCTTATATGGGGTACCAGCTAGGCTTGTTGGGTTAAGCTATTACCCCATGCAAATAGAAGGGATGCCTTAGAACATGCCCAACAGTTTCCCTACAGTTCCACGGCCCTCGGAACGAGCTGAAGATGGAAAGCTGGAAACTCGCTCTCCAGGGGAATGGTACAATACTAATCTAAGGTGTTACATGGATAGAGCGCTAGTGTGAATAAAATTGGCATTTCATTGCCAATTGGCTTTTTCTTTTTGGAAAAATGGTGTTTTTTTCTTTTTGCAGAAAATAATGCCTGACATCCAAACTAACCGAGTGCACATGCTTCAGAAGCCTCTGTGGATGTGCAATGGGAGCTTTCGCTCAGCTCCCCGCAGGCCTTTCGCATGTGTGCTGTTGCATAAGAGGCCTAAGAGTCTGAGTGCCTAAGTGCTGCCTGTGCTCCAGAAGCACTCAGCAGAGCAGAGTTGCTGTTGCTGACCCTAATGGGCAGCACTCTCTGAGCTCTGGGCCTTCTTGATCTACAGCACACATGCTAGAGGACTGCTGGGGTAATGTGAAAACGCCCAGCACGTCCCACACAGGCTCAAAGCAGGCACACTTCATTAGGATGTCAGCCAATATCTTTCTCTATGATCAACCAATAAGCTCCATCGTGAGTGAGAGAGAGAGAGAGAGAGAGAGAGAGTGTGTGTGTGTGTGTGTGTGTGTGTGTGTGTGTGTGTGTGTGTGTGTGTAAACACTGTGCTTACAGCAGAATTTCATACTTACCTTTTCCTGTATCATAATCATTCCCAGGAGCTGTCCATGACAAAAGGAATTCACCAGCATCACTCACTAGCTCTACCTCAAGGTCAGTGATTTTTCCAGGTGGAAAGACATCCTTGGGATTAGCAGGAACTCCTGCCATTACAAAAGAGCCTCCTGATGCAATTCTGCTGAAATTCCCTAGATCTGCTTGGATTTTATCATCACTGACCTCAGGCCTTGGTGGGTTCATTGTTATTATATCTACAAAAAATGCAAAAAGGATGAGACTTTTTTTCAGTTTTGTCTTAATATAATTCCAAACATTTCCACTTATTTGATATAAAGTACATATTCATACATATACATATTTGAAATTTTGGCTCATTTGGTTTAGATATGTATATGATTGTATGCATATTATCTGCAGCGATTTCTATATTCCATCTCTCATTCACCTTCTTCACAATTTGCTTGACAGCTCTTTCTTCACAGCTGTTAAGTCATTGATTAAAGATCAACATGTAGAAAACCAAATTACCTGTTTTTCTTCCTTAACCTTTTTCTTCACTGTCCCTTGGCAACAACCTTAACTCGCTCAGCTGAGCAAGTCTGCAGTTTTGGTGTTATCTTCAATTGTTGCCTATCTTCTGAACCAAGATGATATAAAACCTGCCATTTCCCCCTCTGTAACTTTTAACTGATTCAGCCATTCTCAAATGCTAACTCTCCAAAAATGCTTATCTGACATCTTATTTCCCTATCTTATTATTGCAATAATATTATTCCTACTCTTTCTGGTTTTTCTCTTCCACCTACAACATCTGTCTTAAACTCTTCGGCCTCTCTATCTTGTTGGTTTGGCTGGCTTCAGATATAACGTACAACCATGGTTTATGCTAGCCATACTTAACTCACAATATAGTTCAGGCTTCTAGACATACAACTAACAAGCTATGGATTATGTCTCCTTCTGCTTTTGCTTCTCACCTTTGCTCAGGACTCAGCTTCATAAGTTTACTCCTGTCTCCACAATGCAGCAGCTTCTTGAGATGGAACAGTGACTCAAACTGCTGTTTGTCAATGGTCTTTAGATCACAAACTGTGGTTTGCCAGCCAGGGGCAGCTCTCCCATGAGGTGAAGTGAGGTGACAGCCTCATGAGACAAGGGTGGGCATCCTGCCTCCACCCCTCAGAGCAGTAACCCTCCTGCCTGCTGCAGTCCATTACTGCCTCTCTGCCTCCTCTCCACTGTCGCTGCTCTTGTTCTGGGCTCTTCCCCCTTCACTGCCTGCACCCTTCCAGGGTATGCTCTGCCCTCTAGCCTATGCCACTGCTCTTCTTGTTGAAGGCAACGTGCATCCAGCTTCACCCACCCATCTGCCTCTCTTCCTTGCCACTGCTCCAGCACCAGCTTGCATGCTCTCTCTTACTGTCTCTCCAGGAGCAACTTCGCCTCCTTAGTCATCTGATAGTCTGATGGTGCTGGAGAGATAGTGGTTGAGAGCGAGTGGGCTGCTGTTGGTGTGTTGATGTCGACAAGGAGAGAGAGTGGAGGGGAAGCTGGACACACTCTGTGGCTATTCCCACAATAACTGGAAAGTGGGCTAAGGGAGCTTAGCCCGCTTTCCAGTGATTATGGGAACAGCCCTTTGCTCCCAAGGTGGCTAGCCCACCTAAGATGGGCACTCCGTTAACCTCGTCTTCCTGCTTACATGGCAACACACGAGTAGACCCCCAACCGAGAAGCTACAAGCAGCCTCCCAGTATCAGGGGTCCCCCCTAGAATGCCCCACGTGCTCACACGGAGCATTCTGGGACTTCCAGGGGCCGCACGGCCCCCAATCCCCACAGCCCCCACCGGCTCCATGACGGAGCTGGCAGTCATGTGGGCAGCCAATCCAGCCTCCCAGGGCCACACATTTAATCGTCTGTGGGAAGAGCGGGCTAAGCCTGCTCTCCCCACAGACCCACCAGAAGCTCTTCTCACTGATCATGAGAAGAGCTTCACGGTCTGCAATGGCAGTGGTGCGGGTCAGAGGGAAGAGCAAACCCTGGATGGCTGAGGGGCAAGAAGGGCAGCATCAGCACCAGGCTGATAAGGGTGGTGGAGTGTTGTGTTCCAGTTCAGCTCAAGTGGTAAAAAGCACTGAGCCTGCACTGTTGCAAACCAACTTCAGACCAGAATCTGGTTTCGGATTCTGGTTCGTCGTTCCCAAACCAGTTCTGGAGGGTTGTGGGTTCATATACAACACAAAAACTATTGTTTAGCTAAGCAAAATATGATTTCATCTTACATGTGAGCTGCCTTTGCCTCTCTTGTCTGCATATGTCATTGTAATGGGTTTAAACTTCTCATTTGTTTCCACACTATCCTATCTCTGCTTTGGCTTCTCTCTTTATTTTCCATCTTGATCTCTTCACTTATCAAACACTAACTTTATTTCCAAGCTCAACCTTCCATCTGCTGTTTCTTTTTACAGTGCTGTTCTTTTACATCATTTCTCTGCTTGATCAGTATTTGATACATGAATGCCCATTCCTCCCAACTCCCTGGGGTCCATATGGTGGTCTTATTAGGTGGCAAGCTTAACAAGCAGAGCCATCTCTTATTCCATCGTTTTAGATGTCACTCAGTAAGACAAGAGACTTTGGATAAATGACAAACAAAGGTTATGCATACATACATCTTCTTTGTTTCCTTCCCATTATCAGTTTAATGTATTGAAACCACCATTCCAAACTGCAGCACCTTCCCAGTATTGATTAAGGCCCTACTCATGCATTGACTTCGCTGCTATCACAAGTGGCTGTATGAATACCAGAACTCTGTAGGTGGGACCACCCAATCAGCACTGTACATTATACAGCGCTTTTTATTATACAGTATGTGGTTTGAGATGTCCCTATGTACTATGAAAAAAAGCCTTTCTTATACCAGGGAAATGAACTTCCTGACATGAAGCCTAGATCAAGAAGTTGCCCAACTCCCTGTTAGGAAGATAATGGAAGCAGAGCGGAGTATAAAATTCCTTAATGTCACTAAGTGAGGGACACAACATTGTAAAATCTTTGTAAGTATTGCAGAAGTCTGAACCCACAATTTAACACCACAGTGCAATCTTAAGCAAAGTAAATCTAGCTCCGCTCAATGGGCCTTACTCCTTAATAAACATGTTTAATATCGGAGACACCGTTCATAGTGCTGATTCCCTTATATTTAGAAACTGGCCATGTTCAGCCCCAGCACAGCATGGTGGTTGCCACATTGAGGCTGTTCGCATGAGCAGCCAAGCCCATGTGAACCGTGGGTAGATCCCAGCAGGGCTGCAGTTCTAAACCCAGCACTGAAGCCTGGCTCCTAGCAGAGGTTAAGGGAGCAAACATGCCCTTAATCTGGCTCCCAGGATCGTGTGTCACCGTGAGCTGCTTGCACAGAGCTGCTTGCTCTGACTCAGAGATGGGTGCATAGAGCACTGTGGGAATCCCCCAGGGCACTGCATTCAGTGCGTGCTGCATTGCAGAATTCTCAGAGACCGAGACAATGAGTCCTGGCCTCTGTTCACCCATACTGCCAGGAGCAGCACAGACAGTCATCCCTGCTACTCCTGGCAGTGCTGCTCATGTGGGTGTGCGGCTTGTGCACCACAGAGGCTTGGAGTGGTTGTCTGGGGGAAGGTAGGCGGAACCCTGCCTCACCTCCCCACCCGCCAAACCACATGTATGGCCATGTGCTTAGCTGCATTGCATGTTTTTTTAGACTCTGAGCCATTTTGGAACAGGAAACCTGCTTCCTATTTTTTTCCTGTATAAACCACTTTGTTGTTGAAAAAAGTATATCCCCAGGATCCTGCATTTTATTTAAACAGTAATGCTCCTTCATATTGAATCCTTACCATTCTCTACATAACCTGGTACATACAAAGTCTGGCTCTGTCTGCGGATGCGTCTGGCAGTTTTCTCTTTCCCTTGGACACGCACTTTAATGTTGTATCTACCATTTCCTTTGAAAGATGTGAAATACCTTGAGTAGATTCCATCAAGCCTGACAATATCAGCACCTAGGCACATAAACATTAAAAATGTTTTTTAAAAAAGCAATCATCTTCCTGCTCGTAACAGGGATGTCGTGAGCTTCCCAATGGCTGGGGGACAAATTGTAACTAGGGGCCCCCAGAGGCCCAAGCCACGCCCCCTGTCTGACATCAGATGCAAGGGGAAGGGCAACCTAACCCACCCAAGCCTTCCCCTCCACAAACACGAGCCCCCTCTTCCCTAGCTACGCCCCTGATCAGGACACCCTGAATTCTGAGGTGGGCTATTAACAGAACCATTATCTTTGTAAAAGTTCTGGGAGCTGATGATAAACCGAATGGTAGTGCTTGATATGGTTGCCTGCATACTTGAATCGGAGAAAAGGGTAGCTTTCTGGGTGAATGGAAATGTGGAGATATGCCTTTGTGAGGTCTATTGATGCCAGGTAATGTAAGTGATGGAGAGATCCTGCAATTGACCACAGGGTTTCCATTTTGAATTTCCTGTGTTTTATGAATTTGCTGAGAAATGTTAGGTCTAATACAGCCCTGAGGGAGCCATCCTTCTTTGGTACAGTAAACAGAACGGAATACATCCCCACCCCGTGTTGTTGAGGAGGAATAGGCTCTACAGCACCAATCTCCTCCAAATGATGGATAGCTTGCAGTAGGCTGGTATGCTTGGAATGCAAGTTTGACAATGGAGTTGCCAGGAATATGTCTGGGTGTGTGAGAGAGAAGTTCTGTACTGTAACTGTACTGTATGGAATGAAGGACGCATTTGTCACCAGTGGAGAGTTCCCAAGCACAAAAATACTCTGCTAAGCAACACCCACCACCACTTGGAGGGGTCAAGTGTGAAGACTGCTGCTTGTTTGCTTTAGTCTGGGGAGTAAACCCCAGTCATTGTTGACCTGAGGATTTGATGGCTGAATGAAATCTATTCCAGTAGCAATATTATGATCAGTTATCTATATCTCTTGGTCTATTCGAGGAAAGAATGCAAGGTCTGAAATGGCTTTTTATTTTGCCTTGTTGGGGGCACCCCAAAATATTAGACCCAGAGGTACCGACCCAGAAGTATATGGAATTCAGGCCTGTGTCTGATTTCATTTTATATTAAGAAATGAATTAATGCCTGGACTCAGGGTGAACTGACACCCAGAACTCATGAGGAAGAGGCGATCCAGCATTGTATTGTGAAATGGGTACTCAAGGAAGCACAAAAGCCAGGCCAGAACAATCCAAATGCTAAAATGTGACTCACTATCAGATAATGTCTGTGGAAGAGGCCAGAGGCTGAACTCCCCTTTCCTGTTGCAAGAAGTCTATGTTAATCCTTGTCAATGATCGCTCTGCTATACTCAATTTCTCTCTATAGAAATTCAACATAGGTAACTGCACACAAAAGAAAACACCTATAGACTTTAATTCTTACTTTACTAACACTTTAACACCTTTTGGGATCAGGCTAGCAAATCTGGGACAAGGGAAGACCCCCATTTGCAACTCAGAGATGCAGATTTGCCTTGGGCAATGTCCCCTCCTCAAGATAGCAGCTAACAGAAGATGAGATTGAGATCTCTCTGGACTGGCTAATATCCTGACTAATTAAAAGATGATATCCAGAAGGTAACAGCAAGTTGACACCTTTTGGAACACAGGAAGGATGAGGATATTTGGAATAGACTCTATGAGAGATCAAAGGAGAATACAACTATAAAGAATGAGGCTTACTGGACAGAGAGCTAGCAGTCTTGTGCCTACACGCAATCTTGAGCCTACAAGCAAGATCTGCTCACGAGCAATCCCAGAGTTTGCTGCTAAGCCACGGGGCAACAAGCAGGAACTCTGTCCATGGACTGGAGCTGTCTGTGACTTCCACTGCGCAGTGAGAAGTCTAGACTTACCCAGCCATGGTACCTTCACTCTCTGCCTCGCTCTGAGCAAACTGTCTGCTTGACCACCAGAAGCCAGACCACCGCTCCCAAGTTGCTGTTCCCAGCCAAAACCTCTCTCCTTCAGCTGAAAGATCCACCGTCCTAAATGTATCTATTACCCAAGCTTTTACTTAAATACTGTTTTGATAGTTTTAAACATTGTTTTAGACATCTAAATGGTTGTAATGTTTTAGCCTTTTTATTCTGTTGTAATTTGTATTGTTTTACTGTAAACCACCCAGAGACATAAGTTTTGAGTGGTATACAAATATGTTCAAATGGAGGAAGGGAGAAAGGGAGACGGAAGGGTCTAGTTAAGATTAAAAGAAGTAACCCACTCTGTTCTTCACTGGTCAGATCTCACCTGAAATTAAGAAGGCTTTTAAGGAACTGGAACAAATCCAGAGGAGGGCAACAAAGATCCAGAAACCAAAGATCTGGAAACCAAGTCCTATGAAGAATTGTTGGAGGATGAGAAACTGCTGAACCTAGATAAAGAGGACTAAGGGTATAGTCTTAAAATGCCTTATAGCAGTCTTTAAATGCTGGAAAGGCTGTCACATAGAAGAAGGAATAGATGTTGCTCCTGAGGGCAAGGCTGGAACCAATGGGCTGAAAGGACAAGGTAGAAGTTTCAGGCTAGACATGAGGAGGAATCTCCAAATTACAAGAGCTGTACCACAGAGAGGAACACTCTGCCTCACACAGTGGTGGGCTCTCCTTCACTAGAGATGTTTGAACAGAAACTGGAGGGCCATCAGTCAAGGACACGGGTGAATTAATGATAGGCAAGGTAGGCACTTGCCTATGGTGGCAAATTTTGAGGGGCGGTGGCAAATTCTGATGGCCAGGGAAGGGGCCGAAGGAAAGTTCTTAGTCTTTTTTTAAATTACCTTTTTAAAAGTGCTTCTGTGAGGTGTGGAATGAAGAATGGAGAGCAGCCACCAGTCGGTGGATAGTGAGGGTGGTGGTCAGGAATCATTCCTCTATCCCTCCACCCTCCCACATGAGAGTCCGGGCAGCGGGCAGCTGTGGCCCATTTTGGAGGTGGAGGTGGCAGAAGTGGTGGAAGCTCTTTCACCCATCCCTCTGCCCTCCCTCCCAAGTGAGCTAATTTGAAACGATCATCCCATCCATCCCGAGAATGGGCCAGTGGGGATGGTGAAGGCAGTGACAGGAACTCCTTCCCTCCGCCCTCCCAAATGATTGCTCCAGCTGGCTGCAGCCCATTTTTGGGCCTCTCTGCGTGTGTGCTCTTCATTCTTAATTCTGGCACTTTTAAAAAGGTATTTTTTAAAAAGGCTAAGAACTTTCCCTTCCCCCCACTCACCCCACCAGCCCTGCTGAAGGGAAATATGTCTTTGGGGACAGAGAGGGGCAGCAAATCATTCATTGCCTATGGATGGAAGAAAGCTTAATCCGACCCTAGTCAGGGATGCTGTAGCAGTTTCCTACACGGAGCAGATGATTGGACTAAAAGACTTCTAATGTTCCTTCTAATTCTAACATTCAATGATCCTATGTGCAAAATGCTTTTCCTTCACCCATGAACTATTGTAGTCTTCCATCTCCCCACACATGTGGAATTCAGAAGAGGATTGCCTCGCAGCTTATGTTTAATTCACAACTCACCATGCAGGAGAGAACCTTTGGGTATTCTGTCCAGTCTCTCTCAAAGGCAGAAAGGCTCCTTGGCTATGGGGAGCAGAGGAGGAGTAGCACTGTGATGTGTATCACAGTCACAACACAGATTACTCACCACACCATCAATGGTGTTTAGAGAGTACAATATGGTATCAGTGTGCACCATACCATAACTCAGCAGCAGAACATGTGCTTTGAATGTCCCACCCTGGACATCTCCGGTTGAGATCCTTTCTAACCAGTATTGCCCAGGATTGGATCTTCTGTATGCAAAGCACAAGTTCTGCTACTGAGCCACACTGAGGTAGTTGTCTCCCCTTAGATTTCTCTTTTCCTGGCTAAACATTCTCACCTTCTTTGACCTCATAGGACTTGGTTTCCAGATCCCTCACCATCTTTGTTGCCCTCCTCTGAACTTGGATTGTTCTGGTTTATCAAGTAGCCAGTTGAGAAAGACCTCTGCCAGGGACCCTGGAGAGCCACTGCTGGCCATCGTGGGCTAGATGGGCAAAGGTCTGACTCAGTATAAAGCAGTTTGCTCATAACCTTTGAAATGATGCACAGAGACAAATTCTAAAATACATACCATAAATGCTTGAAAATAACATACCTGCACCATTGTCAAGAAGTTCCATCTCTACAGCTGTTCCAGACTCTGGTTCAACTGTGGCTATAACATTTGCACCAATAACAGGCAAAAATCCTTGACTGACTAATGCATAAACTATCACTGGATTAGGAAAGTTATTGGAATCTCTATTCATATACACCTTCACAGTCACTGGAGGCTCAGTTGAAGACGCTGCTCGAGTGGTGACAGTCATCGATATGACTTGAGCCTCTGAGTGTGTATTCTGGATTGAGTAAGTCCAGTCTCCCACCTGCAAATCAAAGTTTTGAAGTCCAAAAAGACATTCAAAATATTCAGTATCCAAGACTTCATTTTTCTTAAACACAGTTTTGTTCATTTGGTTTTTTGGTTTGATAAACATGGGAGTAAGGCCTTTTTTAAAAACACCAAGAACAGAAGGCAGCAGAGTCTTGCTGGGCATATGACAGACTAGACGATCATTTGACTGCCCCAAAAGGACCCTGTGGAACCAAGCCCTAAGAGACAGTGATACTCAGTCCCTGAAATGTTTGTGTTACTCCCTATTCTGAACTGAGCTACTGCACTGGACCCTGCTTCACCTCCTGATCTGGTTTTTAGCTAATCCATTCCAATCACCTCAAAAGGATGACTCCTCTGGATTTATTCCAAAGCTTTGGATACATCCCAGAAGTTGTTTTTGATAGGGACTGCTGCTGTTATAGGTGTGAGCCTCTTAGCCCTGGTGCTGCAAGACTGCCCACAGTCAAGACTACCTTACTCTGACTGAAGTTTCATATAAAAGATAAAATAGTATATTAACAATCAGTCACACATATCACAAACAGCAATATCACAACAGAACTTCAGTGTTAAATATTGTAACAGGCCTGAGTCAATGTCTTGCGATGAAATTTTGCCAAAGGCCTGGCAGCAGCCTCAGGATATGTACTCTTGCACTTTCTCCAGAGTTCAGGGCTTTGTTTGCTCTTGAGCTGAAACTTGCCCCAACGTCCTCATTTCCCTTCAAGGTCAAAGCTCTTCCAAACAAAAAGCTCTATTGATGGCTGGTCCATTTAAATGTATTTTGACAGGTGTTTTCTTCATCATACGCATAGTCAAATTAGCAGATCCTGAATGCTCTGAGCAGGACCAAGCAGGGTTCCAAGCTCAACTCATTTCTCAAATGAACATTATCATCATCACTATCATGATATCAATGTGAGCACCCTCCAGGTGAGCATCAGCTACAGGGAAGCTGGATTCAGGTGGCTGCAGTGATGGCGCCCCATCCCACTACTAAAGCCTAGCTCTTGAGCAGCTTTAGGGCTTTGGTTTCAAAGCTGCATGACCAGCCCTAAGATTCCTATCCTGAGAGAGAAGAAATATCATAGTGAGATAGTGAGGGTCCTTTGTTGCACAGTAAGAGAATCTTGCATCCAGGACTTCTGGAAGTAAATGGGTTTGAGAAGCTATCAGAAGCAAGCTTGGCCATGGTGCAAGGCTCCCCAACGCTGACCTAACTCATCGTGTGGTGGCACAAACCTTTGTTGGGACAGCTGCAGTTCCAGCTTGTCCATAAGATGGCCTTACCCACTTTCTAAAAGGAATGTGCTTTAGCTCTTTAGCTTGTCATCCCTAGAGCTAAATATGCACAGAGTTTTAAAGAAAACTCAGTTCTTACCTCTGCGATTCCATTAAGCTTGAGTCGAGCTGTTCGGACATTGGTCATTTCAATGACAAAGTCTTTTTGAAGGTATTTTTTCCCTTTGGGATCCGTCAGGATAATTAGTGGTGGAGATGTGCTCTTACTCCATGTGACTACGAAGAATGTGTCTTTTCCTACAGTTTTATCAATGGATATCAGACCATCCAGCCACATGCCAGTACTGATGCTGTTGCATTTACTTTCAAGCTGTTAGGAATTTTTGAAAAGTATTATAATGAAGCTGTGTTAGATAATAAATAGGGTTTAATTTCTTAGAGGGTAAACATGTCATTACATTGGCTAGAGGCTGCTGTCACATTGGATAACGATCAATAATAATAATACAGTGCTCTGTCAGGTAGAAATGCTGGTACTGCCATAAGCAGACTAGTCTTGCTCCATCCAGATCTTGATTTGTGCCATGGTGATGATAAAGCCGGTTGCCTAACATCACATGGCTAGAAATATGTATAGGTGATCTTAAAAGCTGCTACGTTTAAAAGCAAGTATTGCAGCTGTAGAACAACACTGTCCTTCAGTTCCCATGCTCATGGGCCAGCCAAAGTAGATGCAGCATAATATACCACCAGATATATTTATTGGCTGCCATCCTGACTGACGAAGCACAAGTGCTGCATATGAAGCACCGGCACGTATGTGGTCAGGGGGATTTCAACCACCTCACCTTCCTCCATGAACATTATGTGCCACTGGAAAATATGCCCCTGAGGTAGTGGAACCCTCAGGGATATATTTGTAGGTAGCACAGGCTTCCAAGGAAAGAGAAGGTCTTCAAAATTTCCTCCCCAACATGGGCATCGGTGCTGCGTTAGGAATTCTGCAACAGCACCGGCATTTCTCATGTAGCATATGTGCTTCATTACTCAGGATATCAGCCATTGTTGTTATGTACTTTTTCATGTATGTTTTAATAATCTTATAAATTGGTTCCTGCCTTGGAAGCTTTAACTGAAAGGTGGTGAGATGTGAACATTTTACATATCCCTATCCAACCCGAGCACAGCATCTCGCCAGTGTCTGTTGATGGTGTCTAGCTTCTCTCTCTCAATTGTGAGCCCTTTTAGGACAGGGATCGTCTTCTTTTTTCATATAAGCTGATTTGATAACTTTTTTGTTGGAAAGCAGTGTATAAATATTCTTAATAATAATAATAGCTACATGTTTCAAATTATGCATAGAGCAATTTGATTAGCAGAACACTGGCAATAGCATTGTGCTTAAAAGTGAGACAAACTCTCTGACTAAATGCAACTGGTCAGAGTTGACCAAATTGTTATGGACCAGTACACAACTTTAGACTTAAAGGTACCAGCCCAGAAGTATGTGGAATATAGGCCTGTGTCTGATTTCATTTTATATTAAGAGTTCAATTAAATGCCTGAACTTGAGGGGAATCTCATGATTGCCTGGTAAATGATTTGTAGAGGCAGGAGTAATCTAGCATTGGTTATCAGCGTCTGTGGAAACTCACTGAGACAATGGGTCAGGCTTAATTACCAGTCTCACACCGCTGAAATTAACCTGCTGTCCAGTAATCCCCTTACCTCACTGACAGGATGCTCCTGCCATGTCCAAATGTGTTGATTAACTCACATGTGCCCCTTTTTGATGTTACTTTGAATATTCTTTTGCTATAAATACACACTAGATAGAAGTACACAAGAAATAATGTAATTGCTGTCTCACACTAACTCCTGACTCTTAACACCTTTTGGGACCAGGCTAGCACATCTGGGATGCAGATTTGCTTTGGACTATGTCCCCTCCTCAAGATAGCAGCTAACAGAAGATGAGATTGAGATCTCTCTGAACTGACCAAATATCCTGAGCTAATTTTGGTAATTAAAAGACAATATTCAGAGGATAGCAGGAATAAATGCCTTTTGTGATCCAGAAGACTCAAATGGACATCAAAGGATGGAACCACTATAAGAAGGAGTCTCTGGACATGGCATCTTAGCTATCTTGTACCTACAGCAAGATTTGCTCACAGCAATGCCAGAGTTTGCTGCCCAAGCCATGGGGCTAGAGGCAGGAACTCTGTCCATGGACAGGAACTGTCTGTGACTTCTATTGCGCAGTGAGAAGTCAAAACTTTCCCCCAGCCATGGTGCTCTGACTCTCAGCCGTGATTTGAGCACTGCAACAACTCCTGTCTCCAGCCAGAGGCCTCTTTCAGCTGAAAGATCCTGTGCTCTCAAGTCTCTGATCCTGGTAAATATGCTGCTCCTACAAGCCTGGAATCCCCTCATCCCTTCCCCTTCACCTGCCCCCCTTCTCCTCTCCCCCTACTAATTTCTGATCCCCCAAACCATACCAGCCCTTAGCCTGCCTTCCTCCCCCCCCCCCCCCGCTTTTTCTGTCTGTATCTGAATTGTATTAGGCTCTAGGAAGATTTAATTGCACACACATATGTTAGTTAGGCACATTACACGACACCTTGAATTGGAAACATGTTTTTTAATGGGGATTATTTTATCCTGATGAGCAACTTTTTATAATAAAGCCCATTGAACTTTCTGAGTGTGTGTCTCTCTATCTCTGTTTGTGCGCCCAGATCCTACATGGTCACCATCTCCAAGAACCAATTCAGTTTGTGTATGATGTGACTTTGCCTCTTTCCATCTGAGCATGTACAGAGTGCGAAACCAGGTATAGTTCACAACAAAATGCAACTGGTCAGAGCTGCTAACTTGGCAAAGAGGCACTTTTTAATGTGTTGATTCTCTTTATTTAGCAGGAGGAGAGTAACTGGCCCTATCTACCCCCAGCACAGGACCTCCAGTGACTGTTGCTGGTGTCTATCTTATGTTTCTTTTTAGATTGTGAGCCCTTTGGGGACAGGGATCCATCTTATTCATTCATTCATTCATTCATTCATTCATTCATTCCTCTGTGTAAACCACCCATCAATCAATCAATCAACTGGTGATCAAAAACAGGAGGAGGCACAAATAAAGAGGTACAAATCTCACTCCAGAAATGAAGAGAGGCTAATGTGTCACAAATGTGATATGGCAGAAATACACCTCCTAACTGGATGGCAGAGAGAAAGGGGGGGAGGGGATTATGTTTTTCTGGGAAAGAGAGAAAACTAATTTCTAAATTATCTGAGGAATTATAAAATTCCCTATAGATATGGTGACAGACCACAACAGAACATACAGTGGTGAGCAATACATTTGGAAACATGATATGCTCACATTCCATTGAACCAGGGGAAGTGAATTTTTGCCTTTTCTGGAATCTTAGGAACATAGGAGGCTGCCTTATACTGAGTCAGACCATTGGTCCATCTAACTCAGTATTGTCTACAGAGACTGGCAGTGGCTTCCCCAAGGTTACAGGGAGGATTCTCTCTCAGCCCTATCTGGAGATGCCAGGGAGGGAGCTTGGAACCTTCTGTATGCAAGCATGCAGATATTCTTTCCAGAACAGCCTCATTCCCTAAGGGGAATATCTTACAGTGCTCACACATGTAGTTTCCCATTCAAATTCAAACCAGGGTGAACCCTGTTTAGCAAAGGGGACAATTTTTGCTTGCTACTAAAAGACCAGCACTCCTTCTTGCTTCTACTCCAACAAAACATTCAACAAATTAGGAGAAATCCCAAGTGAGCTGATGATGAAGCACGATATGTGAGAATTATATGACGTCTTACAAGAAAGAACTTTCTATTAGATGGGACAATAGTCTAATTACTTTCATTTTTAATAATGTATCAATACAAATTTTGAAACCCACTCTCATGTGAACAATCATATCATGAGTGGGCTGAAGGGGGAAAGCTTTAGTACTCCAACAAGCTCCAGCCAATTCTGCCTTTGGGCCTCAGTGCAGAGGGAAGGGAGGGAAGGGAGTCCCAAGTCAACCCATAATACTTTTTCCTAATTTTCTCTTAGTCTTGTTGCATTGTTAATGTAGAACATCCATCTACAATCTGAATACCATTTCAACTTTTAAACAAAATTAACCCTTGGTGTGTGCTAGTTGGTAAATATGAAATCTTAAATTGACACTCCAGTTCACCATAGTACTGCCTGTGAGCCTGCAGGCAGAACCTTTGTTATTTTTTAATTTTGATCAGCATCTAGCATTTTGGGGAATAATAGTAACAGCCTGCTTGCTCCCAATTCTACTGAAGCCAGACCTGAATAGACATCTGAGCAGTATTTCCACTTCCTGATGAAATTGTACTGAAAGCATCTATGAGTCCGTTGGAATCCAAATTATCCGTGGCAGCAAACTTCAAACCTCCTGGAATGCAATTGGAAGAATGATCAGCATAATCTGTCATTTGCAATATCTGTTTCTGTTGTGCCTTGTAGTGATCAGGGGTGTAGCGACCATTGAGCTTGCGACTGGGTTACTTGAGAGAGTGCCTTGCCCCATACGTCCCTACCCATACCTTAAGATCTTCTTCAGAGGCCCTCCTCCAGGTGCCCTTGCCAAAAGAGGTGAGGTGGGTGGCTACCAGGGAAAGGGCCTTTTCGGTAGTTGCACTCCATTTATGGAATAGCCTCCCCAGTGAGGTTTGCCTGGCTTCATCATTTTGTTCTTTTAGATGCCAGGTAAAGAACTTTTTGTCCACTCAGGCTTTTAAATTTGAGTTTTCAGATTTGATCTGATTTTTAACTAATTTTAAAATGAATTTTTAAGGTACTTTGTATTGTATTTTGTATTTTCTTTTCACCTTTTCTTTGTCTGTTATGATTTAATGTGTTATGTGCTTTTATTGTATGTTTTAATCCTCTGTTGTGAACAATTTGTTGAGAACAATTTGTTATGGGGCATCTAACAAATAGTTTATAATTATTATTTATTATTGTTGTTGTTGTTATAATTAACCACTTACAGGGGAAATGAAATTCTGCCAGAGCTGCAACAGCCCTGTTCTCAGCCCTGGCCCCGCCCATGAGGTCTGACATCAGATGCAGGGGGTGGGGCTTGGTATCGTGCTTGCTGGGCAAGAGGGCCACTGGTTGGACTATTCCCTCCAGCCCCCAACAAGCTCCCTACATCCTGGGTGGTGAAAGCAACCAGTTTGCAAGTGTGGAAGCAGAAATATAGCCACAGATGGTGGACACGGCTTTTTAATTCTGTGAAGTATGTATCTAGCTGCTCATTGCTGCACACATGTCTAGTGGAATCAAGGTATGTGACTTTTAAAGCAATGAAACTGTGCTTTCCTATCAACATAAAATGAATCAGAACCGTCCATTTTCTCAGTCCCTGCAGATCCACCATTTTCTATTACGACTGGCTGCTGCTCTATTACATCTTATATTAGAAATTACAATCATCTACATGAAATTTGTAATGATGAGAAAAGGTTGTAAGGATTCTAAATGTCTGCTTTGTAGCACCTCAGTCATAGTAGAACATCTTCCTCTCTCCATTTGCTCAGTGCATGGCTTGATAGGGTCTATATACAGTTATAATATGGGCTTATGGTAAAACTTCTAATGGAATCTAGAATACTGTAGGCATTTTCTTACTGGGTCTGATGCACTAAGCTTTGATGTATGCTGCTGCTGCTGCTGCTATGGTTGCTATAGAGTTTTTATTGTATTTTGCTGCTTCTCCATTTGTAATTTATATCATTTCTGTTTTTCCATGTATTGTTATTTTAGTTTTATTTTAGCTTGCATGGATTTCAGATTTCACTCACACAAAGGGGCAGGTCTATACTTTTTATCTAATGCCAGCCTCAGTCCTCTAAACCACACCCTATACTGTCCGGTGACTGCTCCCCATGGCCAAGATGCCTGACAGTTGGGTTGCAGGGTTAAATGAATTTTTAGAATTAATTTGGGGAGATTATTCTTGAGATGAGGGAGTTAATTTTTGGTGAATAAATTGTGACATCATGGGTTTGCAATGATCTGTTTGAACTGTGCAGGTGAGCCTCGCAGTTTTCAAGGGCTGCTTGGCTGGACGAATAGGCCCAGCAGCCACTCGGCCCGCAGCCCCCACCAGCCCCCACTACCATGCTCAGCTCACACACACCCCTGGCCATGCACATGGTGGCTAAAATTACAAAAAAGTGATGGTTCTATGTGGCAGGGCCTCACGGCGGCAAGGGAAATCTTGCAGTGATGGCAGGGGGGCTTGCTGAGTGGTGGGGGGTCATGGCAGGGGCAGTCCGGATGCCAAAATCACCTTGGTGCGCCACTGCATACAGTGTTCCAGGGTTTGGTGCCTCTGAACATAAGGGTCTGAGTTAGCTATAATAGCTAATAGGAGCAGGTTCCTTGGAAGGAACAAGTAGGACGAGCTTGTTGTGGCTGGAGCTAAGGGGAGGTTTGGATGAGGGTGGCTTTGCTGGGTGGCTGGGACTGACAGCACCCACATGTCTCAGAGGTGCCATCAGCCACCATTTAGCAGCATAGCTGAGTCTTGTAAGGCTTGGATATTCTGCTTGCTTGCTTACTTACCTGTCATGTCTGCCAGTATTTCCAGTTCTGGCGCAGCACTTGGCCCCAAGGCGATGGTGTGAATTTTTGAGCCACTTTTCTTAACTTCATCAAAGCAAGACCTCACTGAATTGTCTTCTCCATCTGTCAAGAGGACAATTTCAGTGCCTTAAGTGCTGGGATACTTCTGTAAAAAGACCTGTATTGAAAAGAACATTTCAAATGTTAGCAGCAAAAGTACAAATAATGTTGAAGTCACAGGATGTTGTATGGAATTAGAGCGCAGGAGAGAATTCTACAAAGCTCTCCAAACATCGTTTTCATTTTAGCACAAACTGTATCAGAACTGATTTCTCAGCCTGCAACAAGAGGAGGATTTGGTGAGATAGAGGCAATAATATGTCTTACTATTGTTAAAGAAATAGTATTCTACATATCTTCTTTAACGCTTCAGCAAAGAATACAGTGTGGATTTGGGTATTCTTTCAAATACAGGAAGTCCTGAGACTTATCTATGAAAAACCAACAAAATCCCCAATCGGTTTCAAATTAAATATTCGGAGTCTTCCCAATCTGCCCTACCTTCCCTCTCCATATCAAAGCCCTATGGCAAGATGATCCCTACATATCTGGGGGAGAGGGATAACCACAAAAAGGAAATCAGATTATACCTCCATTACTAAGCAGGCAGAGGCTGGGCTGGGCTGGGCAGAGGGTCTACACAGAGCTGTAGTGGGTAAAAGGCAGCCAGCGATGGCCACTCTGCTGCCTTCCTTGCTTCCTTGCTGCCTGCAGCAGCCAGCTGACCAGCACTAGAGTGCAGGCTTCAGTGAAGCCTGGGGAGGCTTCTCTGGAAGCTCCGCCCACCCACCGAAGAGCTGAAAGGCGGAAAGGAAAGGAGCTGTCGCAGCTTGCCTGGAGCCATTTTCCCACAGGAAACAATGTTATAAATGGTTCCTGTATCAAGCTCAGATACCCTATTTCATTTTCTGTTCCTTTCAGTGCTGGAGGTATGTCAGTCACAGACATGTAGATATGCTGCAACCACAGTGGTGCAACTGGGTGGGAAAACACACCACAACGCCATGGCATCAGCCTCATTATCCATACTTTATTATGGCAGCTGTGCTTACGGCACTCTGTCGTAGAATGTTAAAGGCCAAAGGACTAAGGATTGGAGACTGTTGTGTTATCCATGTGGTGTGGCTTGCACTTCTGTATTCCAAGCCACATTGGTACCAACTGTAAAGGTGGATGTTTGGGGTTCTTTCTACACCAATGCCATATCGTTCTGAGGAATGGCAGCACAGCACACTACCAGTGTGGCTCTGGACCCAACAACACATAAATGGCAATTATGTTCTGAGAGACAGCCATAATGCTACTGCACAGTGTTACCTCGGGTCGCAAAATGTAATTCTGCACTGATAACAGCAGAAGACCAGACAAGTGCACGTTGTCACTCAGTCACTTGTCCCAAGAATGGGTGAGTAGCAAACTGAGTAGGTGGATGCAGTTCATTTATCCGTTCTGTCATTCTCTTCTGGCAACTGACCCTCTGCACAATTTCCCACATCCCTTTGTTGTTTACACTCCCATACATGCCACCCTGGTAATTATTTTAGTAGTATTTTAGTAGTATTTCCAGTGTGCCGAGGAGGATTTTTTGGATTTTATTGGGTGCTACTGATCCCATGGAATGCTGATTCTCTTTTATATTTGTCTTGACTTCACGTTGGTCTTCGACCGAAACAAAGTGTCAGATTGTGTCCTTTTTAGCTTATATGTATTTTAGCTACTCTGTTTGTGCTTTATAGCATATTTTAAACATTTTGTATTTTTTAGATTCCTCCCATCTCAGCCTTATCTGCTATATCAATCTTAATCTCCGTAATACTGTAACATTTTTTCCCCTTTTATGTAGCATTTATTGTATAGTATTACTGTTTTATAACCTGTGCTGGTCTATGACCGTAATAAAGATTGATTGACTCATGCCACCCTGGTAGTGGAGATCTAGTCATGAATCTTTGCTGTGAGTGCTGCCTCCTTTGGAGATTAGATCATCTTTGACAGTGAAAGAATTTTTTTTTCTCTTGCAGCCTTGAATATGTGGAACATGTCACTGCTTCAGATCTGCCATATCTGCGACCTTGGACTATTTAGACAGGCTTTTAAAACTTCCCCTTCAGCTGCCTGCTTTGAGGCTGAGAGCCATGGATTCCGCCTACAGCTGCCCAGTGTGGCAGACTACCGACCTACAGCAGCCTTGACTTTCGAGCCTTGAAATGGCCCTGCCCAGCCAGGCTGGCTATTGGATCCTGCCAACGAGCTGGAAGCACAACATACACTTCCTGTGTGGACTGTGGCTTTTCCTCAGTAACAAGGCCATCACAAGAGATAAGAGGACCAAGCTGCCCTTGCACTCCCCCCTTGCACTCCCTGTACTTGGAGCAAGGATTTGTACAAGCATGTAAAACTCCCATAGTAGCTGATTATATATCAGTGTCTGCACTTCTGAGCCTGAAAAGTTGCTGCTCCACCAATGATCACTATTGAGAATGAAGCAGCCAATTCTTTTTAACATGCTGCTACTGCTGTTTAGTTGTTATGCAGAAAAAGAGCTAGCTTGTTAACAGCTGATTCTCAGTTGTCTATCAGTGTCAACTGCTTCCCATGCTGCCACCCTCACCAAAAAATTACCCTTGCAAACTAGTCTTCTAGTACTGTGCCCTGGCTTTCCAATAATATAGCTCAAAAAGAAAATTAATGATGGAAAAAGTAAAATGTGTAACCATAGAGATAATGGTCAAATTTTCTCCTTCACCTGAAATCCTGAGCGGACTCCTGAACAAATGCTGGTTCCTCCAGCAGCTGAGGTAGGCAGAGAATTTACAAGAGAACTGCGCACATGGTCAGTGCTTATCTGTTGCAAACCAGTCTTGATGGTAGCAGAATTACTGAATGTGACAATTCCAACCCAGGAATCCTTTTCAATGATTTGTAAGACAAATAGTTCCGCAGCTTGCCTCAGTCGATTAATGCGATCATACTGCATATAAAGAAAACGAATTCACAGAATGGTCAAAGCCATCCAGGACAGCAAATACAAATATTTTAAAATACTTCTTGTTTTTAGTATGCTTAGATTGTTTGATAAACGTATATGAATACACATAATATTTATAAGTATCCTGAGTAACCTCATCTACATTGTTGTTTGGGCCACAATCCACCTGGATGTTTTCATGCAGAAGTCCCATTGAAATGAATCTGAGGCACTCAAGAGCACTGGTCATTTCAGTGGGGCTAATCCGTTGGATTATCTATTATAGTAATTCTCCTGGGTGTGCCTTGGAATGTGCGTGCCGGCACCCAGATGATTGGCTGGGCAGCGGAGGCACCTGATTGGCTGAGGCACACCCAGGAGAATTGGCCTGCCGGGCAACCGCAGCAGCGAGGCGGCAGTGGCCCAGCCGTGGTGGTTGCAGCAGGCCTGGCTGGAGAGGCGAGGCGGTGGCAGGCTGCGGAAGCGAGGCACGGTAGCGGCGGCGGCCCCAGCCGCTGAAGTGAGGCGGCAGCAGGCCCGGCCACAGCGGCGGCACCTCGGCCGCCATGGCGGCACTCTTATCCGGCAGCCTGGGCCCAGACGGAGACTAGGGCAGGTGTGCAGGGGGGGGAGGTAGCCGGCCCCAAAGAGTGCACAGATGCTCTGTGTGGGGGTCGGCTAGTGAAGTATATTTATGCTAATCTATTAGTTGCTATATTTTGTCTACATGTTAGGTATTAGGCACATATAAACTAAATACTAAATTCTATCATCTATAGTATTACTATAAGTGGTGTAGCAAGGTTGGAGTGGGAGTAGGGACAAGATGGGCCCCATGATCCCAATCTTCTTGCACCCCCCCCCCCAAATATGTGTTGCAGAAAAACTGTAAGGACATGATGAAAACAAGAGTTAGCATGCCCTTTCTTTCTATTCAATGCATATATTACACCTTCTGGGTGTAATCAGGGGCGTAACTATAATAGGGCAAGGGGAGACAGTTGTCTGGGGGCCCACTGCCTTGGGGGGCCCCCAGAGGCAAGTCACATGACTGACTCCCTCAGCCATGCACACGCCCAGGCTTCCTTCAGTTGTATTCATCCTCCGAAATTGATGTGAGTGTTAAGACTTGGAGCTACCAGAACAGCATGTCTTTCTCTAGTACCATTAAATGACTTGCATTGTACACAATTTACAAAACCTTTTAAAAAATAATTTAGGATGATGTGGCACACGGGAGATAGATAGATAGATAGATAGATAGATAGATAGATAGATTAGATTAGATTAGATTAGATTAGATTAGATTAGATTAGATTAGATTAGATATCTTCATGAGCTGAGCTTCAGTGAGGGGGGGCATTTTAAAATCTTGTCTCTGGGCCCACTCCAACTTTGCTATGCCCCTGGGTGTAATATTATATTACGAAATGCCCTGAACTGGCCTGGGGAGAGGCGAGCCCACCAGAGAACCCCATACACATATGGCCGCCGCTGCAGCCCCAAAGGCCACCAAATCCTTGGTGGTGGTAAGTTGCTGATTTTTAAAACAATTGTAATGCCCCAACACCCTTGAATGAGGCCTGAACCGGCTCGGCTGGTTCAGCTCAAGGTTGAGCCGAACCGATTCAAGCTTGAGCAGGCTCAACCTCAAGGAGGCACGCACACCCCTATTCTCTTCCTCACTAGTTTGTTTCACCGCTAAAAATGAGAATTTGAATCTCCTTTTTCTCCTACATAAGATTTCTCCTGCAGTCAATACCCACACAGTAGAGAACCAGTGTTGTGTAGTGGTTAGAGTGCCAAGACTAGGATTTCGGGACTTGCATTCAAATCTTTTCCCATTAAGTCATGAAGCTCACTGTGGAACTTTAGGTAAGAGACACTCTCTCTCTTCCAAACCTACCTCACAGGATTGTCATGAGCATAAAAGTGGAAGGAAGAACATGTACACTACCCTGAACTCTTTGGAGGAGGCACAGGATATGTGTCTATAACTTATACATATTGACGAGTTTAAGCCATATGCACTCCAGTCCTAAGCATGTATCACAACAGTAAGCAACCCAGTTTGATCCCTTATGTTATTCAAAATATGGAGGAAACAGGAGGGAACAGGGAAAATACGGAGGGAACAGGCACAGAGGTAACAAGTTGGAAGGTTTGAATTTTGGTCCCTCTGGCCTGCCTGGACTTTAACATCTGGCCCCCTCAAGGCTGCATTCTATCTCTCAGCCCAAACAAGGGGTTGCCTACCAGCTTGCCACTGCATCCTAGCCGTGAGGTTCTAGCTGGCTGCCTTCCAGGATTGCCAGGACTACCTGATTTGGACATCTGTTGCCTGCTACCTCAGCAATAACTCGTGAGAGGAGGAGCTGCTGGGTGGCTGAGGCACATAAATCTCTGGAAGGCACGCCTGAGGCGTGGCTGGCACAGTCTACCTGTAGGCAACCGCCAAAGGGGGTCGGCCTTTGGGGCTGGGCCTTCAGAGCAGGACTAAGGGCTGGGGGGAGGTTTGGGCTAGAGGTTGTTGGTTTTTATTGTACTGAGTTGTGCCAGGCCTGTTGCAGAGATGTGTTTGGGCTCTCTTGAGTGGGATGGTGTGAGGGGTGCGTCCGGCAGTTCTGGGGCGGCTAGTGCTGTAGTGGTGGGTAATAGAAGAATTGGCGCCAGCAGAGCAGCTGGCCATTACAGGGGAAGCAAAATCAGTAATTTAGTAACTGTTTCCACTTCCAACTGCTTTGTCGACTCTCAGGCCTTGGGAAGCAGCTCCAACTACTCACAGAGCCTGGCCTTGCTCCTCTGCAATGCCAGGTCAGTTCAGAATAAAACCGAAATCATCCATGATTTGATCATGGATGAGGGAGCTGACCTTGCTTGTATAACTGAGAACTGGTTGGGGGAGGTGAGTGGTCCAGTGTGGGCTCAGCTTCTCTCTCTAGGTTACTCTATTGTGAAGCAGGCTAGGGGAAGTGGGCGGGGGGGTGGGGTGGCATGACTGTGGTCCATAAGACTACTATCTCCCTTACCAGGGCCCCTGTGAGACAGTTGACTTATATTGAGTGTGTATTTCTGAGGCTGGGAACTAGGGATAGATTGGGGATTTTGTTGGTGCACATTTACCCCGCTGCCCAACTAACTCCCTAACTGAGCTGACGGAGCTGGTCGCAGAGTTGGTGTTGGAGTCTCCCAAGCTTCTGGTGCTGGGGCACTTCAATATCCACTTTGGGGCTGGCTTGTCTGGTGCAGCTCAGGAGTTCATAGCGCCCATGACAACTACGGGCCTATCCCAATTAGTTTCTGAACCAACTCATATTGCCGGCCACACATTCAATTTGGACTTTTGTTCGGATCAGGGGGGTGTTCTGTGGGTGGGGGATCCGGTGGTTTTCCCATTGTCATGGATGGACCACTACCTGGTTAAGGTTGGTTTCACAGCCATGACCCACTCCTGCAGGGGTGATGGACCTATTAGGATGGTTCGCCCAAAAAGGCTGCTGGACCCAGCAGGTTTCCAAAAGGCCTTGGAGGGTTTTGAAGTTGGTGTGGCCAGTGATTCTTTCAATGCCCTGGTGGGAACCTGGAATAGGGAACTGACCAGGGCAGTAGACATGATTGCTCCTAAGTGTCCTTCCCAACCTGCTTCAAAAATGGCCCCTTCCAACCAAGGAGCTGCAAGGGCTGAAGCGGTTGGGTAGGTGACTGGAACACAAGTGGAGGAGAACTCAGCTCGAATTTGACAAGATGCAGCATAGGACCCATTTGAAGGTTTATACGTAGCAGTGCATGTGGCAAAAAGGGGATTTTGGTCAGCCCGCATTGCATCTGCGGGTTTGTGTTCAGCAGAGCTATCCCAGGTCATGAGGAGTTTCATTTCTGCTCCTTCTGCTTCAAAACAGTTCCCAGAGGTGTTCTGCTCTGACGCTTTTAATGGGTTGTTTGTGGACAAAATCTCCTGTATTCGGGCTGATTTGGACTCCACTATTTCTGCAAGGTCTATGGAGGAGGTGTCCAGCGATCCCTCTTGAAGTGTTAGGTTGGATCAGTTTCAAGCTGTGACTCCTGAGGATGTGGACAAGCTGCTTGGGGCGGTGCAGCCCATCACCTGTTCTCTGGACACTTGCCCGACTTGGCTGCTTCGATCTAGCAGGGAGATTGTTGAAGGTGGCCTAGTTAATATCATAAATGCATCGCTGAGGGAGGGTAGGGTGCCCCCTTGTTTGAAGGAGGCATTGGTTAGACCACTCCTAAAGAAGCCTTCCTTGGACCTCTTAGCGATGGATAGTTACAGGCCAATCTCCAATCTCCCTTGGTTGGGCAAGGTGATTGAGAGGGTGGTGGCCGACCAGCTCCAGGCAGTTTTGGAGGAAATTGATTATCTAGACCCCTTTCAAGCTGACTTTAGAGTTGGCTATGGGGTTGAGACAGCCTTGGTCGGCTTGATGGATGACCTCTACAAGAGAAAGAGTATGACTCTGTTGGTTCTTTTGGATCTCTTGGTGGCATTCGATACCATCGACCATGGTATCCTTCTCGATCGCCTGGGGGAGTTGGGGACAGGGGGCACTGCTTTGCAGTGGATCCACTCCTATCTCTCGGGTAGATTCCAGATGCTGGAGCTTGGTGATAGTTGCTCCTCAAAACGGGAGCTGTTATATGTAGTCCCTTAGGGCTCCATTCTGTCACCAATGCTTTTTAATATCTACATGAAACCACTGGGTGAGGTCATCAGGAGGTTTGGTGCTGGGTGTTATCAGTATGCTGATGACATCCAAATCTACTTCTCTTTTTCATCTTCATCATCAGGAAATGGTGTTCATTCCCTAAATGCCTGCCTATGGAGAGTAATGGGCTGGATGAGGGATAACAAATTGAGACTGAATCCAAGCAAGACGGAGGTGCTCATTGTGGGGGCTCAGAATCTGAGGGATGAGTTAGATCTTCCTGTGCTGGATGGGGTTACACTCCCCCAGAAGGAACAGGTACACAGCTTGGGAGTACTTCTGGACCCAGGACTCACCCTGGTATCTCAGGTGGAGGCTATGGCCAGGAGTGCTTTCTGCGTCCATTCCTTGAGGACAATGACCTCAAGACAGTGGTGCACCAGCTGGTAACTTCTAGGCTTGACTACTGCAATGCGCTCTACGTGGACTGCCTTTGTGCGTAGTTCAAAAACTTCAGTTAGTTCAAAATGCAGCAGCTAGATTGGTCTCTGGGGCAACCCAGAGAGACCATATTATGCCTGTTTTGAAACAGCTACACTGGCTGCCCAGTGTAGCTGGCAAAATACAAAGTGCTGGTTATTACCTTTAAAGCACTGAACGGCTTAGGTCCAGGTTACCTCAGAGAGCACCTTCTTCTGCATCATCCCCACCACACATTAAGGTCATCTGAAGAGTCCATCTCCAGTTACACCGGTATGTCTGGTGGCAACTCAGAGGCGGACCTTCTCTGTAGCCGCTCATGGACTCTGGAATGCACTCCCTGCAGAAATCTGCAATTTTAATTCTATTGGCCTTCAGAAGATTCCTTAAAACCTATCTGTTTGGCTTGGCCTTCAAGGGTTTTTAAATAGTTGTAATTGGTTTTAATGTTGTAACCTGGTTTTCAGGGTTTTTAAAATGTTCTGATTGTTTAATGGCTGTTTTATGATGTGTTAATTGTTGTTTTACGCTGTTTACTAATTTCTGTTTTAATTTTTAACTGATTTTAATGGTTTTGTTTTAATTGTAAACTGCCCTAGCCATTTTGGAAGGGCGGTATAAAAATCAAATCAAATCAAATCAAATCAAATCAAATCAAATCAATAAATAAATAAATTACCAACAGGGGTGTAGCAAGCTGGGCGGTGGCCCAGGGAGAGGCCACCGCCACTGTGCTGCCCCTGCCTCATGCTGGCACAGGGGGCATAGCTGGTGCTGGGAAGGAGCGTGTGGTGCGCCCCTCAGCTTCTTCAGCCTGCAGAGTGCCTGCTTCGCCAGCTGAGCTGGATGTTTCCTTTTCCTACCTCATGAGAAGAAAAAGGGTGAGGGTGAGAGGGTGCTGGCAATGTCCCCTCCGCCAGTGTGATGATGCAAAAGAGGGGCAGGGCCTGCACATATTAGCACACCTGGCTTTGACCGAGGTGGGGAGAAATGTGGCAAGGTGGAGGGTATGAGGGCCAACTCTGGTGGCCCAAATTCCCCACTAAGTGAGAGAGAATCATCAAAATAATCCACACTCTATGATGCTGTTTGCTCCACAAGGGAACCTGAGGGGGAACACTCTGGTGGCCCCCATTCCCCATTAAGTGAGAGGAAATCATTTTTTTAAAAAATCTGCACTCTAAAATGTTGTTTGCTCCACAAGGGAACCTGTACTTTGTGCCCCACCCAGGTCCACTTCTCATCCAGCCCCACAAACCTCCTCCTGCCTTAGGGTCTAGGGATGTGCATGGTCCGGAGCGGTCCGGAGCGGCACCAAAGGGGGATCTCCCTTTACGGGCAGGGAGGGTTTACTTACCCCTCCCGCCGCTTTGCCCCCTCCAGCGCCCGTATTCTTTGTAGAAATTGGGGTGGCAGGATACCTCCCCGCCGCCCCTTCTGCCTCCAATGCTGCCTCCAGGACAGGGTGGGCGCGCGCGGCTTCACCTTGCAAAGATCCTGTTGCTGGTGCTGAGGGACTCACGGTTTAGTAATTACTGCTGCCAATGGTATTAAAAAACCCGAACAGAAGCCGGCACAGCACCGAGCCGGCCTCCGCTCCGGCGCAGCCACTGAGAACCGCTCCGCCAGGGAGGACGCGCCGTCGCCGACACGCTGCGGTGCCCAGGCAACCCTCACTTCCGGCTTCCATGCGACTTCCCCCCTACATACAGAGTGGCAGAATGAAGGCAGCCACTCTGTATGGAGGGGGGGAGTCGCATGGAAGCCGGAAGTAAGGGTTGCCTGGGCGCCGCAGAGTGTCGGCGACAGCGCTTCCTCCCTGGCGGAGCGGTTCTCAGTGGCTGCGCCGGAGTGGAGGCCGGCTCGGTGCTGTGCCGGCTTCTGTTTGGGTTTTTTAATACCATTGGCAGCAGTAATTACTAAACCGTGAGTCCCTCAACACCAGCAACAGGATCTTTGCAAGGCGAAGCCGCGCGTGCGCCCAGCCCGTCCTGGAGGCGGCATTGGAGGCAGAAGGGCCGTTGCAATGGCCTCCGAACCGGTTCGGACTCATGTCTATTAGGGTCTACATGATGTTTTATTCCAAACCAAAAAAGGACTTTCTTTTCCCTCACAAGACCAGGACTGCAGCCTTCTAACCACTCCATTCCTAAGCAATCGGAATGTTCCACTCAGCTAATCTGCCTCAGAGTCTTAGACAATATGAATGCATGTCATTGCAGTTGTTCAGGGTTGTGAGGGAGCTAGTATCTGCCCCACCTCCCTTGAACCAGAATTTGGAAGCATCAATCACCCGCTGTGATGTGTTTAATGAATTTTTCGCAGACAAAATCTCTCGGACTCGGGCCGACTTAGATGGAGACTCCACAATTAATTTGATGTCTGAACTGGAGGTGTCCAAGAATTCCTCTTATACAATTCGACCAGATCAATTTCAGTTTGTGACTCCTGAGGATGTGGACAAGCTGCTTGGATCGGTGAGGCCTACCACTTGTTCTCTTGACCCTTTTCCAATATGGCTTATTATATCTAGCAGGGAGGCTGTTGGAGGCGGCCTGGTAGAAGTCATAAATGCTTCTCTGAGGGAGGGCAGGATGCCTCCTTGTCTTAAGGAGGCAATTATTAGACCTCTTCTAAAGAAGCCTGCACTAGACCCCTCAAAGTTGAGCAATTATAGGCCTGTCTCCAACCTCCCGTGGCTGGGCAAGGTAATTGAGAGGGTGGTGGCCTCTCAGCTCCAGACGGTCTTGGAGGAAACTGATTATCTAGACCCATTTGAAACTGGCTTTCAGGCGGGCGATGGGGTGGAGACTGCCTTGGTTGGCCTGATGGATGATCTCCAATTGACAATTGACAGAGGAAGTGTTACTCTGTTGGTCCTTTTGGACCTCTCAGTGGCTTTCGATACTATCGACCATAGTATCCTTCTGGAGCGTCTGAGTGGGTTGGGGGTGGGAGGCACTGTTTTACAGTGGTTCCATTCCTACCTCTCGGACAGGTTCCACATGGTGTCAATTGGAGATCGTTGCTCTTCAAAATCTGAGCTTAAGTATGGTGTCCCTCAAGGCTCCATACTCTCTCCAATGCTTTTTAACATCTACCTGAAACCGCTGGGAGAGATCATCAGGGGATTTGGAGCTGGGTGTTACCAGTACACTGATTACACCCAGATCTACTTCTCCATGTCAACTTCTTCAGGTGATGGCATATCCTCCCTAAATGCCTGCCTGGAAGCAGTAATGGGCTGGATGAGGGAGAATAAACTGAAGCTGAATCCAGATAAGACGGAGGTACTTATTGTGCGGGGTCAGAACTCCAGAGATGATTTTGATCTACCTGTTCTAGATGGGGTCACACTTCCCCAAAAGGAGCAGGTTCACAGTCTGGGAGTACTCCTGGATCCACACCTCTCCGTGGTTTCTCAAGTTGAGGCAGTGGCCAGGGGTGCTTTCTATCAGCTTCGGCCGATACACCAGCTGCGTCCATATCTCGAGATCAATGACCTCAAAACAGTGGTACATTTGTTGGTAACCTCCAGACTTGACTTCTGTAATGTGCTCTACGTGGGGCTGCCTTTGTACGTAGTCCGGAAACTTCAGTTGGTTCAGAATGTGGCAGCCAGGTTGGTCTCTGGGTCATCTCGGAGAGACCACATTACTCCTTTGCTGATGGAGTTACACTGGCTGCCGATTGCTTTCCAGGCAAAATACAAAGTGCTAGTTTTAACTTACAAAGCCCTAAACGGCTTAGGTCCTGGGTATTTAGGAGAGCGTCTTCTTCGCTATGAACCCCACCGCCCATTGAGGTCATCTGAGGAGGTCCGTCTCCAGTTACCGCCAACTCGTTTCGTGGTCACACAGAGACGGGCCTTCTCGGTTGCTGCCCCGAGATTGTGGAATGCGCTCCCTGCTGAGTTACGATCCTCCCCATCTCTGGCTATTTTTAAAAAACATTTGAAAACCCATTTTTTTTACCTAAGCCTTCTCAGGTTTTTAATTTAAAAATACTGTTTGTTTTATGGTTTTTAAATTACTGTATTGTTTTAACTTTTATATGTGTTATATGTTTATCTTTTTTTACTTTTATATGTGTTTTAATTGTTGTTAGCTGCCCAGAGACGTAAGTTTGGATGGGATATAAATCTAAATAATAATAATAATAATAATAATAATAATAATAATATCCTCAATATTTCTAACTGGATAGACAATTTATTCCTGAAATGCCGACACAGAACTATCAACATTAATTTCAGAATTTAAAACTATCCTAATCTCTGTAGACATTTCTTTGGGAAATAAAAAACAAACGAAAAGGACTTACTGAAGCCATACTTCCAGAAACATCAAGTACTAGACACAGAACTCTCTCTCGTGTTTGCAGCAAGGAGATAGTGGGGGCAGGTGGAGGAGCTTTGAGTGGAGATGAACTAGCAAAGTCAGTAGAAGTCATGATTACTTCCCATGTGCTCCTTTGGTTGCACAATTTGTTCTGCATATTTGGTGCATGGATGTTATGATTACTCTTGTCGCAGAACTGAGTAACCTTTTAAAAAAAAGAAGGAAGGAAGGGAAAACAGGTTAAAAGGAAAACACATTGGATTAGAATAAATCCCATAGGCTCCCAACGGACATTAGTAATGCTTACTGAAGACAGATTTTGCATGTACATTATAGAGGCAGGAGTGCTTTGCCTTTTATCAGGAACAAATATGCATCCAGTTTTATACAGCCCAGTTCGTGGGTCAACTTCACATCTTCTAATTTTTCCTGTGTCAGTTTGGAATACAAATTTACCTCTGACATCAGCTGAGCATCTAAACAAAATAATAGACCCAGGTATTATTAGCAAGCCAAAAAGACAAAAAATTAATACACCCTAGTATGAGTAGTGCCATACTGTTCTGGATAAAATGTGCCCACCCAAAGATGAGATTTTTTAGTAGCAGATGTTGGGCCTGCTAATTCACTTTAGCCATCGTGCTACAAATATATTAAGGCCAGGTTCACATACATTGTGGAACCTACTAGCAAACTTGGTAACCAACGTGACCATCTGAACCCACGGCATGACAGGAACTAAAGGTTCATTTGGTGGTGTCAAACTGAAATGTGCGTAACCAAGATTGCACGCTATGTGTGGATCCTTGCTCTTCATAAAACATTTTAGTTCACTACCAAACTACTGCATCGTGCTCTGGACAGCTACTCATACTTCATCAAAACTAACAAACCAAGTAAAAAATCATCAGTGGAATCAGGGGCATAGGGACTATAGAGCAAGGGGGGGATGATTATTCCCTGGCCACCAGGGGCCAAGGCTCCCTCTCGCCCTCAGCTAGGGTGCTCCCTTGCCCCCTCCCACTCCTAAGTGCCAAACAAAGCACTAGCCAGCTGGGAGCGCGAGGCACGCCCTCTCCTTTCCAGCCAGTGTTTCCCTGAAACGCAGGCTGTGCTGGGGCGGGGAGCCCAGCCAGCCAGCGTTTCAATAAAACGCTGACATGGGAGGGATGGCTATTGGCCATGCCCCTTCATCTGACATCAGATGCAAGAGGTGGGGCCAGTGCTGAGAAAAATAACAGTTGGGGAATTTGTTATAGTAATGAATTTAATAGATTACTATGGTGATGAAAACAAGGATTAGGATATAATAACTAGATATATAAATACGAAGAAAATATTCACATGAGAGCAAATATGGATGTTGTATTATAACTGTGTTGAAAGATGAACTGGAAGTCACACTGATATGTAGAAAACTAATAGAAAATAAAAAGAGAGAGAGAGAGAATGGAGCCTATCAGACCCAGCATAGCTTCCCTTCCCCAGTCAGCGGTTCATGGAATCACAGACTAGGAGCTCCTTTCCCTGCCTCCTCGAGAAGGCAGGGAAACGAGCTCCCAGTCAGTGATTCCAAAACCACTAACTGAGGAAGGGAGCTCTACCATGGCTGACGGCCCCCTTCTCGGCATTGGCCCTGCCCCTTGCATCTGACATCAGATGTAGGGGCATGGCTTGGAGTGTCTGCGATGGTAGAACCTAGGGGGCATGAGAGCCGTCAGAGGACGTTTTTCTCCAGCCGTAGCCATTCCCTAAGCCCCTGTGTGGAAAATTAATCATATCAACTGAAGATAAAATTTAAGAAGATCACCTTGTTGCTTCAGGTTTCTGCCCAGTTGCATAGAAAGGTGCATCGTTGTTATATTCATCGAAAACACCCCACCGGAGATGAGCCCACTCATGGACAAAGACTCTGCCTGTGGAGTACCAATAACAAACATGTAATGGCTGTAATGCTATTATTTACATTTACAAAATATACTCTTTAGAGATTGATTACAATATTTTGCAAGAAAAGTTGCAAAATAAAAGGAGAAATGCTGTGCAATTACACCAGCAACTGGGTAGCTATAACAGGGATGCCAACATTTCCATCTACCGGCCCCTGTAGCTCTCATAGTTGTGCTTCTGAGGAAAGATGCATGTGTATTTCCACTATCGTAGAACTGTTAGAAAGGTTTCAAGGGGTTAGAAGGGATAAAATACTTTTATTGCTTGAAATATACTGATAAACCTAACTTGCAAATATTGCTAATTCCTTGGCTAAACTTTGTGTGTTTTAGACTGAATGCAATAAAGCTCCTAATGATTTCTCAGGACTGACTTCTTCTTCGTCGTCATTATTATTATTATTATTATTATTATTATTATTATTATTATTATTTCTTGTTTACACAGTCAGACAGGTATTATTGACTGGTTTGTTTTATCCAGACATCGAGTTCTTCCCAAGGACCTGGGATGCCAGAATTTTATTGTCAATGTTGTTGCTGTTGTTATAGATATCGTCGCAGAATATAGGCTGTTCCCAGTAATGTTGCTTTTTGTAATTGGCTGATGGTGATTTCTGTGGCCCCTATGGTGTTGAGGTGCTCTTCAAGGTCTTTTGGAACTGCACCCAGGGCGCCAATTACCACTGGGATTATTTTGGTCTTTTGCTGCCACAGCCTTTCAATTTCAATTTGTTGATCTTTGTATTTGGTGATTTTTTTCTATTTCTTTTTCTTCTATTCTGCTATCCCCTGGTATTGCTATGTCGATTATTTTAACTTGTTTTTCTTTTTTCTCGACTACAGTTATATCTGGTGTATTGTGTGTCAGATGTTTGTCTGTTTGCAGTCGGAAGTCGCATAATATTTTTACATCTTCATTTTCTACCACTTTTTCCGTTTATGTTCCCACCAATTTTTGGCTACAGGTAGCTTGTATTTTTTGCAGATGTTCCAGTGTATCATCCCTGCTACCTTGTCATGCCTTTGTTTGTAGTCAGTCTGTGCGATCTTTTTATAACAGCTGATTAGGTGGTCCACTGTTTCATCTGCTTTACAGATGAAGGCGGCACTTGCTGTTTGTTATTGACTTTTCTACTTTTGCTCTTATTGCATTTGTTCTTAGTGCCTGTTCTTGCGCAGCCAGTATTAAACCCTCTGTTTCTTTCTTCAAGTTGCCATTCTTAAGCCATTGCCAGGTCTTGGTGATGTCTGATTTTCCACTTATATTGTGCAAATATTGACCATGCAGGGGCTTATTTTTCCATTTTTCTGCTTGGTTCTTGACTTGTTCTTTCTTGTAGGCCTGCTTTCTTTCAATGGAGTTGAATAGTTTCACGTTATTGACCATTTGAAGTGCATCTTCTTCACTGTCCTTGATATATTCTTCAAGGCCTCTTTTCTCCTCCTCTGCTGTTTGATGGACTTGCATTCCTCTTCCACCTGAGCTGCGAGGGAGGTAAAGCCTATTTACATCACGGCAGGGGTGCAGAGCATGCTTGATGGTCATGATTTTCCTGGTCTTACGATCTAGCGTCTCTAGCTCTGCCTGGGTCCAGTCTATTATCCCTGCAGTGTATCTGATAACAGGTATAGCCCAGGTGTTTATGGCTTGTATGGTGTTCCCGCCATTGAGTTTGGACTTGAGGATTTTTCTAACTCTCCTGATGTATTCACTTCCCATTTTTCTTTTAACTTCAATGTGTGCGATGTTATCAGCCTGGAGAATGCCCAAGTATTTGTAAGGTTCTTTCTCTTCCAGGTTCTTGATCTTGCTTCCATTGGGCAGTTCTATTCCTTCTGTTTTTGTAATTTTCCCTCTGTTCATTATTAATGCAGCACACTTGTCTAGTCCAAACTCCATTGCTATATCGCTACTGAATATACGGACAGTGTTTAGCAGTGATTCGATTTCTGACTGGGACTTTCCATACAACTTCAGATCGTCCATGTACAGCAGATGGTTGATTTGACTTGATGTTTTAGATGTTTGGTATCCGAGGCCTGTTTTGTTTAGTATTTGTGAAAGTGGGGTCATGGCGATTACAAACAACAGAGGGGATAGTGAGTCCCCTTGGAAAATACTTCTTCTAATGCTAACCTGTCCAAGTGTCTCGCCATTGATTGTTAACTGTGTACTCCACATGCTCATTGCTTTTTTTATAAATATCTGAATGTTTTTGCTGACACCAGTTGTTTCTAAACATTGTAGTATCCATGTGTGAGGCAATGAATTGAAGGCTTTCTTGTAGTCAATCCATGCAACACTTCGATTTGTTTTTCTTCTCTTGCAATTTTCTAAAATCATTTTGTCAATCAGCAGCTGGTCTTTTGTGCCTCTGGTGTTCGGGCAATTTCCTTTCTGTTCAACTGGAAGCTGTTTGTTAGTTAATAAGTGTTGCATGACTTCATCTGCTATTATTCCAGTTAATAATTTGAACATGGTTGGCAGGCAGGTTATTGGTCTATAATTACTTGGGACTGCACCTTTTGCTGGGTCTTTCATGATGAGATGAGTTTTCCCAGTTGTTAGCCATTGATCAATATCACCTCCTTGCAAAATGTGATTGAACTGTTTTGATAGTTATTTATGAAGGCTTGTTAGGTGTTTAAGCCAAAAGCCATGCAGTTCATCATTGCCTGGCGCAGTCCAATTTTTAAGTTTCTTTGCTCTTTCACTTATTAATTCTGGTGTTATTATTAGATCTTGCATTTGTTGGTTACATTTTTTGACCTCTTTCATCCAGCCTGCTTTTTTATTATATTCTATTGGATTGTCCTATAATTTCCCCCAGAATTGCACTGTTTCTTCTTTATTTGGTGTTTCTAGGTTTCTTGCAGTTTCTCCTTCTATGCTTTGGTAGAAACGTCTCTGATTCGACTGGAATTGGAGATTCTGCCTGTGTTGTGTAATTCTGGCTTCATACCTGCTAATCTTCTTTGATACTGCTGTTATTTGCTGCTTTATTATTTCCAGGACTTCTCTAATTTTCCTTGAATCTAGGTGGTATTTTTGGATCAGATACTGTTTGGTGTTTTCATTCTTCAGCTTCTTGTCTTTCATATCTTTCAGTTTACTAGCATCTGATCTAAGCCTGGCGATTTTATTTTCTAATCTAATCTTCCATTTAGGTGATGTACTGCTTTCTTTTTTTACAGGTCCACTGATCTTATATCCGAGCTCTTGTGTTGTTATTGTTGCTGCACTGTACATTAGTTGGTTTGTTTCTTGCAAATTCTTGGTTGTTATCTCTGCAAGTGCAGCATTGACATCTTTTAATGCCTGAGCAAGTTGTTTTTTGGCAACTGTTTTTAGAGCTGGAAGTCGAACCCTGGTGGTTGTTTGGTTCATGTGCTCAGTTATTTTTTGCTTTAGTTCTTGTTGCTTTTCTGTTAAATGGCATTTGGGTTTTTGAGGTGAAGGCAAAGGGATGGTTGCCTGGTTTTGATTTTGGAACAGTTCAGTAACAGTGGCATCCTCGATTTCCAACACCTCCTCCACCTGCGCCTGAGCAACTTCTTCAATTGGTGGTAATTCTTCTTCCATATCTTGAGCCTGTGTTGCTCTTTGCAGTTCTTCCAGCTCAACACCTGTGAATACTTTATTTCTTATTATGTATCTTCTCTGGTCTGCTAGCCTTTGTTCTGTTATTTCTGTATCTGGATGCTTCTCTTTCCAAAATTGGTACATTCTTTTTAAATATCATCTTCTAGTTGGACTAGACTTGTAATAGCAGATCATTATTTCCTTGTTGGCATTTTTCGTATATATTTTTTCGGTTAAGCGACGTTTCTTCCAGTAACTTTGCTGTCTTCAGCCCTGGTTGCTCAACTGAAGATCCTGCGTCCTGTTGCCCACTTGCCACCAGATGTCCAGGGACTATAGCACCTGGCGCAGTCCTTGTTTACCCAGGCGATGACCGATCCGGTATAGATTTATTAAAGTTACGTCTCACCATATTGTTGATGGGAGAGGCACTCTTTGTCTGGCTCCTCTGGTGAGACATGTCCAGTATGGTTGGACCTCTGGCATAGCTCTCACCTTCCTCAGAGCACACAAGCCCCACAACCATGCCAAGGTAGTGCCTCACTGGGGGATTATTATTATTATTATTATTATTATTATTAATTTACACAGACAAGTATTATTGACTGGTTTGTTTTATCCAGACATCAAGTCCTTCCCAAGGACCTGGGATGCCAGAATTTTATTGTCAATGTTGTTGCTGTTGTTATAGATATCGTCGCAGAATATAGGCTGTTCCCAGTAATGTTGCTCTTTGTAACTGGCTGATGGTGATTTCTGTGGCCCCTATGGTGTTGAGGTGCTCTTCAAGGTCTTTTGGAACTGTACCCAGGGCGCCAATTACCACTGGGATTATTTTGGTCTTTTGCTGCCACAGCCTTTCAATTTCCATTCGTAGATCTTTGTATTTGGTGATTTTTTTCTATTTCTTTTTCTTCTATTCTGCTATCCCCTGGTATTGCTATGTCGATTATTTTAACTTGTTTTTCTTTCTTTTCAACTACAGTTATATCTGGTGTATTGTGTGGCAGATGTTTGTCTGTTTGTAGTCAGAAGTCCCATAATATTTTTACATCTTCATTTTCTACCACTTTTTCAGTTGTATGGTCCCACCAATTTTTGGCTACAGGTAGCTTGAATTTTTTGCAGATGTTCCAGTGTATCATCCCTGCTACCTTGTCATGCCTTTGTTTGTAGTCAGTCTGTGCGATCTTTTTACAACAGCTGATTAGGTGGTCCACGGTTTCATCTGCTTCTTTACAAAGGCAGCACTTGCTGTTTGTTGTTGACTTTTCTACTTTTGCTCTTATTGCATTTGTTCTTAGTGCCTGTTCTTGCGCAGCCAGTATTAAACCCTCTGTTTCTTTCTTCAAGTTACCATTCTTAAGCTATTGCCAGGTCTTGGTGATGTCTGATTTTCCACTTATATTGTGCAAATATTGACTATGCAGTGGCTTATTTTTCCATTTTTCTGCTTGGTTCTTGACTTGTTCTTTCTTGTAGGCCTACTTTGTTTCATTGGTGTTGAATAGTTTCTCGTTATTATTATGGCCATCATATTTCCAAACCTTAACAACCTAAATTTTCTGTTTTTATTATTCAAATATAAATGTGAATTGGCAGGTACTACCTCGTGGTCCATAAATAGGAAGCAGTTTGTCATTTGTCAGGAAGTTAGATGTGAAATGAATGTATCGTCCCTGTTGCCCACATCCTCCATACTGCAAAGTGTAGGGGTCATCTCCATACTTGGGGAAAGGATCTGCCACTATGACATAAGCCTAAAAATAAAACACCAGCTGGTTTAAATACAACCAAGAACAGGAATAACAGATTCCTTTTGATGTTAACTTTCTGCAGAAACATTTTCTAGGGCAAAATTCTGCTAGATTTTTATTCTGCATAAATTTTTTATTCTGCATTTGATTTGCAGTCTACATTTCGACAGATCTGTTTTTGTCTGATGAAGAAATCTCTGAAAAGCTGAGGCTCCATCCTTCTTTTGAGTAAATATTTGATGGGATATGCAATGTAATACTATGCATGTTTACCCAGAAGTAAGTCTCATTCAATTCAGTAAGCTTAAACCAAATAAATACCCATAGATTGCAGCTATACCACCAAGAAATGTATATACAAGCATGATGGCAACCTTCAGTCGCAACGTGGAACCTTGGGTGCAGTGGAACCTTAGGTGCAATGGACCCACGGTTCCGCTTTCCCCACTCCCCCGCTCTTCTGTCCAAATTCAGAGGTTCAATATAGCTCCCTCTCTGCAGTCTCGCTGACTGCAAAGAGGAGGGGGAACTGGCTGCCTGGACTTCCTTCTTTACTGAGTCCTGGCAGCAGACCGCACTACAAACTGAAGGTATACATCTCTGTCTGGGGAGGGAAACTTCTGGCCCATTTTGAAGCAAAAGTGTAATTGCCCACATTTGGATGTACTGAGAATGAAACTGGAGGTCCCTTCACCTCCAGTTTCATATTACACAGGAAAAGCTCTGGAGGATCGGACCAATGGTCCAACTAGCCCAGCATCCTGCTTCCTAGATGCCTTCAAGAAGCTCACAAGCTCAAGAGGACTTCAAGACACCAGATCAGTGTCACAGCCAATCCCAAGTAACTCACATTTTGAAGTCTGATGCTTGTGTATGCTACTTTCAGCTGTTATGTCTAATAGTAGTCATCAACAGAGCTCTCTTCCGTGAATTTGTCTAATCCCTTTTTAAAGCCATCTAAGCCAATGGCCATCTCCACAAATCCTGAAGAGCATAATAAAACAAATCCTATATATGTTTTCTCAGAAGTTAGCCCCAGTGAAACTTAGTTCTAGTGAGTGTGTACAGCATTATTTTCTTCGAATAAATAATACACACTTATTTTCTTCTAAGTTTTGCCTCAGTTGTTTTTTTTTAAGCACAAAATTCATCTGAGTATATTAATAAACTTCATACTTCATAGAGGAGAGCTGGTCTTGTGGTAGCAAGCATGACTTGTCCCCATAGCTAAGCAGGATCTGCCCTGGTTGCATCTGATTGGGAGACTTGATGTGTGAGTACTGCAAGATATTCCCCTCAGGAGATGAAGCCTCTCTGAGAAGAGCAGAAGGTTTCAAGTTCCCTCCCTGGCTTCCCCAAGATAGGGCTGAGAGAGATTCCTGCCTGCAACCTTGGAGAAGCCGCTGCCAGTCTGTGAAGACAATACTGAGCTAGATAGACCAATTGTCTGACTCAGTATATGGCAGTTTCCTATGTTCCTATACTTGTGGTTGAGTTTAAGTTACAAGTATACATTGTGCATACCTGTTCATAGGATTCTGTGGTTACTCGTTTATATTCAGGTTTTGTTCTCCACGTCAAAGGAATAACCACTTTTACAGTCTTAAAATAAAATCTTTGCTGTGTGGCACTGAAGAGATAAGCAGATGCGTCGGTAATCATGCCCTAAAGGAGGGAGGGAGAAAAAGAAATGGCTATTATACATTCAAGCCTCCCACAATCTAGTAGGTTCAATGCACATGTTTTGTCTTTGACATTTTTACTGGTTCTCTACCTTGAACAGCAGCTTGACACATGGGAATTGTTCCCCAATGACAAATGGGAAACTACGCCCCAATGGTGTAGTTTGTGATGATGTCATCCATCCCAATCCAAGATGGCAGACACAATGTTTGAGGTGCAAGTAGGCTAACTTGTGGACTGTCTGACCGATTTGAACCAAATTAGGTACAGTTGTAGTGAGTGACACACAGGGACACCTCAATGGCATAGTTTGGGATCATTTCATCCACCCCAATTCAAGATGGTGGACACATAAACCTTTGAGGCACAAATGGGCTAACTTGTGAACTGCCTAACCAATTTGAACCAAATTTGCTTTAGCTGTAGGGACACATAATGATGCCCCAGTGGTTTTCTTATCTCCCACTTATCTCTCTGCTATGAGAAGCTTCCTCTGTATAATTTATTTATTTATTCAATTTTTTTTTAAATAAATAACATTTTTAAAAAATAAACGTTCGCACATCCACCATGTTTGGATCGGGGTGGATGACATCATCACAAAATTCACTACACCAAACTACACCCCCACCCCCCATGAAATCATCATTGTCTGAGGATGAAAGGGATATGAGGATGGTTAGGGTACTTATAGCGCATTTGGATGCCTTGGAAAAGGCACAACTTCCTAGGGCACTTGATGCATGTCCTTTGGGAGTGCCAACGAGGCCGTGCAAGGAGCCACGAACCACCAAATGAACTAAATTATTTAAATCTTTATCCAAGTGCCTGGTGAAGCTGGAAGAGGATGGAATGGTCCCTGTGCCTACACTTGCGGCTACACCTGTGGACCTCACATCAGATCCAGTTCCTCAGACACCCGCTCCTGCTCCATCTCAGGAAGGACCGTCAGCTGACCCTGGAACAGGTGAGCAGCCCACCAGTATGTGGCCTTGGCAAGCAGGCCCTTACAGGTTTTACCTACCAGCTTTTTCACCCTATCAGTCTGCCCCCTTTGTGGGGACACAGGTTTGAATGCCGGGGAAATGCCTAGTCAATGCCTAGTCAACAGTTTCCAGCTTGGGAAGATTGTAATCAGGTATGGCAGGGCTCTGGCCTCCCTGGCCAAGTTCCTTGGACTAGTTCCAGCATGGCTAGCACAGCTCAAACTCCCCTTCCAGAGAACTAACCAGCTGGTTGGGTGTCCTTGCCACTCGGGGATCACCTGCTCCCTGCCACTAAAGAGAGGATCTGGCAAGGGGAATATGTGGACATATTTCAGCTACTATATAGAGAACCTGAATCCATTTCTAAGGAAGGAGAGCAAGTCAGAGAGTAAGAAAAAAGCAAGAAGAAGCTTATTGAAAGAAATTGAACCGATCTTACCAGTCAGTAGGATCTTGTTGATCATGGTGTTTGAACAGCTTTTGCCTACAATTTGGGGATTTTTGGAGGATAATCTCCCTCCTGACTTCATTTTGCATTTGGGTGGGAATGATTTAGTGGGTAAGTCAGGGCTGGCCATCTCCCATCAGGCTATGAGGAACCTAGGGGTTATCGAGAGGTGGATGCCCAGCATAGTTTTCATTTGGTCTGATTTACTGCAGCGCCGTATGTGGCATAGAGCACAGCAGCTGGGTGGGGTGGATAAGGCCAGGTCTAAGATTAGCAGGGACCTTGGCCCTTGAGTGGGGGTTTCATCCCACACCCTGATTTGGTTTCTTCCTGCCCTGAGTTGTTTTGGGCAGATGGGGTTCACTTGTCTCCCCGGGCTTCTGGCTTGTTTCTTGAGGTCTTAAGGAGAGGATTGGCGATGGTGTTGGAGGTTTGGTGGGTGGAGAAGAGGTCAAGCTAGGCTAACCCCTTCTTATGGCAGGTACAGTGTGGTAAGTTAGGTATGTTGAGCACCTTGCAGGCATATGTTTGGCATGAGGAGTCGTCCCTGCCATTCCCATGAGGCTTGGCAGCTAAGAGAGTGCTGGCTGGTTTCTTACTCCAGCTTGCTATTGGAATCACCACCCTCTAAGGCTTGGTGGCTTGGGGATGGCAAATCCTATTACAGGTGCCTGCACATTAGGTGGGCTAAGGTGGGCAGCAAGCAGCCATAGGATTAATGCTGCCTGGAGCCAAGGTGTTTCAGGTTGGACTCGTACAGCAACAGCGAGTCTATAGTTTCCGCACTGTTGGAGGTGGAGCACCAATCCTCTTGCTTATTGTTGATTAATACAGTTGTGGCCTATTTTCTCCATATCTATTGTCTTGTGTCTTCATTGGGTCCAGGTGCCAAAGTTTTCAAACAAGTTAGAGTTCCTACACCAACATCTTTCTGAAGTACAAATAAGGCAGACAGAGCACAACCCTAGTGATGTATTTCTTTCAACAACACAGTTACTTGAGGCAAATTGGGGCAAAACTCATGCAATGCCCTACAGAAGCTAAATCTGCAGGTTTTTATGAAATTCTGCAAAACGGTTTAAACAACTTCAAGGTGGAAGGCTTTGGAGAGTCCTTTTCCTGTTATGACTATAACAATGTGATTGTTTTAATGAAAGGCAGTATATAAATTTAACAATAAAAATTTTACAATAAAATTTTTAAAAAATGTTACTTGGCTCTCTATCACCCATGCTGATGCTCAGATGGGTCTAAATTTGATGCAGACATGAACATGTTCATTCACAGCCAGCAAATGTTGGATGATAAAGAAAAGCACTCTGAGAAAAGTGCCTTTCACTCAAGGGGTCCAGCAATGGGGGAGCGGCCGATAGTGGGGCAAACTACTTGTCTGAGGGGGCATCTCCCCCCTCCCCATTGCTCTCCTTTGGAACCAACCATGAGGTGGCACACATAGCCTAATATAACAGTTGCTAGAAATAGCTGAAATAGCAAAACAATAGTTTAATATCAGTCTTGAAAGAGAGAGCCAAGAAGTGTGCTCCAAAACAGTAGAGCTATTCCTAACACCATGAAGCTAAAATTTGGTGCACATGTGGTTAAAGATACCATGACTGCTTGACAAATTTGAAAATGAGATGTTTGTAAATTACCTCATCATGCCTCTGCAAAAATATTTAACCTACTTCCATATCACCTATTAACCTTGAGACTTGGGATAGCTCAAGACATTCTGATTTCTAGTAAAGCTTGTAAAAGTGATATATTCAATCTCTCATAGTCAAAATTCAGGCTACAAAGTTTACCTCATAAATTTTATTTATTTAATTAATTTATATAATGCCTGACTCCAAAGTCTCTAGGTGGTTTATAAAAATAGCATAGGAGCCAGCACGCTAAAACAGAACTCCTAGAATCACCCATGGGATTGCATACTGGACTCAGTTGCATCGCTGGGTCTTACACCTGAATGAGTGGGGCAGGGGATGAGACTGATATTTGCAACCTAGAATGTGCATCTGTACTTGCAGAGAGCAAGCTGGATTTACTAGTATACAACAATGGCAAATTTAATAATAGCAGAGGTGCTAATTTAATATATTTACAAGCATCTTACCTTTATGTTGTCAACAATTTTGTTGTCTTCAGCGAGCTGAGGGTTAATTGCAATAACAATGTCTTCAAATCCACCATTGGATAACTTTACCAAGGTCCCTGTCGCCTCCAGGAGTAGTTGCAACATCACTAAAACAAACCACTTCTTGAGCATCATCTTTGCTTGTGCCACTTACACCAGCCTCACTCGGAAAAATTATGGCACAGGCGTGTTATTTATGCAAGTGCTTAAGACACAGAAGAACCTGTTTGACTGGACTTTGAACTGTCCAAAAATGCTCTATTTGTTCATGTTCAGTATGATATCATTTGTAGAAAGTTCGTAATATAAAATGGGATTTTTAATTGGCTGTCACAATTTCTCCCATTCTTTCCCTCTATGATCCACCCTTCCAGCCTCTTTCCATCCTGTCTTAATCCTTGATCTCATATTTCATATGTGTGACATGCCATTTTATAGAGTTCCTGAGCCTACCAAATTATTTTATATAGATGTATATTGTTACAAAATACAATTAGTTACAGATTTTCCACCCCCTCTTAATTTTTCATTCAGACTTAGTAGTTAGGAAAGGTGAATATCATTCACAACCATCAGCTTGATTTTATTGTGAGAAAATAAGATACCATTGATAAGGTGCCATGTTACTTAACTGTAAAAGAAGGTAGGTCTCCTACAAATGTGATATAAAGAAATCTATTTAATAGTTCTTTATGGAGAATAGCTGTGTTGTAGCCATAACACCAAACCACGGTTTCAGGTACACACAACAACTTTTCACTATTTCCCATCATGTACTTCATGAAAATCTATTTTCCTAAATTTGAAAATCATCTTACAATTCATTTAAAAGGATGAACTAATTGTACAAAAACTTCCCATCCTATGTAATATCTGTAAGACAGAAAATAAAAGTCCTCTAGGAAGATTCTCTTCTTCTAGACTGCTTTTTGCAATGTTTCTTTTTGTCCACGTCTCTTTGAAGCAGATCTGTTTCACTCTCAATGATCCCGGGTTTCTCTACCACAACATGTTGCTCCATCATCAAAAATGTATGCAGTGATGATTCAGAGAGTTTTTCAAACTTTCAAGCATCATATTTTCACTCTTAGCACTGCTAAAAGTGATTCCTTTCATTTAGATATAGGCTTTCCTACACAAACATTATTACACCTAAGTCCTAAAGTTGTGTTCCTAAATGCTCTTTTTAAAAGCCTATGTCCTGGCCTGACACAGTGAGGTCATGCACACAACCTCTTCGGAAGGGCTGGCAGGGCGGTGGGCACCTGCCTCCCCACACACAATGTCCCTCCACACTTTGCTCTACCACTCGCTGTAGCACATGAGCAGCACCATGGCAAGTGGCAGAGCAGGCAGTTGGAGGAAGAAGTCATCCAGCATCCCTCAGTGCATCACACCAGGAGCCTTTGGACCAGACATGACTGACTTCACTTTGGATACAAGCTGAATAAGAAAGCCCAGCATGTTAACAAAGCCTGATGACAGTAGTCTTTACTTGTACTTGGAGGTTTCCAGAATACGGCAGGAAAAGGCCCAAAGAACTTTATTAAGAGCAGTTCCAACACAACAGCAGTACAAAACAACAACCTGAACTGAAAAACCTAGCTGCTGCTTCCTGTCCCCTTTTTTATCTTCTGACTCCTCTCAGCTGATTTACACTATCAAGCCACTTAAAGGCACAGGACAACCCAAGACTTAGAAAGCACAGAGGTCCTCTCTCTGCACCAGGAAGATAACCATCCCAATCCACATTACAGTTCACCAATCAGCAGCTTCCAGGTACCTATCATCACATTTGCATATGTGCAGGTTTATCTAGTTTGTTCCAAAGCAGCCCCCACTCACAGGCAGGATGCCTCTGAATACCAGTTGCAGGGGAGGGGAGTAACAGCAGGAGAGGCCCTCAACTCCTGCCTGTAGGCTCCCAGTGGCATCTGGTGGGTCACTGTGTGGAACAGGATGTTGCACTAGATGGGCCTTGAGCCTGATCCAGCAGGGCTGTTCTTTCTGTCCCACCACACAGTTTCTGGTTTAGAATAACATATTAACAGCCACTTGCAAAGACCATTATCTACTAGGCATGATAAAGCAAACCCATTAATCTGGGACAGTCTGTCAACTGGGAGTCTGAGAGGAAATGTTAGGCTTCATAAAATAGGCAAATTTTGGCCATCATACTGCAAGGGTGGGGGAGAATTACATCCTGAAGGAGTATGTACTTAGGCCTACAAAGTAAAGATATAAATTCTAAGGAAAATAAAACAAACTGTATGCCCCTGTTATGCAAAAAGAAGGTGGCTGGCATTATGCTTCGAATGGGGAATGCTAAAAGGAAGAGTTTTCTAGTCTAATTGTTTCATTGGTGGTTTTTTTGGGTTTTTTTATGGTAAAGGCAATGTAAGGCTTCATTACATAGGCAAATTTTGACCATCATACTGCAAGGGTGGGGGAGAATTACATCCTGAAGGAGTGTGTACTTAGGCCTACAAAGTAAAGATATAAATTCTAAGGAAAATAAAACAAACTGTATGCCCCTGTTATGCAAAAAGAAGGTGGCTGGTATTATGCTTCGAATGGGGAATGCTAAAAGGAAGAGTTTTCTAGTCTAATTGTTTCATTGGTGGTTTTTTTGGGTTTTTTTATGGTAAAGGCAATGTAAGGCTTCATTACATAGGCAAATTTTGACCATCATACTGCAAGGGTGGGGGAGAATTACATCCTGAAGGAGTATGTACTTAGGCCTACAAAGTAAAGATATAAATTCTAAGGAAAATAAAACAAACTGTATGCCCCTGTTATGCAAAAAGAAGGTGGCTGGCATTATGCTTCGAATGGGGAATGCTAAAAGGAAGAGTTTTCTAGTCTAATTGTTTCATTGGTTTTGTTTTTATTTTTATGGTAAAGGCAATGTAAGGCTTCATTACATAGGCAAATTTTGACCATCATACTGTAAGTGGAGGCGGGCGGGATTACATCCTGAAGGTGTGTGTACAGTACTTAGACCTACAAAGTAAAGACAGAAATTCTGAGGAAAATAAAACAAAGCTGCATGCCCCTGTTATGCAAAAAGAAGGTGGCTGGCATTATGCTTTGAATGGGGAATGCTAAAAGGAAGAGTTTTCTAGTATAATTGTTTCATTGGTGGTTTTTGGGGGGGGGGGGTTTATGGTAAAGGCAATGTAAGGCTTCATTACATAGGCAAATTTTGACCATCATACTGTAAGTGGGGGCGGGCGGGATTACATCCTGAAGGTGTGTGTACAGTACTTAGACATACAAAGTAAAGACATTGTGTCGGTGGATAGCTTCTGCCTTTTAGGATCGAGCATAAACAGTAAAGGATCCAGCAGTCAAGAAATATGCTGCAAACTAGGACTTGGTAGGGTTTCAATGAAGGCCTTGGAAAGGATATTTGGATGCCATGACGTGTTATTGCTACAGCAAAAAAAAAAGCACTCTGGAAGCATACATACTGGCCCAGCAAATGGAAAGATGTAAAGCTGCCTTGGATTCCAGATACATGAAGAGGCTTGTTTCAGCTGGAGTGGAATTTCCTTTAAATGCATGAAGTTCCTCCATTCCTTTGTCAGAAGACAAGGCAGACTGATTGTGTTCCGGAAGTGGTCAAAAACTCAGCTTTTTGAGCTGCAGATTGGTTCTTGTTGAAAATTGAAAAGATTTTTGATAATAAATCGTCCTTTCTAAATTAACTAATTTCTTGTTCATCCTCTAAAAGGTACCCCATTAGTACATCTCTTAATATGCCTTGCATGGACTTGCCTAAAAAAATAAATCATTTATGAGAAAAACATAGATGTCAGGAAACCACGCCCATGAGGAAGGGAGGTGAATGATCAGAGGAGTTGTGCCGGGGGGCGAGGGCAGCACCACTTATCTCAAGCTGCAGCAATGCCCCTGCCAATTAGCAGCAGTCTAGCCGGCCCAGGGATGACTATCGCAAGTCACTCCCAGCTGAGGGAAGGAGCACACAAGAGCTCAAGAGCGTCTAGCAAGACTTCAGGCCACTCTCACGAGATTTGGGCGTGAGACTTTGGCTGGGTAAAATCTTGCGAGAGTTGTCCCTGCTGCCAGGGACTGTACAGTATAAAAGAGAGCCGGCCAATGATGAAGGCCCGCATAATGTGTGTGTGTGTGTGTGTGTGTGTGTGTGTGTGTGTGTGTGTGTGTGTGTGTGTTGGGGGGGCCTCAGCAGCAGTGGAGCCCTGTGACCCCCAACAACCTGAGCCCTGGTCACCAGTAGCCTGGCAAGTAGTTAAGACAGTGCGAAAGGAAAGGGAGGATAGTGGTTGCGGGTTATCTGTTTCACTTTTCCCAAACGTGTGTCCCCAGATGTTGGACTACATCTCCCATAATCCCTAGCCACAATGTGTGGCATCATAGATGGAGGGGGGACATTGTGGTGGTAGACTCCTTCCCAACGTACACACATTCACTAGGACATTTACAGGGAGCCCCAGAAACACAGGGGCTCCCTGCAGACATTCTAATGAACAAGCATAGATTTAGGGCAGAACTTGTCACATGGATCAACCTGTTTACACAAAGTTCAGCCAACAACCCAGGAGTGTGCTGTACTCAATGAAAACAGCTAGTTTGGGTCCAGGCCTAGGGTTTTGGCCTAGTCAAAGTATGACCATCTTTTCCTGTTTATTAGTTGTTTCCCCCACACAGGGAAAAATGAGGGAGGGGGGAGTTAGCAAAATGCCTAGGTGGGAAACCTTCCTTTGGTTTCCCAAAAATTAAGCCCAGGAAAGATGCCTGAAGCTGGGGTGCAGGCTCGCTTGGCCCCGGGGTGGGGGGGAGGAAGGGTGCCTCAAAACTGGGGTTCAAGCTGGCTTTGGCCAGGGGGGAAGAACATAGTGTTCCTTTCCAGGAAAGGTGCTTGACAGCTATGGGTGTTTCTACAATAAGCAACATTCAGTACAACCACTACCACACTTAGAGCCTGGCAACAGAATAGACATAAAACATGATGGAGACAGACAGTAAAGTAATGACAGACTCCTGCTGTTATGGAAGGAGAAACATGCCCAAATCGTATTTGGTCCAGACAGTTAGTGGAATACTTAACAGAAATCACAGTCATCTCCTTGTCGTACCTGAGAATGAACAACCTTCTGAGGAAACAGCACGTGCAACCCCAAGTTCTTCGATAGAGACTATGCCAGGGCCAGCCACCAAAAATGACAATGATACCATTACTCAGCTCACTACTCGGTCCGGTCAAATTATCTGGATAGCCTTGAGATTTCGAGATGAGTAATGGACCTACACATTGTCCAATGTTTAGTTGTGCTGTTAAAATAATAATATTGATGATAAACTGTTGTTGGCTTAAGAAAGTGGGAGATATGTGTGGAAATGTTGATGTAATATATCCAACCAGTAGGTGGCACTAGCATTTGCTAGTCGGGATCCTAATTGGAGGCAGAGTCCCTTCCAACTTTCTGCTTGTACTTCTTGTTGAACCTGTCTCTTCCTGTAACACAATAAAGGAGTCTTCCTTCTAATGCTATGGCTGCCTTCCTCTGAACTCACATGTCACTGATTAAACATGTGGCTGTACACTAAGGATGTGCACGAACTGGTGTCTGGCCGGTTCACTGGTGGTGGGGTTACCTTTAAGGAGCAGGGAGGGTGCCCATCCCATCCCCGTTTCCCCCACTGGTGCCAAAACTGGTGCCATGGGGCTGCAGTGTACCTCCTTGCAGCCCCATTCAGCAGCGTACCGGAAGTGGCTTGTGTGCATGTGGCGGGGGAGATGGGCACCCTCCCTACTCCTTAAAGGTAAATACACACACCCCGTCGCTGAACCAGCCGAATCCCGGACCTCTGTACATCATTCCCTCTAACAGGGATTCCCAAATGTTGACTACAACTCACATCATCCCCAGGCAAAGGCCATTGCAGCTGAGAATTCTGGGAGTTGTAGTGAACAACATCTGGGAATCCCTATTAGAGGGAACACTGCTTCCAAACTGGTTCGTGCACATCGCTACTGTACACCGAGAAGAAGCTTCCCCACTGTGGAGAGCTTCCTTTGCTCCTCAGCAGCTGTCATGCAAAGGGTGTGTATGATTTTTACAGAACTCTGCTTCTCCTGGACCCTGAAAGTGTCCTGTGTCACCTGAAAATATGTCCCTCTTGATTGGGTTGTGACCTCTAGAGCAGGACCGATGGGGAGGGGGGAGCCGGTACAAATTACTAGGGCCCAGTGGTCCAGAAGGAGAACCAGGGTGATAAAGATAATTATAAATTATCAGTATCTGTGGTTGGTGTCATCATCAGCCAACCCTTGAGTACAGCACATTCTGTTCCATCCAGGAGATTTCCCACACAAGGGAAATCTTGCTGAATCTCCTCCAGATGAGAGGGAGTCCATTTGCACTGCAACCAGATTCCCGCCAAGGTCAGTTCAATGTCTTTGGAAGCACCCCACACACAAATAGGGCTTTTCCTTCTGGATTTCACCTCATCCCGATTTATGTTTTGAAATCCTGTATTTTACTGGAGTTTGGGGGGATAAACCATAGCAAGGCGCTGACTTAAGTCTTCACATTAACATGATAAGAGCAAGTCACTTATGAAATTTTCCTGGCCCCCGCCACGAGCCCCCCCCCGCTGCTGCCAACAAGAGGCTGCTTCTGCTGCTGCCACCATGAGGCTTCTTCCGCTGCTGCTGCAAGGCCCACACACTGCTGCCGCCACCGCTACAAGGCCAAACCACCGGTCTTTAAAATAATTCTAGCTGCCATGTGCGCGGCTGGTGGGTGGGAGGTGAACTGAGCACCCCCTTGTGGCAGTGGTGGCGGGTGGAGTAAGAGTGGCTGCTGAATCTGACCGTCCAGCCCAGCTGCCCTTGAGAACTGTGAGGTGCTCCAGCGTGCCTGTGCAGTTTGAATAGAACATCAATGCACTGGAGCACCTCACAGTTCTCAAGGGCCACTGGGCCGGACGGTCAAGCTCAGCAACCACTCCCACTCCACCTGCCGTCGCCACAGAGGGGTGCTTGGATCACCCCCACACCCACCAGCCGCGCACATGGTGGCTAGAATTATTTGCAGAGATCTGAGGAGTTTGGGTTTTTCTTTGGTTCCTAACCAGTTTGTTTAGGTTAATTCTAGCCACTTTTTCACACATAATGCCAAGGTATTTATTATTGACCTGTCTTGCTTCAGATTTGAAAGGATGTCCTCTGTTCTGGATATGGAAAATAAAGATGGAAGGATACAAAATGGAATATAACTGTGGAACAATACAACTGGTGATTGATTGATAGATGGTGGTTTTCTGCCATTCTTAGTTGCCCAGAAGTTGCACATATTTTCTGGTTTCCTGTGCAGGAATTTTGCCTGGTACACAGGAAATGAGCACAGTCAGCTCAGATGCTTTGTGCAGCAATACAGGAACAGGACAACATGGGACATCTTTGCTGGTGCCAAGCACTCCATCCTCCCCATCTTGATTTGGGCCTCAAAGGCCAAGGAAAAGTATGGGTACATGAAGGGCAAGTTGACCCTTGTTAACTGATCAAAGAGATACCTATTAAAAGTGGAGATTCTCTTTATTCAGCAGGAGTAGAGCAACTGGCCCTGTCCATCCCCAGCACAGCATCACTCCCATGACTGTTGCTAGTGTCTATCTTATGTTTCTTTTTTAGATTGTGAGCCCTCTGGGGATAGAGACCCATTTTTTAAAAAAATTATTTATATCTAGGTAAACTGTTCTGAAAACTTTTGTTGAAAAGCGGTATACTGTATAAATATCTGTCATATCTGTTGTAAGTGTGCAATTTGTGACATTGTGTAACATCACTACAGATCACATGGCATTTCTGTTAAGGAATCAGCCTTAGGTTCCAATTTTCCGGCTTTGTAGAGCCTGAAAAAATAATGAGACAGCATTAACTCTGGTCTGAAAACGAGCTGATTTTTTGACTGTCTAGTCACATTATGTATCCTGCCCTTCTTTTACTGAGCTCAGAGTAACTTACTGACAACATTCTCATGAGTTAGGTAAGGCTAAGAGGAACATAGGGACATAGGAAGCTGCCTTATACTGAGTCAAACCATTGGTCTATCTAGATCAGTATTGTCTTCACAGACTGGCAACGGCTTCTCCAAGGTTGCAGGCAGGAATCTCTCTCAGCCCTTTCTTGGAGAAGTCAGGGAGGGAACTTGGAACCTTCTGCTCTTCCCAGAGCAGCTCCATCCCCTAAGGGAAATATCTTACAGTGCTCACACATCAAGTCTCCCATTCATAAGCAACCAAGGTGGACCCTGCTTAGCTAATGTCATGCTTGCTGCCATAAGACCAGCTCTCCTCATAAAGACCTGCTTAGTTTCAGCAAGATGGCTGCTGTTCCAGGTGCCATTAAGCCAGACCACAGGACTCAGACTAGACATGGATGTTCATCATGCCCCACTTTGTCTATTCCCCAGCTGTGCTGCCACTTTATTTTGGTCAACTTCCAGTCTGGAAAAGAGCACTAGGAAACTTGAAAGCTCACTGGCCACTTTGTGATATTTTAGTTGGTCTTGATAAAGATATTCGCTTAATTTGGATTATTTTTAATGGACCACCACAGCGTTTAATGGTTATTAGCAGTAACTGTTCAGAGTGAAAATAAATACAAATAGTTTGTTATATGTCCAGTCCAATAGACACCCAGCAGGGTCATCTCCACTATAGGGATGATGGGAGTTGTAGTCCGGTTACGTAACAACTGGAGAGCCTCGGGTTGCTCGCCACTGCTTTATAGCAAAATAAGAAAGTGTGCATCTTTATTCATTTTCCCTCCTCTAAGGTGCAGAGCCAAAGCTCATTCTCACCAGGCTCCCGCTTTGGGCAGTCAAAGGTGAGAGCAGGAGCCTGGCAATGCTTTTGAGCATGCTCAGATGCACAGGGAAGGAGGCAGTGACAAAGAGGAGGAACTGTTTCTACACCGGCAGTTCTCAATTTGTCCCCCCGCGTTTCTGGAATTCAGCATGTCTCTTTGCAACATTTCACCAAGCGCGACCCTTTCCTCAAGGCTTCTGCAGCTCGGTCAAAAACGACCCAAGGAAATCATCCACTCGCTAAAAAAGTGCAAAGCAAGGCTGCTGCTGAGCATGCGCAAAGGGAGGGGAGCACGCTCAGTAGGCGGTACTTGGCTTGGCGCTGCGGGATTCCAGACGCTCCTCCCGGTGTTGCCAGGCAAGGAAGCAGAAGCGCCTGGGCGCGTTCCCGCCGGCGAGCGGCAGGAGGGCGGCAATGGAGGAGAGCGAGACCACGTCGTTCACTGTCCCCTCGGAAGGGATGGGAGAAAGCGCTATTCTGGTATGAGGGAGGCGGGAGGGGCTCAGTTGCGGGGCGCGAGGCTCGGGCATTCTTGGGCTGGGGGGCTGCTTAATTTCTGGAACCAAAGACGTGCCGGGGTTCCAGTCTGCGAACGCCTATATCGGGCAGCAGCGATATAGGAATATGCTGAAAGGCATGATCTCTTACTGCGTGGGAGGAAGCAATGGTAAACCCCTCCTGATTTCTACCGAAGAAAGCTGCAGGGCTCTGTGGGCGCCCGGAGTCGAAATTGACTTGACCGCACACTTTACCTTGCCTCTTGTTTTAGAAATCATGTCATGTGCATAGACCCGAGGCATTCTCTTTATTAGCATTTTAAATCTTACACTTGAGCACAAACTTGCAAATGGTAAGCCATGGTGATGCTTGGCTTCAGTTGAATTATGAGGAAAAGAGAGGCAGGAAACAGTCCTTGCTGCCAAGCCAGTAACAGAGAATTTTATTTAGATACACTATTGGAGGTGGGTAAATGGGTCTGTCGGAGAGCTTGACATGAGGCAGAAACAAATGGTTGCTCTGAGGTGATCCACTTTTCCTTAGAGCTTGTCATTTTTGCATCTCTCTAGACTTGCCTTACAACAAGCCAGGGTGTGTGGGGGGCGGCGTATGGGGAAGAAGATATATATTTTTAGTACTGCATATTGTTTCAGGGGTCCAGTTGCCCATCTTATTTTTGGTGTAAAAGCTCAGACGTGAATCATACACAGGGATAGTGTTTCTGAGCATGTGCAGAGTGCCTTTCCATTACTAAGACACAGGTGTCCGGTCTGGAAGCAGGGCTTACTGGAGGCTTCTGCCTGCCTGCCTCACATCTCTAGTTAGAAATTGAGAGCATCTGTGTAACTTGCTCTCATCTCAATATTCATTTCATTTCATTTCTATACTGCCCATCCCAAAGTGCTGGGTGGTGTTGCCCTGATTAATCAACAGGGATGGTTGCCAGATACATCAGAATTTTAGGGATATGAAAACTGAGGCACGGTCTCAGGGAATGTGATATAGGCACCTTGCTGAAGCTAAGAAGGTCTAGATCTGGTCAGTGCCTGGATGGGTGACCCCAATAATCCTGTCCTGACTTCTGTAATAGAAGGAAGGTGGGATATACATATAATAAGTTAACTATGGCAGCTGTTTTGTGGAGTGCTGTGGAGTTCTAAAATGAGAGATGGTCAGAGAACCCATTGTGCAAATAGAAGGTACTTTTGGTGTGTAAAGGGAAGATCTTTGAAAATCTTCCCTCAGCTGTCACAGCCTGTACCATATCCATGTACCATCATGGGAAGGTGCCCCAGTCTTCGTGAGTGGCTTTTCAGGAAGTGCAATGAGCTACAACAATAAGGAGAAGATGTGAAAGCCCCGTTGTTTGAGATCTCTGTTCACTGGTTCTCTGAATCCTACCCATTTATATCCAGCAATTGCGGTTGCGCGGGAGAGTGCACATGTGACCTGCCTCCTCTTCCCTGCACATCTCCTCCCATCTGCAGGGAGAAAGCATGCAGCCGCAGGTGGCGGTGGTAGCAGCTACTTGGGGGGACAGGAAGAAAATGCATGCAACCACAGCTGGTTGGCAGAGGAGTCTCCTCCCCAGGGCTGGCCCAAGGGTCAGAGGCATCCCAGGTGAAAGCCCACCTGGGTGCCCCTCGCACATACCTGTGGCCTGCCTGAGTGCCCTCCCACCGCCCCCGTTGCCCTCCAGGGTACCCTCTTGGCTGGCAGAAGGGTTGCTGCTGGGCAGGTGATGGGGAGCATGCGTCTGCTCTCCTAGCTGCCGCCTCTACCTGCCGCTTAGCAGCGGCGGGGAGAGCAAGGAGTGGGGAACACTCGCTCACCCACCCTCCTCGGCATGGTTGCCTCCACTCACCGTGAAAGCAGTGCGAAGAGGGTGGGCGAGCAGGCGGGTGTTCCCCATCGCCTGCCCGCCTTCCTTGCTGCCACTGCCACAAAGTGGTGGGTGGAGGCAGCCGTGAGGAGGGCAGGCATGTGCTCCCTGTCACCCGCCCAGCACCTGCTGTGGCCAGAAGGGCAAGTGGGGCGGTTCCGCAGGGAGGGAGTGGAGGGCCACGAGGTGGGGGCAGAGGGCCCGCAGGGAGGCAGTAGAGGGTGATGAGTGGGTGACTCTGGGTCCCATGTGACGCAGGCTGTTGCCACCCCTGTGAGCGTTGCACCCTGAGCAAGAACTTAGCTTAATGGGCAGGCTGGCTCTGAAAATATTGTAAATTGCTTCAGAGTACAGCAGCTGGATACTGTCCATAGGGCTCTCCCAATGGCGATATGGGGCTGGGAATGAATCAGCATTTGTGGGGCCTCATGGGGAAGTGGTTGTGTGGGAGATTATGCATGCAGCCATAGATGGTTGGAGGAGGAGTCTTGTTCCAAGCGCCAGCCCAAGGATCAGGAGTGCCCCAGGTGAAGCCCACCCAGGTGCCACTTGCCTGCCCTGTTACCTGCCCAGGCACCCCCTCAGATGCCCCACTGATCACCCCATTGCCCACCAGGGGCACCCTCCGGGCCACAGCGTGCAGGAGGGTGAGCACCAGATAAGGAATGGGCGCCTGCCCTCACCACTATTGCCTCTACGGGCAGCTTCTTAGCCTGGTCCCTGCTAACTTGGCAAAGAGGCACCTTTTAATGTGGTTATTCTCTTTATTTAGCAGCAGGAGAGTAACTGGCCCTATCCACCCCCAGTGACTGTTGCTGGTGTGTGTCTCATGTTTCTTTTTAGATTGTGAGCCCTTTGGGGACAGGGATCCATCTTATTTATGTATTATTTGTCTGTGTTAACCAACCTGAGTCATTCTTGGAAGGGCGGTATAGAAATCGAACGAATGAATGAATGAAATGGTGCCAAGAATTCCTCTGAGTTTTGGCTTTGTCCACACATCCCCTCTGAGTGGTAGCCGCTCAGGGGACGGGGTCTAGCGGGGTCCCCCAAGCTCTGAGTGTGCCCTCTCCCACCCACCCCATCCACACACACACACCCCAGCGCCAAGCAGCAGCAGTGTGGCTCCTGCTTGGAGGAGGCATGTGGGCCGGGACTTGGAAGCACTGTTCCCTCTAAGGCATTGCATACTCACAAGGTTTTGGATGTCCACTCAGTTCATTAGATCCTGCTCAGATTGAATCAGGAAGGCCCCATTCTGAATGCAGGAGCGCTCACACTGCCTTGACACTGCTGCCCAGAACAAAACTCATTCCACACAGAGAGGAAAAAAATTTAGAGGGTCCGCTGCTCGGAAGAACTTCCATTCCAGCATCCTTTTGCAGGAGGAGAGAGTACTCAGAGTTCTGGGCCCTGACCACACACACCTCCTCCAAGCTGCAGCTGCTCAGGGGACACGGTCAAGGGAGAATGTGTGTGCAGCTGTTGGTGGTGGAGGCCTCCACTGTTGATCGGCGCCTGCTGCATCTCATTCGAACCCTGCATCTTAACACCTCACTCAAGGTGAGGTATAGCCCACAAGGTCATCTTACGAGTGCCGCCCTAACGCAGAAGGGCGTCAAGCAAGGTTGCATTCTGGCCCCACTCCTATTTAACTTTTACATCAACTCAGTGGTGGACCAGCTTAGCAACATTGACTTCCATCCTCCTAAGCTCGCCGGGAGACACCTAGCCACCCTACTATATGCAGCTGACGCGGTCATCCTCTCAAGAACTCCCATTGGCCTTAGAAGAGCATTGAGGGCTCTGACACTGCACTGCAAGGAAGACGGTCTGGAAATCAATTACAACAAAACTAAAATAATTGCCTTTGCTAGGAGGCCCAAGATCCGTTCCTGGAAGATCGAGGGACATAAAATTGAACAAGTGACCCGTTTTAAATACCTGGTCGTAGTCTTTCATTCAAGTGGCTCCAGAAAAGCCCACAGAGATCATGTGGCCCTAAAGGCTCAGAGAAGCTCCTCCACTATTCTTCAATTTCTGTGCACAAGAGGAGGCCACTATGTCCCTGCAGCTCTTGAACTGTTCCAAGTCAAGTCATTAGCCCAACTACTCTATGGCGCTCAATTGGGTCCTTTCCCCAATATCATGACTTTGGAACGGGTACAATCCAAGTTCCTCAGGGCAGCGCTACATGTACCAAGATGTGTTTCCAATGCTACATTGCGCCTGGAAACAGGCCTGATCAAGATTGAGGCTAGGGTATGGGTGGCCACTCTCTCCTATTGGCTTAAACTATCCCTCAGTCCAATTGGTCTTGCCCCTCTAACCCTTCATGACAATTACCATTCTATATGGGCTCAAGCAATTAAGATGAAATTAGCTACACTGGGCTTTGCCCCTCTGTCCCTGATCAACATGGGATATGATCAGGCAAAAGCTATTATCAAACAGCACATCACAGACACTGAGTGTCAAGCGGATCTCAGCAGTGTCCCAAAGTTTTGTATAAGTGAGGAGCTTAGATATATAGCCTCTTCGACAGCATACCTTTCCCAACTGGAGGCCCCAAACCACAGAAGGGCGTTCACTCTGGCCCGCTGCTATGATCTCCCCTCAGCTGTAATAGAGGGTCGATACAGAAAGATCCCATACACAGAGCGATTATGTCCCTGCGGCTCAGAGCAAATTGAAACCACTGAGTATGTCCTTTTATACAGAGACATTCGTGCCGCCCTGATTTCTCCACTGTTGAACAAGCTTCCGGGATGTACGAATCACTTCTGTACTCAATTGCTGCTATCTGACTCTAACCCCCCCACCACAAAGATTGTTGCCAAGTTCTGTGCGACTGCGATTGGCATCCGGCGAAAGATGATAGCTGATGGGCTCCCCTAATTTGAGCCCTGTTGACACTTGCCTCCATATTCCTCGTACCTTATTAATTGCGCCATGGCAATGCATAATATTTTATTAGATTAATGCAGTGCAACTTTACCACTTAGCGTATTTTAGTGTATTTTATCATTCAGTGTAATTCCTTGTAACTTTACCATTTTTAGTAATAGTCCAACTTATGGTAACCATTATAGTTTTAACCATTTTTAATTTTAATTCTAGCTTTCTATCACATTTCCAGCTATATTACTATAGTATTACTACTACTATTTAAATTCCCCTTCTATCTTTTCTGTGCATTTTATTATGGAAAAGTATTTTTAGTGGTTATAGTCTTTTAGTAGCTTGTTTCCTTTTAGTAGCTTGTCTCCTTTTAAATTGTAATTATTTTAAATTTTAGCCTTTTCATAATAGCTATTATCGTATTTGCAATCACCTTTGTTAACATGTAACTTTTCTCCAGTATTACCTTCATTTAATGTGTAATTTTATGCTGGTCTCTGACCGCAATAAGCTTGCTTGCTTGCTTGATTGATTGATTGATTGATTGGTGGGGGGAGGGAAGGAGGAGAGCGTGCACGTACAGCCCTCACGGGGTCTACTGGCCATGCCATCTCCAAGCAGCAGATGCACTGTCACTACTAGGCTGTGGGGTGGGGAGTGTACATGCATGGCCTAGGAGAGTGTGGGGTTGGGGGCGACTGCCCCGGTTGTCCCGCCCAAAGGACAGGCCTGAATTGTAGCACCAGTGGTAATGTATTCTTTCAAGCAGCATTCTCTCTAACTTTTGTCATCTATGTGCGGAATAAGTTTTGTTCTGGACAGCAGTATCAAGGCAGTGTGTGTGCATGTATATTCAGAGTGGGACCTTCTTGATTCAACCTGAGCGGGATCTAAAATTAACTGAGCAGACATCCAAAAAAGTGTGAGTGTGCGCACATGTGCACACCTTAGCAGGAACACTGCTTTCAAGTGATAATATATTAGCACAAATGTTTGTAGTGCAAGTGGTGATTTGTTATTTCGAGAGCACATCACTTGCTCCCCCCTGCCCCATATTCTTCCCCAAAACACTGAATTACTGGATTTCTATGCCAACATTCAACCAGGGCAATTTACAAAAAGCCATAATAGTAATGAACAAAAAGCATTACTACTGAGTTTGTTACAAAATGTTGATGAAGTTGTTTATCATATAAATACAACAACATATTTTTAATGACAAAAATGAAAATTGATGCATGTCTATATGCATGCCTGTTTGTCAGAAAGAAGAACTATCACTGTCAGAATTGTATGGACATAGCAGTGATGTGTCCCCGTACCATGGGACAATGAGACAGCTGCTTTCTTCTAGCATTTGTGAAGTATGCTCTTAAAATATAGTGTATTACTTACACACACACCTCCCACCCCAAAAGTATTGTCTGCAAATCAGGTTATTCCATCAGGTTAGACTGCTACCATACCAGACAAGTACATCAATGGATTCCTTCTGATTTGTCATTTAATGAGAATGACTGTGATCCAAATAGCTGGTTTGGTTCACATAAGGGGCTTGCATGGAATTTCTGGAATTCCTGGTGGAATTTATGACTCTCCCCCCGCCCCTTTGAACAACTTACCCTCATGCCACATTACTATTGCTTTTGAAACTTCTCTTGGTTTCAAAAGCAGTTTCCCATATGGAGACTGCTGTTGGGGGAGGGGCAATGTTCCCTCTAACAGGGATTCCCAGATGTTGTTGACTACAACTCCCACAATCCCCAAGCAGTAGCCATTGCATCTGGGGATTCTGGAAGATGTTGTAGTCAACAACATCTGGGAATCCCTGTTAGAGGGAACACACTGGGGAGTGGGCAGAGATTGAAGCGCTTTGGGGTTCTCAAACAATTTCACATTTCTTTGAATCCTTTCTGGTGGTACCTCTTATGGAATTTAATTTTTGGAGGGGACTTTTTAATAATTTCTTGCAATTCACTGGTCTGTTTTGATAATGCAGCTAACTGTGTACTGAAACTGAGCTGGCAGACTTATTTATCTAGCACAGAGTATTACCTAATGTTATGTTGGTGATATTTTTAGGAGACAAGACTCATGTCCTTTCTTACTCCTGGGGAAGCAGAGAAACTGTGTTCAGTTATTCAGTGCTGTGATTCAAGTTTTAAAACAGATAGTCTTGGAACAGAAACATCCAGCCAACCTGTGAAGTATTTGAGTTGTTTAAATGAAGAATTGGACAGTTCAGATAACCATGTAAGACTTGTTAGAAATTTCAGTAGTATTAATGTGAACTTTGAGGTAGCCTTTTTGCTCATCAACAGAAAAATGGTTGTTTTCAGTTAGATGGACTGCACAAATCTAACTCTGTTGACTTCACTTTATGTAAAACTGGAAGGATATTCTAGTATGTACTTTAAACTCTCCGCTTTTGGACCTGACTTGCTCCACAATGCACTAGGAAGGATGGTTCTCTTCTGGTGAATAAAGGAGCCGGCTTATTTCTTTATGGCTCTTAAAGCTGGGCTGGAGGAGGAAGGAAGTGAAAATAAATAAATGCAAACCATGTGGTAGCTTTGAAATTGCCCCCCCCCCAGCGTGTCTGTATTGTGGGGGCAATGTGCCCCAATTTAAAAAAATGTAAGTGTGCTTTGGGATGAAAAGGGTTGGGAAACGCGGTTCTAGGTTCATAAACTGTTGTATGAACTATTCGCACTTCATACAAGGCTTAGCCAGTGCCCTGCATAAGCTATGTGCACCTTAACCTTTGGAAGGAACCAGGACAGATCATACTTCTATTTGAGAACACTGAACACAATGTTCCAGGTCAGGCTCAACCTTAATGAGGTTAAGTGCCCTATACTGTAGTGTTTCATCCACTACCCCATTGTAATATTGTTTAAAATGTCAGGTCATACTAATACAGATATTGGGGTATCGACAGCCCCTTTTGCATCGATGGGAAACTGTGCACTTGTGTTGCTAGGGGTCAAAGAAAACCCACAAAATGCTAATGTAATAATGCAGTCATTCTTTACGCCTGTAGATACTTAGACCAGAACCTGTGCCTTCCATTTCTTGTGTGTTCAGCATAAAAGCTGAACATGGAATATTTTTTCTAGATTTGTTATAGACAAAATGCTCACTGTTCTCAATATCTCTACAAATGGTTGTGAGGTAAGGGGTACCCCAAGGATACTACAGATATACTTATTAATCAGCTTTTGATTGATTTGTGGGTTTGGTGTGACAAATATTGTGAGGCTATTCACACGATGGGACGAAATCAGGCTAGCCTCCGCTAGCCTGATTTCGTCCCATCATGTGAACCACTGAGCTCGGCTGCGAGCCCTGTGGTTCCTGAGCAAGTAACCCGCTCAAGTAACCCGCCCCTTAAACCAGGTGTGCGGAACGAGTGCTCCGCAAACCCTTTTTTAAAAATTGTGAGTAGCCGCACCGCGGCTACTAACGAGGAGACGCCCAACTGGGAGGCTTAAAAGCAACCTTCATGCTCGGGGGTCTCTCCAGTGTGCCTTGTGCACTCATGCAGGGCATACTGGAGCTTCTGGGGGCCGCACAGCCCCCGATCCTCCCAGCCCCCTTCTCCGTCACAGAGCCGGCAGTCGTGTGGGCGGCCGATCCAGCTGCCCAGGGCTGCCACCCTGCTCATCTGCGGGGAAAGCCGACTTAGCCCGCTCTCCCTGCTAACCTGGACAAAGCGGGTCTCACTGATTGTGAGATCCGCCTCCCTGAGTTATTCAAATACATTAAAATCAAAAAACTTGATTTAAGCATGATGTCAAATGCAAAATAAATAATCAACACCTATTTACTATTTAGCTTTTTATAGGGAGGAGTAACGTAAGAAAGAAGGCACTGGGATCCATGTCACCCCACAGTGTTGTTGGCATTATTAGTTCAGAAATGGAAATGTGAGAATCCTTAAGTGCATGTTGGTTGTTCTGAATGACATAATTCTGATGCAGAGTCTGTTTTTAAAGATGTGGACGGGGAGAGAATGAAACAAAATCAATATTTTCTAAGCTTCCAGAATGCATAGAGAGAGAGCCCTTGAAGGAGAACTGGAGTTCATACAACAGACTTGTGAATAAACACCGGAGAAGGATGAAAAAACTCTTGCCGTACCTGAAAGGGAAATCCCAGGATAGCCTCTTGGAAGAAAGCCCGAGTGACAGCGAAATGAAATGGTATGATTTGAGTTGAAGTGTGGGTGGGGAGATACGCATCCCATAGGCCAGATATTTTTTCTAGGTTTACTTGTATTTTGTTAAGCTATTTATTCTGTGGCTTAATATAGCACATAATCTCAAAGCACTAGAGCTGTCTGGTGAATTTGACTCTTGTAAAGCACATGAGCAAGGAATAAGATTGTATTTAACACCCAGATACTCTTAAACACACTCAGATATAGCCCCCCCCCCAATTCGGTTGGGTAAAATAAATATATATTTTAACCATTTGAAAATATAGTAATAATTGATTGTATTATTAGATTTATTACAGCTCTAGTGCAGCATCTTTGTTAGATTATGACCACTGAGCTCATATTTGCTGCAGGAGAAGTGTTTGAAAATCCTGCACGTGCCATCTCTTCAAAACTGGACCAATGGGCCCGACCTCCACAAAATACAAGAAATATAAAATATGCAAGAAACCTGCATGTTGCATATATGTGGGATAGTTACAAAATATTGTAAGTCAGGAGTAACTCAACCGTCTCGGTGATCGGCTCACTATGCAGCCTGGAAATCTAAGTGTGGCGCTTGAGCCAGGCAATGAACAGATGTGACCAGGAGAAGAAGAGAGCAACCTGCCCCACTTGGCTTGCTGCTCCTCCTGCTGGCCACATCTGTCCATTACCTGGCTGAGCCAACATGTCCGTCTTGTGTCGTTGCAGACATCCGTTTGTCTGGAGGAGGATGGGGTGGTGACAGCGGGTCTTTGTTGTCTACCTTTCATGCCCCGTCGAGGTGCCTGCCTGTCCTGCCCTGCTTATGCACCTTTGCTTCCCATGCCTGGGTGCTCAACACCACCCATCTATGTGGCACTCACTTAAGCCGCTCTGCAACATCTGCAGCCAGAAGGTGGAGTCCCAGGAGCTATTGGGCGTGGATGCACTGCCCTTTTCCAACGTGCTCCTCAGCACGTTTTTTCAAATAAAGTGTTCTCTGGATAGGAAATGCCTATGGTATGAAGCAGCGCTAAGTGACATAATGGTCAAAATCAATTTCAGCTCAAGCAAAGCCTTCCTTAGCCTAAAATAAAGTGCTATAGTGCAAGTCCAAAATGATAATTAATAACACAATGAATGTACGCTTGATAGTATCATTAGTTAAGACTTGGTGCTAATAAGTTGTATCATATTAGAATCATTACTCATTTATATCTTTGCATCACTAGGTTATGGGAAGACGCCATTACTGAAGAAGTGGCTTTCCGTAAAAAGCTCCAAGAAGCAGAGTTGGCAATTGGTTCTGCAGAAATGTTCTTGCCGTCATTTAAGGAAACTCTTTCTCGAATTACAACAGTAAGCTGATTTAGCTAGTCATGTGGTTGAAAAAATACATTGCAATGGAACCAGGAGCAGGACTCTGCTTGTGGCACAGGACTTTCCTGGCCCCTCCTTCCTACTGCAGTTCCCCGAGCCCCCACAGAAGGCAGTAATGGCAACTCCAACTCCACTCCAGGGCGTTTTCCAGATTACACGCTGCCACAGATTCACGCAGTGTGTCCCATAAGTGCCCCCCTCCATTTTGCCACTGTTTTGACATCGTACTCGCTGTGCTGTCAGCAGGGTGCTGTTTATATTGCCCATGCCTTGTTTTGGATTTTATTCCCGTGTTGTACCCCTACAACATTGTAAATGTGTTGCAGGAAAGTAGCTGTATTTTTCCATTTTTAGGAGGCTTGCCCCATTGTTTATACACTGCAGTGCTGTGTGGTGTGGAGGGTTCAAATCACAGTGCAATGATTTACTGATTTGTACAGCCCCATTCTGCCCGTTCCAGAAATAATGTTGCCGCTCATGTAAAATGATTTTTTAAAAACCAAAAAAACCCTATTTTCTTGCACTTGGGGCAGGTAGAGGCTGAAAAAGCCAGTGGCATGCTGGGCTGGGCTAGGCAGGATGGCAGACCCCCCCGCTCCCTCTTAGCTGACCCTAAGCGGGGTCCAGGAGCAGCAGAGTGAGTGCTTCATTTCCAGCTGGGGATTGCTTGGAGTGGCAAGAAGCTCCTCCACGGCTGGGTTGCCAAGCCAGCCTCAGCATCCACCCAGCAGCAAGCGGGGAAATGGGGTGAGGAAGACAGCTGAGAGCAGCTACTGATCGCGCCCTCGTTCCCTCCTGCTCCCCTCACTTGCTGCTCTGCCGCCTCTGGATAGAGACAGAGTGCTGCCCAGCCAGAGGCCACCTTATCATGCTGCCCAAAGTGGAGATGGAAGCCCTGGGACTCGCTCAATCGAATGGGGAACGGGGGCAGATGTGTCATGAGCTTGCCTGTCTGCTGCCCGGTCCAAGGTCTCTATCGGAGAAGCTAGTAGTACAGGAGTCGTTCCATGTCTATAAAGAAGTAATTTTTGTGAGAGAACGTGGCAGCTGGGCAGTTGTGTTGATATGCCTAATCACCTAGACCTTACACGGTCAAACACAAACTTTTGAACGTTCAAGTTAGACCTGAGTAACAGGACTCACCAGTTAGAGGTGATAGGTTGTTAGATGTGTACTCCGATCAATATGTAACCCATTCTGATGCATGGCATCAAATGCATACATACTTTCCTAGTATGTCCATATGTACTAGTTATATACTGTGCTGTAAATGGTCTGATGACAAAATGTTGCATCCTAACTTTTCATGCAGTGGGTATCTTACAGCTTGCCTTCCATTTGTGGCTACGAAGCTCTGCAGCAGGCAAGCTTAGGATCCAGCCTGATGCTTGAAAGAACAGTGCTACTTCAGTCTGAAGGGGAAAAAGCCATTGAGGATACTTTAAGTATCTGTCCAATACAAGTATATTGTAGGGGTGTGCAATTCGGATTTTCGGTGTTTCGGCTCAGACCCGAGCCGAAACACCCCCGTTCTGTTCTGTGGCCGAATATGGCCCTCCCAAATCACCCCCCGATTCGGTTCGGACCCAAATTTATTCGGGTCTGAATCCGAATCGATTCGGGGCAAAAAAGCGGGTTCCAGGGGCAAAATAGTGGGGTGGGGTGGTAGTGCCCAATGGGTGGAGGCTACCACCCAAATTTCAGGGGGATTGGTCAAAGGGCTGATTTTTGGTGAATTTCTGAAGTTTACACATCTTTAAGGTTTCCCCCCATGAAGGGTGTATTGCTTCACGTCGGGGGGAAAGGGGTGTCCTAGTGCCAGGTGGGGTTGGTGGTAGTGCTGGGTAGGGGCAAGGAAGCTACCTGAATTTTTTCAAAGGATTTGGGCAGAGGGCTTATTTTTGGCGAATTGTTGAAGTTCACGCATCTTTAAGGTTTTTCCTCATAAGTGCACTTGGGGGGTGCTGGGGTGGCCCAGAGAGAGTGGTGGTGTAGTGCACATAGGGTGCCAACCACCCCCATGGGTTTCTAACCCATGGGGTACAGGGTTCTGTTGTTTCAGAGGTTTTTTGAGTGTGGATTCTATGATAGCAAATTAGAGTGGATTCATGGTGTCTCATTGAAAATCTCATTTGCTATCATAGAATCCACACTCAGAAAACCTCAGAAACAACAGAACCCTGTACCCCATGGGTTAGAAACCCATGGGGGTGGTTTGCACCCTATGTGCACTACACCACCACTCACTCTGGGCCACCCTAGCACCCCCTAAGTGCACTTATGTGGCTGATGAAAGCTCTATTATAACTTATTATGAGGAAAAACCTTAAAGACATGAAAACTTCAACAATTAACCAAAAATCAGTCCTCCCAAGTCCTTTGAAAAAATTCGGGTAGCTTCCTTGCCCCAACCTGGCACTACCACCAACCCCACCCCACTCTAGGACACCCCTTTCCCCCCGACGTGAAGCGATACACCCTTCACGGGGAAAACCTTAAAGACGCGTAAACTTCAGAAATTCACCAAAAATCAGCCCTCTGCTCAATCACTCTGCAATTGGGGTGGTAGCCTCCACCCATTAGGCACTACCACCCCACCCCACCCTTTTGGCACAGATCCCACGTTATGCCCCTATCTGCCCCAAAGACACTAAAACTTCAGAAATTCACCAAAAATCAGCCCTTTGCCCAATCCCTCTGCAATTGGGGTGGTAACCTCCACCCATTAGGCACTACCACCCCACCCCACTATTTTGCCCCTGGCACCCGAAATTCGAGCAGACATCACATCCAACCTTTTTGCATTGAAGTCAATGGAATGCAAAAAGGCGGGAAATTCAAATAGACGTCATAGCTCAAAACGGAGAGGGGGGAAGAGGGCAAAAAAATGGAGGTCCGAATCACCCAAATTTTCGGGCCCGAAATTCAGGTGATTCGGCTCGTGCCCGAAATTTCTTGGATCTTTTCGTGGGTAATTCGGTTCGGCCCCGAATCACCCGAAATTCACTGTTTCAGGCACAGATCGTTCTGTGCCCGAAACGTTTTGCACATCCCTAGTATATTGCAGCCAAATATTTTGTGGTATTTCTGTGTATTTCAATGACTCTGAGGTAATAGACAGTTTTCAAAATGGTCCGCTAGTAACGTAACCAGTGCTACTAGCTTGGTGAAAACACAGTGTATGCAAAATGATTTAACTATAACTTAATATCTTGCCAGGCTTGTTACATTTCCGCAGCAGATATGATAAAGATTTCTATGCAAGAGGATTTACTGATTAAGGAAATAGAGGCTCTCAAAAATATGAAGGGATTGTTACAGCAGCTACTTAGAACAAGCAAGGAAAAAGAAGTAAGATGGTGTGCAGAAACCACAACCAAGTATAACACTGATCAGCAACACATTTAAATCTTTTTGATTGTTTTGAAGTAGGATTTGCAAAGAAAGGTAAATATTCACAGAATAATAAAATAATAGTATCAGCCAATGCCTGCTTTTTCCTGGAACAAGCTCTTAAGATTGTCTCTCCTGCCAATCCTTTGTCCAGGTAAGTTTCCATGCAGCTCTTTTGTGTGTGTGATTAGCTCACATGCACAAAGAGCAGAGCAAGAATTGCTTATCAGTAGATCCACTTGCAGGTAAGGGCTTAGCCTTCTGTTCTTAAGACGACTAAAGTCTTCTTCTCTGCTGCTGGATGAGGACATCTCTTGGTGGGTTGTCCTTCCCATGTGCTCCAGAGCCAGGACTATGCTAATTAGATCAAAAGTCTTTAAGAGCCTGGAAGGGTTACCCCACCTAGTTCTCTTAGTCCTGTGCTTGATCCAAGCTAAAGCCTTTATTAAGTGAATCCACATGCAAAGAAAGGCAACCTGCTCTGCAGAGTGGTAAGCTATGTAGAGTAACTCACCTCCACCAGCAGATTCCCTAGAAAGGAAGCGTTAGTGGGTGCCGTCACCCTCCCGTGGCAAATCCATTTGTAGACAAAAGCTACAGCTGCTTTGTCAAGCAGCAAGCTGGGGCTCTTCCTTCCCAATGGGTTAGCTATTAAGGAAGAAGATTTCACCTTCTGCTTGACAGAGCAATTTGCAGCCCATTTACTACAACTGTACTCTTTGAATGCAGTATATTATTAATAATAGTATTTGCAATGAAACCTGCAATATAAGCTACTGGCATGCCAAAAGATGAATCTTGCCCATGTTGCCCTGAGCTGGGACCCAATCTAGGTAGGTTCTTTCTTCCAGAATTAGGTCTAGTTCTGCAATAATATTATGCCTGGCATATCACAGTGCTGACTCAATATCTTGTCAGTCCATCCCATTGTCAAAATTTTTGGTGTATGGCAACTTAAACACTATCATCAACCATCAAATTTCCTTTTCTCAATATTGGTAAAAGGCCCAAATTAAATAATAAAAAGTTGTCATTATTTTGTGTAAATTTGTTGAGGGATTAAAACATTTGGGCTTATTAAACTTCTAGAGGGACGGGGATGGGGGCCTCCCGTATTCTTTAACTATGCAACTTTCATAATTAGGCTCCTAAAAATAGTTGGTGTAGAATGCCCTTTCACTCTATAATAAAATAGTCAGGTACCTTTAAAACGCCTTCTGATACAGTAGATGCTCATTGGTCTTGTTCACAAGGTCCATACGAGTTAGGTTTCTATTAATTCGGAAAGTTTTGTATGTATAACTGGCATTTGTCAACAGGGAGGGTGAATTTTTTTCTCTGCACAAAATTGTTGCTTATTTTGATAATTTGGAAGTTTGATAGCACAAGAAATTTGTTAAACTGTTATGCTGTGTACAGCATTAAATGATATTGAATTAGGTTTGTCCCATTTTCTGATTTGTAGATAAACACGAAACTAATTGAAGATTTGACACAGAAATTAACTGAAAGTGAAACGGAAGCTGTAGTAAGTTCCTTTTTCCCCCTGTCGTGCCCTGTTGTCAGAACATTCAAAAAGGCGAAAATGCTGCCTCTCTTACAGATAGTCTTGTATCCCAAGCAGCACCTGTGGAAGAAAGTTCCTCAAGGGAACTTCTGCTCCTCCACATAGCAGTGCCCCACACACCCCAGCCCCACTCCTCTCTTTAAGTTTAGGAGAGGAAATTGTCACATGCCAGGTAAAGGTTGCCTTGTCTCTTCCTGGTTTTGGATGATCCCTGCCCTATTCCTGAAGGTTTGCTGACTCTTGGGGGCACAGGAGGCTCAGGTGCAGAATCTTCCCTTGTGGGAACTTCTACAGCGGCTACTTAGGATACGGTCCATAGGAAAAAGGAGGGCAGTTATGTTTTATGTAGTCTCATTAATATATTTGAGTCTTTCTCGTCACTACATATGTTATAAAAATAGTTTGGCTAAATGTGATATACAGATAGGAAAAAAATCTGTGTCATGCAGGGGAGAATGAGGACGACGACAGATATCATGGCCAGTCTGTAGTCTTGGGCTTGAGTGGGGAAAGGAAGCAGTTACAGTAGCTATGAGTAACTTTAGAGATGGTGTCAGAGGAGTCCTATCAGCCTTAAAGCTTAGATTATTTTTTGCCTTTGTACAAGTGAACTGGCACAGACAGCATTGTTTCAGAATCGTCTCTTTGGAAAGAAACTAGTCTGTTGGCCTTTCTTGGGGTGTAGTTTTATATACTATTGGAGTTACATTGTTTAAAGAAGGGGTTCGCTCAGTAAAAGACTGGAAGAATTGATGGGGCTTTAAGACCACAGTGCTTGCACGAGACTTGCTCAACTTACCACACTTCTGAGCATAGCCCAACTTCATGGTTACAATCCAGGTTAAGTAACTAGGTGAACAGATACTACCTTTGGCACCAAACTAACTTAAGCCAGTTGTGTACCAAATAGAATCATAAAGTGTATTAATACCTGTAGAAAAGATAAAATCCCAAAAGGAACTGCAAGAGTAGTCTTAATTCTTACACAGTTACAACTAAAATTGTTTAAAGTTAATTTAAAGTGGTATAACTAGAACATAAGATTGGCTGAGCACCAGGTAGGAGAGATATGGTACAAATGCAAACCTTCATATCAGAAGATTCAAAGACTGAATTTAGAAAACTCACAAAAACATGCGCAGAACATAGATTTATTCTCATTTTAAATAGTGGGAATTTGAGGTGCAACGAGGTGTTTGATAAATATTTATACCTTCCTCCAAGGCAGCTCACAGCAAATAATTAAAACTATCTGACCTGGGGCAGAGCATCTGCACCCCTAGTTCTCCCTATCCCGCCCATCTTCATTTCGTGCTCTCCCCTTCAGCCCCAGTTCGTGCTCCCTTGGTGGTCAGGCGGGCAGGCCACTGCTTCTCCTGGCCAGCAGTTTCTTTCTGCCTGTCCCCGTCGCTAATCAGCAGCTCACTTGCGAACTCTCGTGAGAGTTGCCACACATGGGATTAGTGACAGGTACGTTTAGGATCTATCTAGCTATCTATCTCCATCTGGTGTCCTTTTCTGGGACCAATAGTCATTCTCCACCATCTTCCTGAATACGTTAGCAGTAGATAGCAGTTCCAGGAAGGCAGGGCTTCATTGCCACAAGCCACAGACCAAAGTGCAACCCCAGCTGATAGATACTTTATTTACGGCCAGTGGCCAGAACACAACCCCAGCTGATGTCTGTCCCTCTGTGCAGTAGCTCCAAGCGGTATCTATATTCTGCCCCTGACCTAATGGCTGGTTCAAGTGTTAATAGACTCCAGAGTAGCATACACAAGATAATGGAGCTTGGCTTTGGGAGGCCATATGCCACCAGACATATTGAATAATCTGGGCCCAGTTGAACACACACAAGAATGCATGCACAATCTGCTTGATCATTGCTCTCAATCATATGCTTTTGGAAGAGGCCATGGATCATGAGGTGAATCGCTTCAATGATCTGACATACATTTGCATTTTTTTTACATTTCCTGCAAGGTGTTAACTATTTATGAACTAGCCCTTTGCAGTAAAGGAAAGCTGGTATACGCTTTTAAAAATGAGTACGCCACCCTCTCTCCCTCCAACATTCCTTTTTTAACCCACATTTGATGTTTCTTCTCAAAGGTTCTCAAAAATGAAGTGCACCAAAAAGAGAGGTACATTTTGGAGCTTTCAACTCAGCTTCAGCAAGAGAAAGTAAGTTAATATTTTCTCATATCTTTGAGAACCTTGATTTTATGTGGGCTAAATAATTTTAAACCTCTGAGACAATGGCTCAGGCTGGCCAATGAGTATCTCCTGTACCGAGCCCACAGCATGGACACCTTCTACAGTGAAGGTATGAGGGAGAACTTCACTTCACTGCTCCTCCAGTGGGTATTGCAAGCAGTTTGGGATCTTCCATAGAATTTAAAAATTGCTGTCTCTTCTAAAAAATGTTTTCTCTCTTCCACATATTGTGCCTACTTTCAAATAATATGATTGCTCATTCTAGATCCAGCCCTATAGCCTTGAAAGTATATTTTGAATTGTATATTTTAGGCGAATGTACTAAGAGCATCACACAAATCTGAAACTATACAGTCTGTGCAAAGACACCTGCAGTGCCAGATAGAGAAGAAGGAAACAGAGAATTATCAACTAAGAAAAAAGTTACAGGTTAGAATTGTCTTCATTTGGTTAATTCACCGATTTAATAATTTCATGAATGTATTTGGAGGGGTGTGGAAGATATCCTGAAGTTATGGTCCCATTATATTTTTACACCATGAGACTCCTACTTTCACTCCACAAGGAAAAGAACAAATATAATAAAACATGATCATTTTAAAGTTGTAAATTGACTAGTTCTTTAAAATTCTGAGCAAACTTCCCTTCTGAATACACTATAGTTATAGAAACAGTACTGAATACATCTACATTAGCCATAGTCCATCAAATAGTTCAGAAAGCAAAGTGTCTCTTCCAAATACATTTTCCTGGCCTGGGTTATATCTAAATAGTCTAGACTACTTCTGGTTTCAAACGAGAGAGCAACATGGGCTTTCTTTGGACCATTTAAAAAAATAAATAAATAATGAGATTATTTATTATCATTTATTCAAAATGATAATTTTGAATAATTGGTGATGACACAGCTGTGTGCTAGAACTGAACAATACTTTTTATGTGGACTCTTCTGTAAGCAGTTTCATTGGATCATATTCCAACTAAAGTAACCTCTAAATTGGAATTTATAGTTAAGATAGAACAGCCCAAGGAGACACAAACTAACATTGATTTTAAGCCATGTAGTAGTCGCCTAAAAAAATTATGGTAAGGACTGATGCTGAACAGGGAGCTAAAATCTAGTTTCTAAGTGATACATGAAATTGTTTTAGTACCAGTTATACATTTGGGCTGAGGAATGTTGTACAAAGTTATACATTTGGGCTGAAGAATCCCCCCCCATACTTTTTATAGGCTAACAACATTTTGTGTTTCCTATTTCTATATTTAGAGGTTTGAAAAATTGATTTGATTTTTTTACTTTGTGGAAAATTATTTTTGGAACTCTTTTTATGCTGATTCCTCTTCCTCAGATATATCATGTCTAAAATATTTGTGTAAGCTTTGTATAAAGGTAAAGTGTGCCTTCGATTTCGACTCCTAGTGTCTACAGAGCCCTATGGTTTTCTTTGGTAGAATACAGGAGGGGTTTACCATTGCCGCCTCCTGCGCAATATGAGATAATTTTCAGCATCTTCCCTATATCACTGCTGCCCAATATAGTACCAGTGGGGATTTGAACCAGCAACCTTCTGCTTGTTAGTCAAGTATTTCCCAAGCTTTATATACTGATCTGTCAATTTATATCCACATGCAACCTTGAAACAGTTAGAAATGTTGGCACAACAATAATATAACAAGAATTGTTAAACTAATCAGACTTTGAAATGACTGCTTTCTTCTGAGGAATATAGAACTGCATGTGTTGTTGTTTTTTTAAATGAATGTATTACCTGTATTGGCAATTGCTTTACTTTTTAGTCTGTTTCAAAAATTGTACTATAATGTTATAATGGTGACATCTTGTGGTGACTAGGGAAATAACATTCTTCATCTGTGGGTCATGTCATCAATTTGCCAACAATCTTAAAGATTTGTAGGTCAGGTTTGCAAAACTTATATCCCACCAAGCTGAATGCAGCAAAAACAGGAAGTCTTGATGGGCCACAACTTGTTCGGGCTTGTCCTAGGCTGAAGTGTGGGTTGCTAGGCTGAGCCCAAAGAAACAGAAGTGTAGAATTGGTGAGATGAAGTTTGACAAGCAGTTGAAAAGTGTGTGTGCAGGCAACATCTTCAAACTGTTTTATTGAAATAAAAATACATCTTTACACACACACGCCTGCGTTTTTACTTAAAACTATTATCACTTGAATGAATGTATTTCTGAAAGATCCATCATAAAGATGAATGGGTCCATGACTTGTCTGTGCCACGACACAGATCAGCAGTCTTGCTTCTTAGAAAAAGCACGAATGGGCATCTCTTTGGGAAATCATTGCTATAGTGGTATTAGTAAGCTTACAAGTAGCTCTGGGAGATGCTGTGTTATTGGGAGCCTGCCATAAAAACCCTTACAGACTTGTTCTGATGTTATGTGTTATCTAGGGCCCCCTAGTGTAGTTGGGAAGTATGACTTGGTCTCAACCCTCCTATGGCATATTTGTACTGAAGGGGCATTGAGCCAGTGGTACAAATGAAAGCGGAATGCATCTCCTGCCATCAGCTTAGAGGCACCTTTTAAAGTGACACTTCTCTTGTATTATGCAGGGGAGAGAAACTGTCCCTATCTAACCTCAGCACAGCATCCTTCCGGTGGTTGTTGCTGGTATCTCCCTTATATTTCCCTTTAGATATTGAGCCCTTTGCGTTCAAAGGCTTTTTAATTTAACCATCTTTAAATTTTTGATTCTCTGGAAACTGCAGGGGGGGTACCTTTTAAGTAGCAAGTAGGGTGCTCTTACCTCCCCACTGCATTTCCCCCACCAGCGCTGTGCTTAAAAACGGTCCAGCGGGGCGGCAGTGTACCTGCTTGGCACCCCAGTGCATGTTGGACCATCTGCTGTGCACCGGGGTGGCAAGGAGGTACGCTGCTGCCCCGCGGGACCGTTTTTAAGCACAGCGTTGGCAGGGGAAATGCAGAGGAGTGTGGGGTAAGAGCACCCTCCCTGCTCCTTAAAGGTCACCCCCTCAAAACTGGCCATCGCCAGTTCCGTGCACATCCCTAGTCGGGCTGTTACCCAGTTAAGGAAATCTTATCGATTGTGTGAGTTTTAATCAGTCAAATGATTAAAATTGCTTATGCATACAACAGGAGTTTGTTGGTGGTGATGATGCCTGCATTTGTCAGCAGGCCCCATCTTAGCTGCTTCTAAGAAAACATTTGCTACTGCAGCTTTCAGAAATTCTTGTGTTAAAAGTAATTAAAATCTGCTGCCCAGTTAATGGAGTGGGGGACTTCTTTAGTTTTATCAAACTGGTTTTATTCAGTTAATCAGATCGGAGTCAATTAAATTAAAATTTAATTGCAGCCAATAAATTTAAAGTTGCAGCCTTATTTATTTGTTCATAGTTGCTACTAAGGCTTAGTAGCCTTATATTTAGTAGCCTCTCTTATATTTAGCAGCGGGAGAGTAACAGAACTGGTGGGGGCATCCTCCCCTGCCCTTAATGTTATTCCCTCCCCCCGCTTTTGAACCCCTGGTGTTCGCCAAACAGGTCTGTGAACATCCCTACGATCCCAACTTTACTGTTAAGCTAGTAAAAAGCTGCATTAGTCATAACTGCAAATAAGGAAAAAATAGTTTTCTGGAAAACAAGAGTAGGATTGATCTTCCTGCATTTACTAGACACACAATCATGCTTTGGCTGGAGAAGTGACCATCTCTCCTTGTATCGCTGCAGCTCAAGTCAGCCTGCTGGAGTATACTGGCTACTAGTACTTCAGGGTTCAGCTTTTTAGCACTAAATAGAGTCTGGGCTGGTTCCTCAAAACATTTAAGCTTATGCTTAACTGTAAAGGGTTTTTTTTTAGTAGCTTGAATAAAGTCACTCAGCTGGCTCACACTTTAAGCCTGCCATCTTAAATACTTTTCTCAACCAGGCCCAAACTCATTTAACTGCTCCTTTGGGGCTCTCGTTTACCCGAGTTTGGTTATGTATGTATATATTATGTATATATGCGCACCCACACACTCATTGCCCTACCCTAAAAGCTGTTTTCTACCTTGAACCTCACACATTCAGAACATATGATATATTTATTACTTCTGTTGCAGACTATAGAAAAGAAAATTGCTGAATGGAAGCTTCAAGTTGGAGAATATAAGCAACAGACCTTGGCCGAGAAGGAAAGAAGAGAGGAGAGGAAAAATGCACTGAAAAAAGCAGCTAGTGTTCAGAAACAAAGAGCTGAGCTTTTAGAAGCAGCTGTGGAAAACTTAACTTCCAAAATTAGGGAGAAGGTGAGTGGCTGCATAAGAAGCCAAACTATTGTTTCAGAATAATGAAGACACCCAAATCTTAATATTTCTAAAGAATGCTAATAACTGGCTTAGAATACAGTACTAAGAACTTCATTTTAGCAACATATTTTGCTATCTCTGGACACATTAATATGTTTGTGAAAATAAATAGTATACTGCATATGGGTTTATGAAGTGCCCTGCTGGTATGTTTGTGTGAATTTATTGGCAAGTGCGTGGTGGTGGTGGTGAAGCAGTGACATGTTTGAAGAGTGATGTCCTTGTATTTGGTTGGTCCCACAAATCCACTCAGGGAGTGATCAGCTGAAATGGTATTTTGATTGGCTAGAACAATTTTATGCTTTGCAGGAACTAGCCAGTCATAATCTACAATAGGTGGGTCATCAGACATCTAGCTAAAGCAGCAAGAAGCCATTCCACAGGGCAGCATGTTCAGCTAAAGGCCTTGGACTACCTATGATGTGTTCCTGGCCATTTTCTGGATAGATCACTGAGAGACTCATATTAGCTGCTCTGTGGTTTCTGATGGAAGAGTAGAATATATAGGTGAAAGGAATAGTGGGCAATTTGCCTCCTGTCTACAGGTGGGATAGCCTATCCTAGGTTCACATTTCTTTATCTGTTAAGCCATCTTATATGGTAAAAGGAATGAAAATAATGTAATATTGATGGTGCATTTTTAAGTAGCTGTCCAAACTTTGGTCTGAATATTGCTTTTAAAATTTAATTAAAGTAAATATACTGATTCTGATGCAGAAATGGCTAACCGTATGTTCTGTTCCAAACACATTTCCCCCAAACATCCTGTAAAACGGTTTTTGGATTCTCTTGATGGACATTGTATGCTGGTGCTGTTATAATGGCCTTGGTCTAGATAGGGCTGCACAACTTTGACCTGCCATCTGTTTTTGGACCCTCGCCGCCGGCAATAGCCAGGTATGATGATAGTTGTAGTCCAGCATCTGCAAAAGAGCCAAAGTTGTGCAGCCTTGGCCTAGATACTTCTGCCAGCCAAAGTCACCGTGATTTATTTATTATATTTGTACACCGCCCCAAACATGTGTGTCTGGTTGGTTTACTTGGATTTCATAAGGCTTCGTTTTGTAATCAACCTTGCCACTAGGATTTGTAAGTGTAGCCAGGGCTCATTGTGAGCACATGCTACCCTTGGGCAAACACCGGGATCAACTGCGCCCACTGCTAATGCCTAGGCCTCTTTTTAAAAATTATTTTAACCTCTTGTGAATTGTGCCCACCCACCCCCAGTGTTGAGTTTCAGCAAAAGCCCCAGGATGTGGCTGAAGGGTGTATGTTATGTTCCCCCACATGTCTGACTGAAGGCCCTAACACAGATTCACTCTAGAGCAGAGCTGCTCAGGTTCACTCCTCCTGCAGATGTTGGCCTACAACTCCTATAATCTGGCTATTGGCTACTGTGGCTGGGGATTATGGGATGTAGTCGAGAAACAGCTGGAGGGCTGAAGTTGAGCCAGCCCTGCAATGCTGCTTCAGGACCCAGGCAGTATAGGGGAAATAAAATGGACTATGCACTCCAGGCAAATCTCTGCATTTTCTGCAGCTTTCCTTTCACCACCTCTCAGGATTGAGTGGTAGCAAACAAGCGAAGATTCTGCTAGAGCACATGTGCTATTTTAATTGCTGCTGGATTTATTCCCTGCTAGCTCTGAGTGGCAGCAAAATCAGCAGGACACACCCCATTTTAATTTTCCCCACTACCTGGCCCAGTGCCCTGACACAGCAGAGAACACAGCCAAAAATTATGGGAGAACAAATGGCATATCAACTCCAGCCATGTCCTGGCAATTTTAGTGCTGGTGTTCAGAGTCAGGAAGGGGATGAAAGATGGCGGTGAAAGCACCAAAACTTGGCTGGAGTACAAATGGCCTCCCATCCTTCTCTGCTGCTACTCTCACCACCACTGCCTGGCATGCTTACATGTTAGGCAAACTAATGTAGGAGGGACCTATTGAAGAGCTTTGCCCAAGGTCTCCTGAAACCTGGAGCCAGCTCTGAGCACAGAGCTTGTTTGTTGACTTCCTGCATTCCCAACATATCTTGATCAGTTTTCTTGCATGACACCATAATATCTTAATGTCTTGTTTGTACTCAAGTTATATTTACATCCACAATTTGCTTCTTCAGTTGCCCATTTGAGCCTTGATTTCTCACTTTCTAGTATGTGAGTAGACCACACAGATTTGGGAAACAAATGAACTGAGAGCTGAGTTCTGCTATCAGCCCCTGAAGATCAGATGACAAGGCTTAGTATCTAACTGTGCAGTCATGTAACTTTTTTAGTTTAAAGATGGAGCCATCTTTAAATGATCTTTAGATTATTTAATGTGCAAGCCATTTAATCTTTTGAATTTAGTAAACTTTGCAGGCGTGTTTAAAAATGACTTGTAAATCTCTGCTTTTGGATCTTCTTGAAAATGTCTTCCTTCCAGCTATATAATAATTTAACAAAGAGAAGAATTTGCTAATAAAGTTAAAGTGAAAGAAGCCCATCAGAGTACACTTGTGTGTCTCTGTGCTAAACAATGGAAGATTTCTCATTTTAGTATTTTGTTTGTTTTTTGCTAACTGATTTTAGGTTGTTAGCAATGTTGGACATGTTTTATGCAGGAAAGACAGAAGATACTATTCTGAAATAAAATCCATTTTGTGAAATAAAAATATATACGCTTTAGCTGCTGTACTATGGACTTCTTTTTTTCATGAGCTCTGCTTTTCAGTGATTTATGTAAATTACTTCCAGTTTTTCCTGAGCTGCTTTATGTTTCCTCACAGTGATGTGTAGCTGACTGTTGGCAGATGTTCAGCTCACATATTTCTACGATTGTAGAGCATATTTTTTGCCTTGTGGTTTGAAATAGTGGGGGGTGGGTTGGAAGATGTGTAGTAAAATTTTCCATGCTGTTCAGGAAAAATCAGATTGGCAACTTAAATGAAGGAAAAGAAACTTTCCTAAGCATTTATCTTTTAAAAAATCTATTCTGAATAATAACAGTATTAATGTGGCTGGGTTCAGACATAGTGCGAAACCATGGTTTGTTTTGCTAACCAAAATCCTTGCATATGTGTGAACCTAAGCCTGGCCAAAAACCATGGTTTGTTGGGAGCCATCAAACAAGGATCTGAAACCATGGTGCTAACTGTGGTTTTGCATTTTGTCTGAATTTACACATGACTGATAAACCACAATTAGAGCCAGTGTTCCTCCTCAAGAGCCTAATGCCCCCTGGCAACAGGAGCAAATGTATAAAGCGGAGTTGATTACATTCTGATCAAATGTGAAAGAAAAGCGGAGCAGGAACTCTAAATCATACAGTCAGGTCAGATGTGACACGAAACCATGGTTAAGGCTGGCCCCACACGATGTCCTTGATAGGGATGTGCGAACTGGCTTGAGCTCAAGCCAGTTTGCTCTTGAGCTGGACCAGGCGTGGTTCAGCTCGACCTCAGAGCCAGTTCAGGGGTTCTCTTAAAAAAAAAAAAAAAACACTCACTGCCAGGCCCGGGGGCAGGGGAGGTGTCGCTGCCATCTCTCCCCCCTGCTGGCCTTCTCCCATTCTAAAAAGGGCCGGCTCAGACAGTTTTCAGGCTATTTTGGCCATTCCTTTGGTGGCAGTGGCCATTTTAGAGGCCACTGTCCATGCCCACTGGGCCTCTGCATGGCCTGGGTCATTGGGCATGTACGGTCACCTCAAAAAAGGCTGCTGCCACCAGAGGAAAGCCCGGAACAGCCTGAAAATGGGCCGAACTGGCCCTTTTTAGAATGGGAGAAGGCCAGCGGGGGAAGGGGGAGAGGACAGACACACACACATGATGCTGACCCAGACCCAGCAATGAGTGTTAAATTTTTTGAAAAATAAAATAAAATTAGAACCCCCAAAACCTCCTTGAATTCGAGCCATGCCAGGGGTATATTCGGGGGGCACAAAATTGAACAAGTCTGGTTTGGTTTAAGTCCAGTCTGGACTCTGAGGAAACCAGTTTTGTGCACACCCTTGAGTCCTGGGCCACAATCTGGCCAATCTTGGTTTATTCTAACCTGCTTACTTGGTTACCAATCATATTTCATGTTAAGAAGGTTAGAATAATCCTAATTTGGAGGTAGACACTTGCGTTGGCAGGGGAAAGAACAGCATGTGCCCTTGAGACTCAGGGTTATTAGGCAAGCCCAGACTGTAACTGCAGTTCTTCATGACATCAGAATGGGCCCATAGTTTGTCTGTTATAAACCTGGAAACTCAAATCATGGTTTGGGGTCTAAACTAAAGTTTGCACTGGTTTTGTTCTATGTCTCAATCCAGCCTCTGTTTCAAACTAATCATAGAATCTATTTGATAGTATTTGACCAGGGCTTAGGTAAACTGGTTGAGAATCCTCATTGTGGGGTCATTGTAAGCCATAATATCATGGACACCAACCAATCTGGTGCTGTGTATAGCAGTCTATGGCATTTGAGATGCTCGCTGAAGCAACAACCTCTAATCTCAGTCTGTAAGTGCTGGATAAACTGCAAAGGAGGTGTGATCTGAAGTATCCTCTATAGCCAAAGAATTGTGAGGATGTTCTTGTTGCTTAAGACAAGAATTGTCTGTAAATAACTTTAAAATGCATCCTTTAGGAAGACATTCTTATTGGACATAAACATTTTCCTTAACCAGGAGGTTAGTAATACTGCCTGGATCCCAGCTGATTCTAGCATGTTACAGTTTTCCAAGTCTTTAGTAATGCGTTTATGTTGAGATTTGAAACTTAGTTTATATTGTTCTGTACTACTGCACTACACTTGGAAGCTGCTTTGAGTGAAAATACCTCCTGTGTTTAGGGAATTGAGCAGAATTATAAATGAGTGCTTATATTACATGGTCTGTATTTTGTACATTCTCCAGGAAATCCAATTGTCTGAGGCACTTTCAGCTTCTAAAATCTGGAAAAGTCATCACGAGACAGCGGTAGATGAAAAAACCAGGTTAGAAGTTCAGGTTGAAATGCTGAAAAAGTAAGTTAATATGTTGTGCTTCTCTGGAAATAATGAACCTCTTTATTAAAAATTGTATAGCTCTTCTTAAAGGTTTGTTACTTTGTTAAAGTTTATTAAAGGTATATTTTCATTTTCTAAATTTTAGGCAGAATTTAGGACTGGGAAGTTGGCAATGAGCATGTAATAGTAAAACCTCTTGGTTTGGTGATTATTTCGCAAAGTGTCAAGGAAGCTACCACTCCAGTTATAGAGTGTGGAGTGTAGTTGTTGCAGCCATTTAAATAAATATGCATGGAGAACATTGTAGAGTCTAAAATAAATTGATTTATTGATGAAATACATTGAGATAGGAAAGACCTAATCCCATCTATCAGCTACATAATGAAGAGGGAGGGAGGGAGGGGGAGAGATATTTCCATCTTCTCTCTAGAAGGAAAGGAAGAGGACTGACTCACTACAGGAAGTACCCAGGGAGTCAAAGCAGGGGCCATAGAGTAGAGGCAAGCAGGGACAGGTAAGGAGACCCTCACTAATTATCTCTACACCAATGCCCCTAATGGTCATAAGGATGGTGCAAAAGGTTGATACACAGGAACTCCATCTCCAACAAAACTTTCTCATTCTTTCATTCATTTCTCATTCATTTCTCATTCATTATTATTATTATTATTATTATTATTATTATTATTATTTCGATTTCTATACCGCCCTTCCAAAAATTGCTCAGGGCGGTTTACAAAGAGAAATAAAACAAATAAGATGGCTCCCTGTCCCCAAAGGGCTCACATTCGAAAAAGAAACATAAGACACACACCAGCAACAGTCACTGGAAGTACTGTGCTGGGGGTGGATAGGGCCAATTACTCTCCCCCTGCTAAATAAAGAGAATCACCACAGTAAAAGGTGCCTCTTTGCCCAGTTAGCAGGGGGCATTCTTTCTTACTTGGTATCCAATATGTGAATAGGACACTCTTGTAATGGCACATATCTTGTTCTTTGCATTGCTCTTAGATAGGGAATTACTGATTTGTAGAATGTTGAGATAAGTGAGCGCAGAAGCAGTGCCTGCAGTAGCTTCTGACATGTTCTGCTTCCTGTGCTATACCAGAAGTGTGCTTCTCTCCTTCACTGGCAACAGATAACCTCTTTTGACATAGGTGAAAGCCAGCAGTGTTTGCTGCCTTTGTATGTAGTCGGAAAGCTATAATTGGTACAGAATGTGGCCGCCATAATGGTTTTTGGGACAGCCCGAATGGACCATATAACACTGATTTTAAAAGAATTGAACTGGCTGCTAATGAGCTGGGTCTCACGATCCATGAGACCTGGTTTAGTGAGCTGAGCAGGAGAGCAGGCTAAGCCCACTCTCCCCACTCACGATCCGGCAGGGAGCCCTGGGCGGCCAGATCAGCCACCCACATGATTGCCAGCTCTGTGACAGAGCCGGCAGGGGTGGGGGAGCTTGGGGGCCGCGTGGCCCCTGGAAGCCCCAGTATGCCCTGCGTGAGTGCGCAGGGCATATTAGAGGACCCCTGGAGCCAGGAGGCGGATTTTCACCTCCCCTCCGGGGGTCTACTCATGAGTAGCTGCACCACGGCTACTCATGCCCAGATAGCCCAGTTTTGTGGAGTGCTTGCTCCGCAAACCCAGGCTAAGGGCAGGGGTACTTAGGCGAGTTACCCGCATAGGAACCACCGGGCTCGCAGGTGAGCCCGGTGGTTCACACGATGGAGCAAAATTGGGCTAGCCTCCGCTAGCCTGATTTTGCCCCATCGTGTGAATAGCCTCAATATGTTTCTGAGCAAAATACAACATGCTGGTTGTTGCCTATAAAGCCCTCAATGGCTTGGGTCCAGAGTACTTAAGAGAGCACTGCCTTTGTCATGAACCCTGCTGCCTATTAATATCATCTGGGGAGGTCCGGTTAGGGTTGCCACCAGTTTGTTTGGTGGCCACTCGGGACTGGGCCTTCTCTGTGGTTGCCCCGGGACTTTGGAATATGGTCCCTGTCAAAATAAGTGCATCTCCATCTCTGATTGCTTTCAGGAGGACCCTCAAGACGTATCTGCTTTGTCAGGCTTTTAACTGAAATTAAATTTTAATTTGTTTAATTGTTTTTATCCTATAAAATTGTTTTAACTTTTTTTATTCTCTGAAATGATTTTGTGTGTGTTCTGTTTTATGTTTTATGTTTGAAATTGTGTACACTGCCTATAGATACACATATCAGCTGGTATATAAATATGATAAATATATAGAAAATAAATAAATCACATGAAAAAAGTTAATTAAAATTAGAAACTGAAAAACAATTGCAATGGAAAATGTTCTGGCCCACATCTCTGCATGGGCCAGTAAAGACGTAATGTTTCCAAACTCTGCACCACATTTAAGAGATAGGGAGCAGGTTTATGCAGGTTTACCCTTCCTCACTATGAATTCCCCTTACCTCTATAATAGTTTTCCTTTATCTGGATTGACCATGCTGTATCCTTGCAACTGCACTGTAGTTGCAACCAGTGTTGTGCAGTGGTTAGGTGTTGGTCTAGGCCAGGCCTGCTCAACTTAGGCCCCCCAGCTGTTTTTGGACTACAGCTCCCATAATCCCCAGCCACAGTGGCCAATAGCCAGGGATTATGGGAGTTGTAGGCCAACATCTGCAGGAGGGCCAAAGTTGAGCAGGCCTGGTCTAGGCCAATGGACACCTGAGTTCAAATCCTCATTTAGCCATGAAACTCAGTGGGTGACTTTGGGCCAGTCACTTACCTCTCAGCCTAACCTACCTCACAGACTTGTTGTGAGGATAAACATAACCATATACACTGCTCTGAACTCCTTAGAGGAAGATTTGGATATAAATGTAAAAACAAAAGCTGAAAATAAAGCGCATGTGGGTTGAAGTACAATGTACTTATCATTAATTAAATAATATGGCTACAGAAGCTGTGCTTCAAATGTTAAAGGCAGATGACGGAGCATTTGATGGAACTGAAAGCAATGCAAGATGGTGGGAAAAAGTCAAAGAGAGAGATTCTTGGAAAGATTAATTCTATCATTTCTGAAAATGAAACAATTTCTCTTGAAAATGCAAAACTAAAGGTAAGATTACCTGCTAAACTGTAGTTATTTTAGTTTGTTAGGAGTTCCACTATGAGATAATTTCTTAATGCTCTCTTAGCCACTTGGGCAGAACTACAATCGGGCAAGGGGAGACAGTTTTCTGGGGGCCCCACTGCCTCAAGGGGCCCTCTAGAGACGTGTCGCATGACTCGCCATTGCCCTCCTGCCCAGCCCCAAGGCCCCTCTGCCACTTGCCCTGTTCGCCCTCTCTCTTGCTTGCCCTCTTGGCCGGCAATCTAAGCAGCCTGCAAGCTGCTAGAGTGTCTTCTCTCCCCGCCTCTCAGCTGATTGGCAGGTGGGTGGGGCTTCCAGAGAAGCCTCCATGCAGGCCTCCCTGAAGACTGAACTCGAGTGCCAGCAGGCCTGAAGGAAGGAAGGAGGCACGCAGAGTGGTCAGTGCTGGCTGCCCTTACCCACCACAGTAATGGAGGTAGAATGTGAATTCCTTTTTGTGGTCCCCCCCCCCCATATAGGGACCTGCTTGCTTGCTGTAGGGCTTTGATATGGGAGGAGAGACTGAGAAGTCTGTGAATATTTAATTTGAAACAGATTGGAAAATTTGCTGGCTTTTAAAAAAAACTATCTAAAAAGTCCTATAAGTGGCTTGTTTCATGGCAGAAAATTACAAAAACCTCTGGAACAAACATATATTTTATTTTATTTTATTTTATTTTATTTTATTTTATTTTATTTTATTTTATATTAATTTATTTTATTTTATTTTATATTAATTTATTTTATTTTATATTAATTTATTTTATATTAATTTATTTCATTTATAAATGCACTGTTCAAGTTGTTTTGCAACCTAGAAGGTCTGAGTGAGAACTGTGAAGCATGTGTTGTGCTTTTATATTATATTATTTTTCTTTAGAAATGCCAAGCTGGTTGGACATGTCCAAAAACTTCACTCACACTATTTACACTGTATGTCATCAGTCGGTATGATTCTGTAATGATATGAAAGTTAAGGAGGCCCTGCACATGCTGATTTGCCCCGCACCCCACTAGGGATGACCCTGCTTCTGAGCACCTGCAGAGAGTGATTTTTATCTCAGTACAATGAGAGACCACAACCAGCCCTACTTCCACACTGGTGAGCAGGGAGAATGACTTTTAGGACAGAGGGGGTAACTTCAGGAGCTCCTTGAGCCCTGGCATATCTCATCTATCTTAAAATTTTACCAAGAAGAGGAAGATTCCTCATCCCCCCCGCCCTTTTTCTCCTCTGGAATGGAGCTAATTCTTTCTTTTTTCTCTATTTTCGCCCACCTATCTTCCTTGTTTCAGTGGGACTTACTGGTCTCCTATAGGGAGCAAAATATGCTGGGAACACAAATTAGTTTGGTATGGTTTACATCCTTGAGCATGTGCAGTCCTATGTGCATTTACGAGGGAAGGATCTCAGAAAATTGAATGCAATGGAATTTATTTTTAAGTAGACATGCTTTCCTTGCTAGTAAGTCCTTTAGGTTTCAATGAAATGTACTTCCAGCTAAATGTGGTTAGATTTGCTGCCTGAGGTTGCAATTCTCCACACACTTACTGGGACTTTTACACACAGCAGGCTTTACTGCAAGTTTACTGAGTGTCTTTACTGCAAAATTGAAGTTGTCCCGAAGAACCAACGCAAAATAGTTTTGTTTTGTTTTTACTCCAGATATAAATCGGGCTACACTCTAACAGCATTGAAAAACACGAATTGTGTGTGAACTGCTCTCCAATAACTTGCAGGGACTTCAGGGTAAATCTGGCCAACATGTGAATGCAGCACCTCCATTCCAGAGGAGATATGTGTTAAAGGGCTTTAAAAGCCTCCTGTGAAAAACCTCCTGGAATCAAACTTTACTGAATTTGTTCAGAATTCTGAGAAAACATTATTCCCCTAACATTATTTCACACTGCATGGTTGAAAGCCTCCTTTGCTAATCTGCAGCGAGGGGCCCGTTTTAATAATTAGTGTTTCTAGTGAGTTCTAGGCATTAAAAGTAGCACAAATATATAGTATACATTGTATATCACTATATATTGTGAAGTGTGCATATGTGTATTCAGTGAACTGTATTTCCAGGCAGCATACTTATTTTGAAATATCAGACTTAAATCCTTGGGGGCCTGGGGTGTGCAGAAGCCCTGGACTTGGCGGGGGGGGGGCATTTTAAAATCTTGTCTCTGGGCCCAATCCAACCTTGCTACACCCCTGCTTAGCCATACAGATTTCTACCCTTGTTTGAGTATCACTTCATGAACTTTACAGATGTTAGGTAGGAAGGGACAGCCAGCTCTGAAAAGAGGCTTGCTGAGGCAGCTGCCTCAGGCAGCTGATTGGCAGAGATGACCGATTGCCCATTTGCTCTTCCATGTGTCTAGTTTCGAAAAAGCCTTGACTTTTGAAAAGCCAGAGGCAGGAGCAAAGGAGGTGCAATCAGGTAAGGTTAGAGGGAGCTGTATGGGAGATGTGAGGAATGAGCACGAGACAGACACTGGGGTGGGGAAAAGGAGATAGCTGAGTGCAAAGGGCACTGCAGGAGGATGGTGGGGAGCCAAGGTGGGTGAGGAGAGTGGACAGGAATAGCAGCAGACTTTGCACACTGCCATGAAGATGAGAAAGGAAGATCTTGCGTGGGGGGTGGAAGGCTGAGGGAGTGGTGACCGTACTATGGGTGGGGTGTGCAGTTTGCTTGGGTCAGCTTTGCTGAAAGAAAAACTATTTCCGCAGAGAGTGTATATTCAGATTTTTCTTTCTCATTCAACGTTTCCAGCCCAACTTTAGTGGCATTTGAATGCATCCATGTTACCGTTAATATTTTCTAGTAGAGGTGTGCACAAATGGTTTCAAGTGAACGAGTCTGCCATGAACAGGGCCAGTTGAGCAGTTTGATTATGAATAGGACCGGCCTCCAGGAAAGGGGGCCAGTTTGAGATTGAACTGAACCAAGCCCGGTTTGAACCGAAGTGGTTCAGCGGTTCATGTGGCTATGTAAAGGGAATCTGGTGAAGATTTCCCTTGCTTGTAAAGGGGAATAATCCTTAAAAGGGCTTGTGACGGAAAGTACATATAAGAGCTGGAGAGTGAGTGCATGAGAGTGTATGTTGCCATAATAACCAGGCACAGCATGTTGCCATAATAACCAGGCACAGGGGGAGGGATTTAAATAAGGACAGTTGGTCAGGAGAAGACAGTTGGAGTTGGTGTTGGAGTGTGGGAGCTGATTGTTAGGAGTGAGAGTTTGGACAGAGTGTAGCAGAGAGATTAGTTTATCTGATCTGAACAAGAGAGGTTGTTCAGGGGTTTGTGTGAGTCTTGAGTGGTGAATGTGTGGAGACTGTGGAACCAGCAGTACACTGAGTCAGTGCTCTAAAAGTGGGGAAGCGTTAAGCCTGGGAAAGAAACCTTTAATGTAAAAGATACCCAGAGGTGAAACTTTAGTTTCAGTAATAGACAAGAAGGTCTGGGAAAATTCATTAAGTGTACAAACCAAGTTTTATTCATCTCTGTCCCAGTTATATCACCTCCCTAAATGTTACATTTTGTCAATAAGGAAAAACCACTCAGAGAGTAAAACAGCTGATGCACTTTGCAACTTTATAGAGAAGTTTTTGTGCCCTGCCTTGCAGATAATCTTTATTCCAATAAGTTGTAAACAATATACTTATTCTTGTTTTTGTTCTACACCTCAAGTTTTGTTTCATTTGTACACTGAACATATGCGCCTATCCTGCACTTGCGAGGTTACATAACCACGGTGTTGAGGACTGAGAGCAGGGTAATAAGTAATCATATGGTGGCAGTGAAAGAAAGTACAAACTGAATAAATCCCCAGAACCTAGAGACTAAGTTGGAGCCCAGGCGAGTGCCAGTCGGAGCAGCACTGCCGCCATGCTGGCTGTTGGGGGGGGAACGCCACTGGCCGGTAAGCACCTTATTATTTAGTTTTACAGTTGCCTTTCGCCCCCCCCCCACCCAAGTTTGGCCCTCACAAGGCTGGCTTATCAAGCCCATTAAAGGATTGATTCCCTTTTAAATAGCCACATGAACCATCGAACCAGTTTGAGCTGATCCAGTCGAACCGACCAGCCGAGCCAGATGGTTTGTCCAAACCTGTTTGTGGACCCATAGTTTGGTTTGAATTCTGACTGAACTGTGGAAAATGGTCCGCGCTCACCCCTATTCCGTAGTCATGCTACTTTTCATGACAAATAACTTAGTAGTGTATTCAGCTTAATTTTATATATTTGCCATACAAGATAACTGCCATTTTTATTGTGCCCTTAAACCTCTCCTGTAGTATTTTTTTAAAGATATTTTCTAATTTTAGGCATCCCTTGCTGCTTTGGAAGCAAATGTTATTGCTGGAGAAGCTGAACTCTTAGACCTGCACAAAGAAGCAAAAAGACAAGCAAAACTGGTAGAACAATATAAAACTGAGGTGAGTTGTGCAAGTGAAATACTGATTTCTTGAGCCTAGTTCAAACGATAGTCTCACCTGTTATCTTACATAACCTGGGTGGAGGAACCAGAGTGTTTTATTTAAGCTATTTCATTTATTTATATTTTATCTTTGTAAACTGCTTTGGGAACTTTTGTTGAAAAGCGGTATATAAATATTTGTCGTATTCATAAGCTACAATTAGCATTTCCTGCCTCTGGGCCACAGAGGTGATAGAATTTTCTCAGCGTTGGATTGTTTTTGAAAATGGTGGTGTCACAGTAATGATTGTCTGTTCTGTTAGCCTGGCCTTTGAAGAATAATGATAGGAAGTATTTGTCTATTCAAACCTATGGAAATCTTGATAAATTGGCTTGCAGATTTGCTTTTCAAAATTTACAGAATTTTTGAAAGTCCAAAACTTTGAATCTTTAAGAAGAAACCCAATACTTTAAAATATGTGGTTCTTGATGGCTAGAGGAAAACATTACAACCTTAAAAGAAACATTCTTTTGACTTTATAAACTGAAATGTTATCCTAGGTGGGGAAATTAGAAACAGAAGCTGAGGAATTGGAAACCAGGTATGAAAAAGTCATACATGAAAGCAGTAAGGTAACAGACGGCAAAGTTTTAGAGATGGATACGGTAAGTCTATGTGACCTACAATGTATTCTGCTTTTGTTATGTATAGGTGTTTGAATTTATTATGTTGCGCAAAGTGACTGAAAATGCTAACCAGGTTTTGTGTCTTGTGTTTGTGCATTCCCCCACCCCCAATGCTGCTGCACAGATAAAAAGCCAGGCTGAGGCTCAGTTAAAGGAGTTAGAACATGTCCGTGATTTACAGAAAGCAGCTGAAGAGAAACTGCAGAAGTGTCAGGAGAGCCTTCTGTCCTGCCAAAAGAGCTGTGTAGAGAAATCCAAAGCCATTAGGGAACTGCACGCTCAGGTACTTGGAGAATAATAGTTTTGGATTATTTTTCTAAATGTGGAAGGAAGTCAAGGAAACTTGAATTGGTTTTTTTCATTTGATTAAGGGTTTGTGTTTTGGTGGTGGTGGTGGTGGGTGGGCACGTGTTAACATATTAAAAAGGGAAGGAAACAGGTTTTGCCAGCTGAGAGCACTCATGTCATCTCTCTGACAGAACAAATGTTCCTTTGATTTGGTATTCTTAGTGAAATTGATCTGATTCATTTTTTCTAGGCAATGGTGCTATTGCTGCTGTGCATTTCTACTGATTACCCTAAACTGTTAGATATTAGACTTCTGAAGCATTAGTTGTCTTTTAATAACCCACTCCTTCATCATGCTTAATGTTAACCAGGGTGTAACATTAAATTTGTAAATTTCCTCTCCAAAAATTAGTTTAATGGTGGTTACAATGAACTATGCCACTCCTAGTTGATAAGGCTGCATCCAAGTACGCTCAGTCTTCAGATCTTGTTTGCTTAATGAAAGTATAGCATTTTGCTAAATATAATGGGACAATGAAATATTGATTACAAAGGCTGAGTTCAGACATAATGTAAAATCATGGTTTGTTTAATGAACTGTTTCACATTGGGGCTATTCTCACAATCAACAAAAATTGGGCTAGGAGAGCCTAGCCCGATTTTTGTTGATTGTGTAAACCACCGGGCTCGCAGGCGAGCCCGGTGGCTTACAAGCGGGTCACTCGCTTTGGTAGCCCTCCCTAAAGCCCGGATTTACGGAGCGAGCGCTCTGCAAACCCAGGCTTTCTGGTCATGAGTAGCTGCAGCACAGCTCCGCGCCATGACTACTCGCAAGGAGACCCCCAGAGGGGAAGCGAAAAGCCGCCTCCTGGCTCCAGGGGTCTCGCCAGCATGCCCTGCATGCTTGTGCAGGGCATGCTGGAGCTTGCGGAGGCCAATTGGCCCCAGCCCCCACCAGCTCCATCACGGAGCCGGCAATCATGTGGGTGGCTGATCCAGCCGCCCAGGGCTCCCTCCCCACTCTCCGCCCCAAACCGGGTCTCACTGATCGTGAGACCCGGCTCCTTGTCTGAACCCAAGACTCCTCACCAACTGTGGTTTATTTGGGGCTAACAAACCAGAATCTGAAACAACAGTTTGAAGTTGGTGTGCACACCACAGTTAGTGCTCACTGTGCTTTCATGTTCTATCTGAAACCACAGACCATTGATCAGCCACAGTTTTGGTGATGTGCATCCACAGTTATGTTTGGAAGTTCAAACCATGGTTTAAGTTCTTAACTATGGTTACCACAAACCATGGTTTCACATCATTATGTCTGAATAGGTTTTGCATGGGATAGATTCAGGGTCTATTGTCTCCCCCCCCCCTCATTCCAATGTATCATCTTCCTGAGAAATTTGCTCTTCAGAATATATGTTAGTGCTTCTTCTAAATCTCAAACACCAGATGCTTTTGAGTCACTGCATAAGAACCATTCTACATGAGATCTCAGTGGGCCCGAGATAACGCGTGGTGGAGAAGCAGCACAGATAACTACCCATGTGAAATGACTCTCCAGTTATGCAGAGGCCCTATGCACATTGTTCTTTTCCTTCAAAAAAGAGGAGATAATTAAACATACTGGGCGCCCATGCTATTGGGTGCTGAGGTGGAAGGCCCAGTTCACATGAGAGGGTATCTGTGGAGGAGGGGCCTGTACCATATCACCACCATGCTATTTTGAATGTGTGAACTGTGGAGCCAAGTTGAGTTGCAAAGAGAGGTAGTGTACCTTAGGACAAGTTACTGCAATTCTGTCAGTCACTATCTGACATTCTGTACAGCCTTACGAGGCTGGAACAAAAGTGTCATCCTCACAACGAGCCACTAAACTTACTGTGGGTAAGACTTGGCTTGCAAGGCTGTCAAAGGCGAAGGAGGATGTAATTTTTGCTCCTCTCTCCTCTCCACAAAAGCTCTTTTTTGCATTCAGAAATATGTCTGTGAAGGCTGCGGAGCTCTCATGGACATATTCCAGGATGCATAAAGGGCTTTTGCATAGAGGGGAGAGAAGCAAAAATTGCTTCCCCCTCTGCCCATGCTGCTCTGCGAGCCAATCCTCACCTACAGTTGTTTAGTGTCTCCTTGCGAAGATGGAGTGTCAGTCATGATCCCCAAGGGCTTGGAGTCAAAGACAAAAACTCGACATGACATGGAATTCCCTGTGTGTGTTTGCCCAGAAGCAAAGGAAGACTGGACTGAGATTGGGGAAGAGGGGTCCTCCCTCCCTTCACCCTCCCTTCACAAGCACTCTTAGCCATGGAGGGAAAAGTTATGAGCACAAAACATGTGCTTGTAAGTTTTTTTCCCATCTGCAACAAATGGAAACTTTGGTGGGAAGCATTTCAGTCAGGGAATCACTATGAAGTGAACAGGTTGGACCCCTCAAAGCACAGCCTGATCCAAATCACCACCACCACCACTTCACAGCTGCTTTCGGGCAGGGAGCAATCAGAAGCTCCAAATACAGAGCTCACAGCTGCATCTTGCATTCTCAAATACCATCTATCTCCCTGCCCCCGTGACAAAACACAAAGAGGGGAAAAATAATTCCACCGCATCGGGGGGGGGGGCATGCGGGATGGGAGGGGAGATATTCCTGTATGACTTCTCTCCAAATAATCTGCTGTGGGAATGATGAACCCTTTTAGAAATTTTGTTTACTTGTGTATTTGTTATATACACAAGACACTGTTACATGCTATGTAGCAAAAGTAAAATTCATGACTGGAATCTGCACTTCAGGGTGTAAAAGAATACTCCATATACTGTACATGCCAGAACACATTTTGATCTCGGATAGTAGATTCCTAATTTTGACAGTAGCTTACTCTTGCAAATAGAATCCACTCAAGTATGTCTTTATTGTGAATTAGTCCTGCTGATAGTGCTGTGAAAGATTTCACAGGGCCAAGTTGCTGGGACTTTGTTTTCTGTACACAGATATATTAGGATTACTATTCTTACAGGTAGGCAGTGATGACAGTTTCTTGAAACAGCATTCTTTAGAAGAGGAAAATTACCACATTCAGTTGAAGTATGGAGAAGTTCAAAGGTAAATGTGACATTTTACACTTCAGAATTATCTCCCACTCACCCCTCATATGTAGTCATCTTCCATACAGATTCTTTTGTGCCAGCATGGTGTTGTACTGAATTCAGACTGGGGAGGCCTGGGTTCAAATTCCCACTTGGTAACTGGGTGACCTTGGACCAGTCAAGGGTTGTTGTGAGAACAATTCACAACATAGGGTGAGTCACCATGGACATCATTCTGTGCTTCTTTGAAGAAGGGCAGGGTACAAAAGCAATAACTACCTAAATATTTTGTCTAAAGAAAATTAGAAGAAATTCAGTTGCAAAACCAAGGGCTTGAAAAACAGTTGGAAAACCAAGAAGAGAGTCTTAAGAAAACTGAATTGCAATTCAAGCAGAAACTTGCAAGCTGTGATGCTTTGACCAGACAGCTGGAAGTTACTTTAGAAGATGGAAGGAAAAAGGTAAATCCGGTCATGCATATTTGGATATTTCCTATTTGAGATCAAACATTCATATGTTGATTGACAAGTTCATGTATCTAGGCTCAGGATTTCCTGAAAGAAGCAGTTGGTTCTGTTTGCAAAATTCCACGTAGCCTGCTTCTTCAAGTGAATAGGAAAGAGCAGTCATTATCTCCTGAAGTGAAAGGGGCTTCCCTAGAAGTAATATTTTTTAAAAATCCTGGAAGCCCTGTCCTCTCTTCCCAGATGGGTAGAATTGCAGATTGCTCTTGTTTGAGAGCTGGTATAACATAGTGGCTATACAGGATGCCTCTGATTTGAATCTCTCCTCTGCCATGACCCCATTCAGTGTTCTTAGGCAGGCCACTCCCTCCAAGCCTCAGCCCCACCCCCCAGCAGTACGGCAGTAATAATGGAGAGGGGTGTGCATGACCCAGTTCGGCACCTCTTCTGGGGAGAACCAAACTGGCTCGGGCACAGGCCATGTGCAAACAGTGCCACAACCCTGGCTCAGCCGGTTGGAGGGCAGCCACCACACCCAATAAAATGGTGGGGTAGGCGTTTAAGTTCTGGCTTAAATTAAGCAGAATTAAAGAGCACCTGTATTTTTAGGATGGATCCATGAATTAATGGTACAGCTACCCCTTGGAAACAACTGTATGGGGAGATGTGCTACGTGTTTCGATGCAGCCATTTTCCATGGGGTTCAGGCAGTCTTTGACCATCATGCAGTTAAAGTTTTCTGAAGCACATGAGGAGACATTTTGGACAATGCCCAAGAACACTGAACATTAGTTCACATGGAGTAATGGTCTCTTCTCTTCCATTTCCCGTGTTTGCATTCTAAAGCGTTAGTGACCTTGTGAGTCCCACCACAGGCTTTTAAATTTCAAAACCATTCCCCACAATGCTGGAGTAAATGTGAGATAATTCCAAGTGAATGTTGAGTTTTATTGGTCTTTGTCGAGAGCATGGAAAACAAAATACTTGAGTGTATTCTTCAGAATATAACTCAGAGTCTGAAGGATTTATATCCCCTCAGAGTGGCTTCAGACATGAGAGAGAGCAGAGCTATGAATGCTTAGAGATGCACACTCTCTCTGCTTCAGGGTGTGTGGGGAGAAAGATGCATCTCCAGCCTTTGGACTAGACGTGGGAACATAGTGAGAGGATGGTGAGTCACTCACGCCTCGGCTCTGGGTTATGTGTGAAGCCATGCCATGGTGTGAGGTATATCCTGAAGACTATCTGCATCATATTCTGAAGAATGGACACAAGTGATTTGTGGTTTATATACTTAGCATAATTAATGCACAGCATTATAGAGAAAACAATCGCTAGAACCAAAGGTTAATTATCTGAGAAGGGGAAAGAGAGGGCATGAAGGTACAGTAGAGCAGGGCCGCACAGCTTCTGCTGTCCAGCTGTTTTTGGACTACAGCTTCCATCATCCCCAGCCATGGGCTAATCATCAGAAATTATGGGAACTGTAGTCTGACATCTTGAATAGGGCAGAAGTTGTGCAGCCTTGAAGTAGTGTATGGACCTTCAAGATAGTTTTTAGGCATAGGAACATCAGACTGGTGTTTTCCTTATCACAATTTCAAGGACAGATTTCTGTGTTAATTTCCCTGCTCACATTTGGAAAATATATGTAAGCAAACAATAAGAAAATGGCCACAGATGTTCACCTTTGTAGCATGCCTAAGTGTTCCGGCACATCTGAGGGATGTATCTGTCCAAGCTATCAGACACTCCTCTGAACAGTTCTGCAGCCTTTAACTTCCCTTACATACAGCACCCTACCTTTGAGGCTGGAGGTGGCCTATAGCCCTCCGACTAGTAGCCGTTGATAGACCTCTCCTCCATGAAGTTATCCAAACCCCTCTTAAAGCCTTCCAGGTTGTTGGCTTTCACCACATCAGGTGGTCTAGCCATCTGCTAGTAGCAGGTGGTCTAGCCAACTGCTTCCCTCCCTTTTTTATGATGCTTGGGTATGCCCCGTCACTTGTAGGATGCCTTCCCCATACCATGGAAAAAGAAACATTGGTAGACTTACCATGAAGGGTTATTTTTCAAGGTATAGGGAGTGCATCCAGCCCACCTGTGGATGAAAGGGGGGTATTTTTTGCTGTATCTCAGGGAGGTGGGACAACTTTCAGGGTCAAAGTTTTTTCTGTCGCTTTTTTTCTACTGATTCTGCTGAGTTCTGGGTGAGTTCTCCATTCCCTTTCTCGCGCTCTCTCTCTATATATCTCTATCTCTATCTCTCCCACTTCCTTACGCTTTTCTATGCTCTATAGTTCCGGAACTGGGATTGGGGTGATAGCTGCCTGGAGAGGCATAACCGGCCTGAAATTTGATTGGTCTTGTCTCGAAGCATGCAGAGGCTGATAACCCATCATGTGTAGGATGCCTTCCCCATACCTTGAAAAAGAACCCTTCGCAATAAGTCTATCCATGTTTCTTTCCATTTCAGTATTTGCAGGATTTGTAGTTTTGAATAGAAAATGTACCATAAAACTAAAGCAAATTAAAAACAGTAGGGGCACATTGCTAGTGACCTACTTTGGTAACGTTGGGTAATGTTCACATATTTTCACATAATTTTCCCATCTGAACTAGTGGTGTGCCTCATATTGTGCAGTTAATATGAGCAATTAACATATTGTGCAATTAACATTCTTAACCTATAATTGTATCTACATAGTTTATAATTATTGATAAATTTGTGTCTATTATTGTTCTTCCTTAAAATTTTCTCATGATACATATACTTGTAAATAACCATTCATGGAAACGTAAGATATTCCATTAAGGTTTGGTATTGAAACTGCAAAGTGAATAGTTTCATGAGACTGTTTAGATGTATGGTATTGGTCTGAACTTTTACTGTTTACAGCTAGCAGAGGAGGTGGAAAACATTACGTCTCAGGAGCGATCTCTTCAGTTGAAAGTATTGGATCTAGAAAAAGAATTAAGGCAGAAAAAAGCAGAGCACAAGCAGCTAACTAGAAAAATTAATACAGTGAGTAGATGGGTTTTCTTTCCCCCCCTAATAGGTTTGGTTTTTTGTGCTAGCAGGTCATCTAAACACGGAATGATCAGCTTACAGTGTGCAAGCTCTGCATCCCTTTCTTTGTGCTTTAGGTAGGCTGAAACATGCAGATATGGTGCTATCAGACTAGAGTTGTAGTCCATCATAGCTACCAAGTCTGAGCATAAAATCAAGGGGCCACAAATTATGGGTGCCCTTAGTAGCCAACTAAACATTTGTGCACACCAGGACCTTGCCCATCTCCTATGGAGTGGGGCCTTGTTAAAACAAAACAAAACACCACTCTGCACTTTGCAAGCAGAGTGCAAAGTCAGGGATGATTGCCCGCCTGACCCTTCCCAGGTGGGAGGGGCATGAGGAATTCTCCCTGTGATCATGCTTCTTTCTAGTTATGCCAAACACTTTGGCAACACAGGGCCAAATAAAGTCCCATCTCGGAGCTGGAGAAGAGACAGCGGACATGCCATTGCTGTGCTGGCTTCTGAGATGTGCTAAGACGTGTCCACACCACTGTGGAATGATCCTCTTCAGCTTCCAAGTTGAAGAGGACGACTAGGTTTAGCCTCTGGGCTTCTGACTCATTTAAAGCAATGACAAAACAAGGTGTCATTTTCCTTCCACTCTTGGAGTATAGTACTACTATAAAAACGATCCCTGCCCTACCCCAGCCCCACTGCAAGGCTGAAAGGAAGGCTGTGGTTTGTTGCATTCACCCGAGGGCAGCATGACATGGCGAGTGGGATTGTGGAACCCCTTTTAAAGTGTTTAATTTACTCCTGTGCTCTGGTTCACAATAAACATCCAGTTGTACCAATTAGTACTGAGTTGTTGTACTGTTCTGTTGTCTGAGCACTTTAAAATGTGGGTGCAGAATTCTAAGTTTCACTTTCTACAACTTCCTTTGACATTTAGATCTCTCATTCATTTGCTTCCAAATCTCTGATTTGAAACTAAAATAATTTAAACCATTGATCGCGAGATGTGTCAAGTGGGAAAAGGCTTAGAAAGTCCCTCCATGCACGTTCTTCCGTATATGGAGTCCTATATCTTTGTCTCAAAGATAAACTCAGTAGCCAACTGAAGAACCTCCTAGACAACTGATTGGATTACTTTCCAACTCTCTAAGCCCTGCAAACTAAACCTATGTTGATTTTGATGATATGATGGAGTATGATCAGATATATCTGTGGTAACCTCTCTGCAAAGCCAATGAAGGCTGTGGCCTTGGGCAGAGCTGGTCTTGTGGTAGCAAGCATGACTTGTCCCCTTAGCTAAGCAGGGTCCACCCTGGTTGCATATGAATGGGAGTCTTGAAGTGTGAGCACTGCAAGAGATTCCCCTCAGGGGATGGAGCTTCTCTGGGAAGAGCAGAAGGTTTCAAGTTCCCTCCCTGCCTTCTCCAAGATAGGGCTGAGAGAGATTCCTGCCTGCAGCCTTGGAGAAGCTGCTGGCAGTCTCTGAAGACAATACTGAGCTAGATAGACCAATGGTCTAACTTAGTATATGGCAGCTTCCTATGTTCAAGTTCTCTCAGACTTTCTCTAGTTTATGGTATATTGGGACAACCCAATATACATTGCTGCACTGAAGTTCTTGGAGAAGGTTTGGTATCCAAATGTGATTTTAAAAAAGCCTTGTGTTAATTGTCAGTCTGCCTTGGTGATCCGTTTCCTTCTTTCTAGCGCTGAGAACTAGATACTTTTATAGAAGGCATGCACATATTTTGGAGGACCAAATGACTTTCCCCCCCATCAGGTATCGGAAGCTCTGGGGAGCAGCTGGAACATTATGTTCGCTCAGAACACTTTGCTCTCATGAGCAGCTTCTCTTCCTTGGTCTCCTTCTCCTCCCAGGATCCTACTGACCATCCATTCAATGGAGAAACCAGAGTGGAAGTTCTGCTTCAGTGGCAGGTTTCAGAGTCACGTGATGCAGGAGCATGGATAGCTGGGCCCCACAGGTGCAGCTTCCTTCCTTCATGTGCTGGTGGTGGTGACAGTGAGAATTTAGCAGTTAGCTAATTAACTTTACTCAGTGAGCAGTTACCCCTAAAACGGCACCTTTTAAAGTGGTGAATCTCTTCTATTTGTCATGGGGAGAGCAACTGGCCCCATCCAACCCCAGCACAGCATTCCTTCAGGGGCTGATGCTGGTGTTACCTTGAGTTTCATTTTAGATTGTGAGTATTTTGCAGACAGGGAAGCATCTTGTTATTTATTTTTCTTTGAAAACGACTGTGAAAAGCAGTATATAAATGTTCCGTGTTTCCTCGAAAATAGGACACTGTCTTATATTTATTTTTCCTCAAGGAGACACACTATGGCTTATTTTCAGGGGATGTCTTATTTTTATTAAGTGTGGTACAACAATCTACATTTATTCAATTATAGTTAAGTCATCTTCTTCTGGAACATCGTCATAACTCCAGGCTCGGACTGGCCCATAGGTCAACAGGGCATATTCCCGGTGCGCCCTACCCATGCGGTGCCCCTGTGCCCCAACTCTCACCCTTAATTACCTATTCTGCTCAAAACCTGGCACCCTCCCCACATACATTCTGGCGCCCTCTCGGTGCCCCCAGTCCGGCCCTGCGTAACTCTCATATGATCCATATAAGACCCACAGACTGTTGCTGGTCAGTGTCGGGGAGCAGCAGCTTTACTGGTGTGTGTGTGGGGTGAGAGAGACCCACAGACAGGGGTGTAACGATACCGGTAGGGGTGGCAGGCTGCAAGCTGAGGCATACGGTAGAGGGAAGTACGGTAAAAATCTCCCGCCCGCCAGTGCGCAGAGCGACGCCGAGGCCCGGCGTCGCTTCCCGGCGTACTCTTGCCGCCTCCCGCACCACCGCGCCAGGAGGAGGGGAGATTGAGGAGGAGATTTTCTGAGGAGATTTTTTACCGTACTTCCTTCTACCGTATGCCTCAGCTTGCAGCCTGCCACCCCTACCGGTATCGTTACGCCCCTGTCTGTGGGTCTCTCTCACCCCATACACACACACCAGGGGGATAAGGGGGAAAGCTTCAGCAAGCAGCCTACTACTGAGCCAGGAGAGATCACCACTATGTCTTATTTTCGGGGTATGGCTTATATTGCACAACTGCTTAGAAATCCTGCTACGGCTTATTTTATGGGTATGTCTTATTTTCGGGGAAACAGGGTTTGTAGTTGTAGACAACAGCAAGTGAGTGGGAGACCGTGCACGCACCACTGCACCATGTGAAAAGGCTGGTTCGGTAGCTAGCTGGCTGACCTACCTCGAGCCAAGAGGTGAAGTTGCTGGCCTAGCTGGGGAGAGCAGGCTGGGTGACCCATGGGGGCGGAGGACTGAGGACTGTGTGTATGGTAAACCTAACCAGGAGATAAATTTATGGTTAAGAAGCAAGGGCCTTGAGAACTTGGCACCTAGACATCAAACTGAGCAGACATGCAGCGCACTAGGGATGTGCAGAATGTTTTGCTGGCAAAATGTTCCAACTCAAAATGAGTCGTTTTGAGTGTTTCAAGCTCAAGACAGAACATCCTTTAAATAAAGGTTCCGTTTTGAGCTCAGAGCAGAATAATTCCATTTTGATCAGAATGTTTTGACATTTCAAGCACCATTTTGGAGGCCTGTTTTTCCCTTCGTGATTGGCTTTTTGGCACTGGCTTCTGATTGGCTTGCAATCTCTTTGCTTGGCTTATCATACAATCAATCTTTATCACGGTCACAGACCAGCATAAAGTATACATGTTAAAAGAGAAAGTAGCTAAAAGTAGAATAACTAAAACCAAAATGACAGTTGCTATTAAAACCTGTCTGTTACATTTAAAAGCCAGGATATACAATTCTGTTACAACAACATGTTAAAAGTGAGAATAGATTAAAGTGATTACATATAAAATTATGCATATTGATACTAAAAGACTAAAAATAGTAAAAATAGAATCACTCCTGAAAAATAGTAAAAGTCATATAAGTGCATAAAAGGCATTTAAAAAAAGAGCAGGGATAAAATTAAAAGACATGGGAAGACAGAAATATAGAAAAACTCTGAGCAATAAAACTGGAAAACAGCCAGATTGGAGGTTGTAAGGAGCAGAGTAAAAGGAGGTGTGTGAGCAATTGCAGGGCCTATCCAGAGTCAACGGGAGTCAGATTAAGGCTGGTAGGGCTCACTGCCCATCATGCATCTACGGAAGCTGATGGCAGCAGCACAGTACCTGGTGACGCTATATGTGATGTCAGGCTTAGAGTCAGAGAGTAGCAGGGAGCTGTAGAATTGGCTTGGACAACCTGGATACTTGCTTAACAATGGTTAGGATGAAGGAAGCATGGATGTCTCTATGGAGCAAGCAGTATAGAAGAACATGCTCAGTGGTTTCAATCTGCCCTCAGCCACAGGGACATAGTCTCTCTACAAATGGGGTCCTTCTATAATGGCCTTCTAGCACTGCTGAGGGGAGGCCATGGCAGCGAGCCAGAGTGAACACCCTTCTGTGCTTTGGAACCTCCAGTTGGGTGAGATATGCTGCTGGAGATGCAGAATATTTAAGCCCGTCACTGATATGAAATTTTGGGACACTGCTGAGATCAGTTTGGTGCTCAACGTCTATAATGTGCTGTTTGATGGTTGCTTTTGCCTGATCATAGCCCATATTGAGCAAGGTCAAGGAGGAAAGACCCAGAGTAGCTATTTTTGTCTGTGGATCTAGATTGGTAGTCATTGTGTAGGGTTAGGGGGGCAAGACCAATTGGGCAAAAGGATAGTCTGAGCCAATAACACCCACACCCTAGCCTCCAGCTTGATCAGGCCTGTCTCCAGGCGCAGAGTGGCATTGGGGACACATTTCGGTACTTGAAGTGCTGCCCTCAGGAATTTAGATTGTACAAGTTCCAGAGTCGTGATGTTGGGGAAAGGGCCCAATTGAGCACCATAGAGAAACTGAGCTATTGGCTTGGCTGTAAACAGTTCAAGAGCCACAGGTACATAATGGCCTCCTCTTCTCCACAGAAATTTGAGAATGGCAGAGGAGCTTCTAAAGCCACGTGTTCTCCATGAGTTTTCCTAGAGCCGCCAGAATGAAAAACTACTCCCAAGTATTTAAACTGTGCAACTTGCTCAATCTTATGTCCCTCAATCCACCAGGGGTGAATCTTAGGCCTCCTGGAGAAGGCCATAATTTTAGTTTTGTGATAGTTGATTTCCAGGCAGGTCTCCCTGCAGTGCAACATCAGGGCCCTCAGTGCTCTTCTAAGGCCAATGAGGGTCCTTGAGAGTATGGCTGCGTCATCCACGTACAACAGGATGGCAATGTGTCTTCCCATGAGCTTTGGAGGGAGGAAGTCTGGGTTGCTGAGCTCTCCTACCATAGAGTTAATGTAGAAATTGAAGAGGAGTGGGGCCAAAATGCATCCTTGTTTGATGCCCTTCTGAGTTGGAACGGCTCTTGTGAGGTGGCCTTGGGGGCTACATCTCACCTTGAGTGAACATGCAGGGTGCGAAGAAGGTATAACAGGCACCAGTCAATGGAGGAGGCTTCCAGCTTCTCCCATAATTTGACTTGTGAGATGGAGTCAAATGCTGCCTTGAGATAGATGAAGGCGGCATAAAGAGAGGTTCTCCTGCAGGAGGAGTATTTCCTGATAAGGTGCTGTAGAACTAGACACTGATCAATAGTGGAGCGCCCTTCCATGAACCCACTTGTTCCTCAGCAAGAAGATTTTCCTGTTCCAGCCAATCCCTAAGTTTCCCGTATAGGTGTCTTGCATAAGGTTTGCTGATGGTATTGAGCAAACTGATGGGTCTGTAGTTGGCGGGGTCATCCTTCTTGCCCTTTTTAAATATAGGGTCAATGATCTCTACCCCCTAGTCCTTGGGAATTTGTCCATTCCTGTCAATATAGGTGAAGAGCAATGCCAGGATAGGGGCCCACCAGTCCAGATTATTTTTAACAGCCTCCGGTGGAATAAGGTCCTTGTCTGAAGCCTTCCCCAGTCTTAATTGGGCAACTAGACTGTGGATCTCTGAAGCTGACACCAGTGCCCATGCTGGAGTATCCTCAATGGCACAAGTGGAGCTTCTGCAAACATCAGCAGGGTCTTTATATAGGTCATGAAAGTATTTCTCCCAGAACCCTGGGTGAATATGACAGTTCAGGTGACTTGGGCCATAGCTGGGAGAGTGTTTTGTAAGATGCCAGAACATGGCAGAGTCTGTGGATCTGACAGCCTGAATGAGTCCCATCCAGGCATCTTTCATGGCATCTCTTTTCCTAAGAGCCAGCAGAAGTTTGTACTGTCTTTTCTGCTGAAGGTGATCCTGTGCAGCCAACAGTCCGGAACTAGATTTATAGACTTGATAGGTGCTGGCAAGGGCTCTTTTGGCATTCACACAGTCCTTATCAAACCACTGCTTTGAGGCCTGTTGACACAGTGCTTGTGGCTCGCAGATCTTGTGAGAGAGGAGCTGCTGTAATTCATGGACTAGGGCACTGTAGGACTCCAACAGTGCATGAGTTGGGTCATTATTTAGTAGGGATGATTGAATACGCTGCAGTTGGTCAGAGGCAAGTAGCTGACTTAGCGCTTGATCCAGTTGTGGAGACCATTTAGCACGGCAATATGCTCATCAAGGATATGGTGGGATTGTAATGGTTCTCTATGTAGGACTGATGAATGAAAGGCTTCAGAAGGAGCGAGATGGGGAGATGATCACTATCAAGTTTGGGGGTAACCTCAAATCTCTCCACCAGAGGAAGCAGGTTCCCTGAGGTGATAAAATAATCAAATCAGGCACATTCTGGAGCTGGCCAGATAGGTGAACTCAGCAGGGTGGTTTTTTTCAAGCGAGCCACTCAAAATGAAGAGGTTAAGTCTGATGGTCATTAGGCTCAGGCAGAGTCCAGCATAATTTGACCTTTGGTCCTTTGAAAGACAGATAAGTGGGAGCCCATCAGCCTCGGGGGTTAGGTGGATGAGCCTTCTGTTGAGTGTATAAAGTACAATCATTTAAATCGCCACCCATCACCACATATGCATTAGGAATTCAGAGGGGGAGATCTGCTACGTAGTTTTCAAGTTCAGTCCAGATTGATCTGACCTGTAGCTTTCTCCATTGTGGAAGGAGATAGATGTTAATTATCAACAGTTAATTAACTGTTAACTAATTCAGCAGTGGCTGAACTGAATCAAAACTGCCATAGCATATTGTTTAAGCAATGGAAGCAGTTTTGAGGATGTGCGTAGAGAGGTAGCAACAAGCACACCCAGGCCACCTTTGCACCTTCCACAGCCTGCCCCAGGTACAGCTCCAACTGTATATGAATAAAAACCATTGAGTAGTAACTCCCCGGTTGTCCAGGTTTTCTGGCTCAGAATAATGTTGTGGCAAGTGAGATAGTCTCTGAAGGAGGGGTCTGTGACAGAGGAATTCCACCCGGCCACATTCCACGATAAGAGGCCGACTTAACACTGGTCTACTCAATGTCGTGTAGAGCTGTAAAGCAGCGGTTGTGTGGAGGGATCCTGCGATGTCGACGAGCCCATACAGGGTTGTTTTGGGAAGCATAGTTCCTGAGAGGAGATAGCAGGTGGAGCACTTTCAGGTTCCTGGGCACCCACCTCTGTGAACGTCAGTCCTCCCTGGGAAGAAATCTCTGCAGAATGGGTTAGAAGTGACGTAGAGGAGCCTTCTGGAGAGGTTGGCGTGGCAAAGATGTCAGGGAGGGGGTTGCTATCAAGGAGAGTTCCTGGACCTGTTCCTTGTGTACTGGTGTCCTCTGCAGTTACAGAGAGAGGCTGGATCGATGGGGGCACTGCAGGGGCCCCTGCCTCTGACAATCGGCCTACTTCCAAGGATGTGTGCATCTGTTGTTGCTTCTGAGGTGATGACTGTCCCAAAGGAGCTTCGTCCTCCACTTGATTGTGGCTCATGTTGGGGTCAAATGGAGCTGGGGGGACCTCATACTCTCAGGGGCAACCAAGATGTTTTGTGGCTCCTCAAGATGTGGAAGTGATGTGCGGGGGGCGGGCATGGAGATCCTCCCCTAGGGTGGCTGTCACATACAGGTTGCCTGAAATCAACAGCGCAGTGACCTTGTCGAAGTGCGGGTCACTGGCAGGTAGCATTCCAGGACACAGTTCTTGCAAAGTAGTGACACCTGGCGGAGGTTTCTCATCCGCTTCTAAGGCCTCTGCCCTTAATGTCTTCAGATATTCGTTAGAGATAGGGAGGAGCCTGGGGGATTGGTCTTGATCACAGTCACTTTCCAGATCCGTTTCAGATCCTGATTCAATTGCAAAATTGTCTGCATTCACTTTTAAAAGTCTTTTGGGGGGTGATTTTAGCTGTACTTCCATTGATGATTACTGATCGGTTTCAGAGTCTGTGGTAGGGTCTGTGGCTGAGTAACCATCTCTCCGTCTTTTTGGGCTCAATCTCTTCAAAAGTGCAGCAAGTTTACTCTTTAATTGTAGCAGGTCATCTTGTCTGCAGAGTTAAGAGTCAGCCAACTCTGTAGAGAGAGTTGGTTGTGGCTTGTTTTGGATCTGTGTCCTTGGACGAGCATTCCGTGCCTCAGCTAATGAGGACCTGCTACAGCTCAGAGGGGGCAGTTTATTGTTAATGTAGGAGTCAGGATTCTTGCTGCTAATGTTTTTGAGGCCCTTAATTAATGGTCTGAAGCCGGGATCTTTGAAAACACGATGCAAGGTTATGTGGAATTGTCTTAGGTGCTGTGCTGAATGTGTTAGCTGTGTGGGCACCCTTGCTGACTTAAAGGTTATAAATAGCCTTTTATCGTCTAACTGTGATGGCAGAAAGTGAAAGTGCTCTATCTCTGAAGGGGAGATTTGTTGGTTTAAGAGCTCCGAAAGGAAAGTGAGTATCTTTTGTTTTTTTTTTTTGCTTGCCCATAAATATGAATCCTTCCTGAGAAAGTGGATGA